>NC_090940.1:435751123-436054154 GCF_040938575.1 Ambystoma mexicanum
CAGGAAGGGCCAGCAGAGGGTTTCTTAAGAAGAGAATGCAGAAGGGAGTGCTTCAGGAGGAGGGGAAGACTCCAGTGGCGAAGGAGTGGTTGCAGAAATCAGCCAGAGCAGGAGCCAGGGTGTCAATGTGATCCTTGATGGATTTGGAGGAACAGGGGTGAACCTGTTTTGATGAGACTTTAATAGATCGGACTTGTCTAGAAACCTTGTCTGAGGAGAACAGGGGAAAGGCAGAGAAGGCGGGAGGAGAGGTTGGTCAAAGAAGGGCCAGAGGAAGAGCAGGGAGTAGGTGGAGGAGGGGAAGAGGAAGAGAGAGAGGACAGGATGTCGTGAGTTTTAGAGATGAAATGAGAGGCCAGGGCCATGCAGAGGGCCTCAGAGGGGACAGGAGAGATAGAGACTGCAGCAGGATTCGCCAGCTCCTTGCACATTTTAAAGATTTCAGCTGAGTTGTTAAATGCCGCAGAGACGTAGGCTTGAATGTGTGTGGGCTCTCTTCTTGGTGTGGACAGAGAGCCGGTATTGCCTTTGGAGCAGGCAGCGCGCCAGTTTGTCAGAGGATGTACCGGAAGCACGCCATTTCCTCCCAGCCACACTGCACTTGCGTTTAAAGGTGACAAGGTCTGAGTCATACCAAGAGTTGCACTTGGCCTTGGGCTTCAAGTGGATCCTCATGACAGGGGCAAGAACATTAAGAGTATCAGATATAGCATAGTGGAGCATAAAAAGGGCTGTGTCAGGGTGTGAGTCAATCAAGGTGGGAGGGGGGTATACAGTGGCGGTGAAAGCCTTAACTGACACATGCTTCGTGGGTTGGATAATTGAGAAGGTAGGTAGCAGTGCTGGAGTTGGCTTGGCCTGAGGGGTAGTGAGTGTGAGCTCTGAGGAAAGGAGAAAGTGATCACTCCAGAAGAGAGGAGTGGTGAGAGTGATCAAAAGGGGAAGCTCTGAAGAGATCAGAACATCCAGAATGTGCCCTGCAGAGTGAGTCGGGCCAGAGGAGAGAACAGAGAGTGAAAGAGAGTCGCAGAGGTCACAAAAGAGTCCAGTGGAAGGACAGGAAGCATCCAGGTGGATGTTGAAATCTCCAAGAAGGAGGAGTTGAGTGGTTGAGACGAGGAGGGAAGAGGAGAGGTCCGCCCACTCAGAGAGGAAGGAGGAGATCTGACCAGGTGGCCGATAGATGGTAGCCACAGTAAGGGAATGGCCAAAAGAGAGAGAGAGTCTGCAGACAAGGCATTCAAAAGAGGAATAGGCCTGCGAAGGAATGACAGAGGCAGGAATCCACTCAGGGAAGATCAGGGCTACATGCCCTCTCAATCGTTTGGATCTGGGCGCGGAGAGGGTCTTGTAGCCGTCAGGGAGGAGAGAGTCAAAGCTCATGACAGGGCTGGCCATGAACCATGTTTCGGTGGGACAGAGGACGTCAAGGTCAAGTTCCTCCAGGAGGCGGCAGATGTCAGAGGAGTGTTTGACAACTGAGCGAGAGTACAGAGTGGCAATATGGAGAAGGTTGCCGTCCTTGGAAGACATCCAGGGAAGGGTACAAATCAGAGGTACGACCTGCAGAGGTGTAGAATAAGCCAGAACGGGGGCAGAAGAGGAAGGAGGAGAGGGTAAGGTAGCCAAGGAGGAGACAGCGGGGGGAGGCGAGGAAGCCATGGAAGGGAGAGAGGGGACAGCAGGAGAAGAAAGGAAGTTGATGAGGCGCAGGAAGTGTCTATCAAAGAGGAGGAGGTTGGTTTGTGGGCCATGAACCAGGACCATGCCATTCAAGTAAACATTAATGATGACCTTAGAGGAGTAGAAGGGGTCCAGGAGGGCCTCTCACCAGGTCCCACCATTAATGGGAGAGGAAGAGAAGGGAGAGAGCACAGAGACCATATGTAGAGTCCATCGGTCTGGCAAGGTAACGGCAAAGAGGATGTTGGTGAAAGTTTGCCTGGAGGAGGCACTGGTATAGGTGTCAGCGATAGGGAGACCTGGGTTGGAGACCAAGATGTCCTTTTTAAACTTCTTCCTATCAGATTTAGTGAGGAGAGCAGGATAGTGGATAGAGAAGTAATTAGAAAAGATAGGAGAGCTAAAGAGCACCATAGAGTAGGTAGGGAAAGGAGAGAAGAGGAAGGGAGTGGGAAGGGGAGAACACTAGGTGATGGACACAGGGCAGGGTGCAAGCAGACAAGACAGAGAGAGATGAGACAAGTTGACAGTTGGACAATATGACAGGCGCTTAGATAGTGGTAAAGGTTTGCTAGATGAGTGCCTTGCTATGAGGCAAGCCACAAAGCGACATTACTTTCACAAGGCAATTTCTAAATACAGGAGAAAAACACACCTAAATCTGAGTCCTGAATAGTGGGGAACAGGCCTCGGTTTCACAATGCAATTTTAAATACTTTTACGATGCAATTTTGAATACAGGAGAAAACACACCTAAGTTTGAGAGTTCTGAATAGTAGGGAAAAGGCCTAGGTTTCACAATGCAATTTTAAATACTTTAACACTGCAATTTTGAATACAGGAGAAATCACACCTAAGTTTGAGAATCCAGAATAATGGGGAAAAGGCCTAAGTTTAAGAATGCAATTTTAAATACTTTCACAATGCAATATTTTAAATACAGGAGAAAACAGTTTCAGAGTCTGCTATATGGACAGGTTTGCAGGGTAGAGTGAGGTTCAATACCTAACCCAGGACACTCCTACCTTCCTTAGTCACTGCTGATTGAAGGCTGGCCACTGGCTTCCCCTGCTGACACCTGAAGAAACTAGCTGGAGCCACCTCTGTTGGAGCCGCCCTTTGCCTGGGGGCCCTTAGCCGCAGGGGCTGGCAGGCACAGGGCTGCCCAGGGAAGGTCAGTTAAGACCAGAGATGACCCAGTCAGGGGAGAGGGGAGGCCCGGGAGGCAGGAGGAGGGAGGGAAGGAAGATGAAACATGGAAGAGGAACGGGGAGAGGAACCACGTGGGTGCCGGACCAATAGAGGCACAAAGGGCCTCCAAATACAAATGTACTGGCCCAGGAGGGTCGATTGCAGAGCCCCACTCACCTGTGCAGCAGCTGGTGGAATGGCGACTGCACGGGTAAAACAGCAACTAAGCCGATGCACATAATGAAGAACCTATCAGGGGAGGGAGTGGTCCGGGAGAAGGGATGGAAGGAAGATGAAACACAGAAGGGGAGCGGGGAGAGGAACCACGTGGGTGCCGGCCCAAAAGAGGCACAGAGGGCCTCCAAATACAAATTCACTGGCCCAGGAGGGTCAATTGCAGAGCCCCACTCACCTGTGAAGCGCCTAGTGGAAAGGCGTCTTCACGGGTAAAACGTCAACTAAGCTAATGCACACAACGAAGAACCTATCAGGGGAGGGAGTGGTCTGGGAGGCGGAAGGAGAGAGGGAAGGAAGAGGTAACACGATGTGGTCTGTGTTTTGGTATGTGTGTCCATTGGAATTAGTCCTGGGTCAGGTGTTGTTGAAAAAGCCATGTTTTGAGAGATTTGCGAAATGGGAGAATTGTGCAGCGTTCCGAGACCCCACTGGGATCGAGTTCCAGAGGGTGGGTGCATGAAAAGAGAAGGATTGTTTGTGGGTCCTCAGTTGTGAATGAGTTGTGATTCAAGCTGGCTGGTCCATTTGCTGTGCGAGAAGCGTGTGTCACCAGATAAGTGGAGCTTAGTCACCAGGTACACTGGCGTGTTATTCATGACTGGTTTGTAGAGATACATGCAGGCTTGAATATAACCGTGGCCGGGAGAGGAAACCAATGTAGTTTGCATATGACGGGGTGATTCGGTCAAATTTCTGTGCACCCATAATAAGATATGCTGCAGCGTAGTGGACTGCTTTTAGAGGAGCCAAGTGAGCAGCTGGGAGCCCTCCCAGGAGGACATTTCCCCCATCGATGGGCAAGACCACAAGGCCCAGAAGTCCTGCGGCAGGATGAAGGGTTTAATTTTGCGAAGGGTGGAGATCCGGAGTATAGCTGTTTGGTCCTTTTTGGCTATGTGTTTGTGGACGGACAGGCTGGTGAGTCCGAGAGCTGTGGATCAAATCCTTCAAGGCGCATATCATTGGGCCATTGTTGGACAAGTTGTTGTTTAGCGGGTGTACCAATGAGGACAAATTCAATCTTGGATGGGTTTAGTTTGAGGTAGGCAGTTGAAACCCAGGACTAGATGATGGCTAGGTAATCAAGGAGATGAGTGATGTCTGGCACACTATTTACTCTCATGTACAGCTAAGTATCCTCTGTGTATTGGTGGATGGCTATATTGGAATCTTTGAGGAGAATGCACAGAGACTCCATGTAAAGTTTAAAAATGATTGTGAGAGGATGGAGCTTTGGGGGACTCTGCAGGAGGCCTAGAGTTGGTTAGAACACAATGAGTTCGTCTGGATGGCCTGGTGTCTGCCTGAGAGGTAGGAGGACAGTGACAGAGAATCCCATCCTATCGGCAAGAAGGGAGAGAAGGATGAAGTGGTCGACAGTGTAGAATAGAGCCGAGAGGTCAAGGAGGACTAAGAGGCATGAGTGGCTCTTATCCATGATTTGGAGGGCTGGCTTGATGCTACGCTTGGGACGGAACACTAACTGATCGTCATTTAGGCGGTGAAGCTGTTTGATTCTGGTGAGTAGTTGTGTAGTGACTACTTTTTCCAAGATTTTGCCCATGTACAGGAGGTTTGAAATGGGCCAGTATTTGGCCAAGTCATCTTGATCTAGGGTTGTTTTTTCAAAAGAGGTCACATGAGACCAGTTTTGAGGGTGTGCGAGAATTACCCTTCTTTGAAGGAGGCATTAATGATACTGAAGAGCACGTTGAGCGCTGGGCCTGTCAATTGTTAATGAGTGAAGCCGGGATGATATTGTCAGAGTGAGAAGTTTGAGGGAGGGAGGGAATCATTTTTAGGAGATCCATGGGAGAGAAAAGGAAGAATTTGGTCCAGAGAGGCAGTGTGTGTCCTGGAGTGCAGGGGGTCGCTAATGCTGTGGGAAGTTGATTCGATGGTCTCTCGGATTTTGTCAATTGTTTGATAAAAAATGTATTGATTCTGTCGCATTTTTCCTGACTTGCTGGTACCTCGGCCCGAATGAGGTTTTGGTACAATGCTTTACTACTTCAAAGGGGGCTTTGCTCCTGTTGGAGCCTGTCACAATGGTGGTGGTAAGCCTCTTTGGCCTTGGTAATCAGATTTTTGTACCACCAGTTCTCTAGGGCTCTGATTGAGTATTTGTTGGAGGCGAGCACGGGGGTGTAGCAAGCAGAGGATAGTTTGGTCTTAGCACGCCTGGTTTTTAGGGGGCTTAAGTGTCCACCAGTTTCATAGCAGAGCTGGTGACCAATTTTAGGAGGCCAGAGGCATCCCCTGTGGTGGGGCAGTCTGTAAAGTTTGCTTCTAGCTCATTGACTAGGAAGGTTTTGAATGAGCAGCACTGAATGAGAGGGCATTTAGCCTGACCTTTGTGGGCTGTAGTTGAGTGGGTGACCGATAGTGGGATGGCAGCGTGGTCAGATGAGTCCAATGGGATAAGGTCGGTGCAGGTGATAAGAGGGAATGATGTGAAGGTCGAGTCTACAGTGTTGACTTTGTTGTGTGGGGTGATAGTACAATTTGCTTAAGGTCCATGGAACCAGTCAGTGCGAAAAGCGTGCTTCGACTGAAGTTGTCGGCTTGTGACTCGGGGACATTAAAGTCTCAGAAGAAGACATTATTAGAGTGTGCTAATTTGGTAGAGGAAAGTTGTAGATGTCGGCAATGAAAGAGTCACTTCTGTGAGGTAGTCTGTAGATGAGGGGGATGGTGATGGATACCTTTTGCGATAAAGGGAACTGGCAGGCAAGTGATTCAAACAAGCGTATTCTGGGAGATGGCCCAGTCGGCATGTTGGATGCAGTAGCCTTGCGGTAGGAGGACGTTGAAAACATGGGGGAAGGGTGGGGTAAACAATTTTTCAGTGATGAATAGGCCATCAAAGTTGCGGTATGAGATGAAATCAGTGATCTCTGCAGCGTGAGTGACTGCTGTATGAAAAATGATCAACATGAGAGGGTGAAATGTTTCAGTGTTTCTAGCTCATCGCATCCACACAGCTGGCACAAGCGTGAATGGCACACACTCCCTGCTCTATTACCTACTATTTCCAGGGTTGCACAAACATTGAATTTCATTAGCAGGTAGTTCCAAAAGATATGGGGGTTGGGGTATGCGCTAATGTAGCCTGACATGGTTGTCCGTGACATCCAGTATTGACAATAATTCCCACTGTTTTTCTATGTGGCAAGTTCTAGTAAATGCTGTTCCGGACTGTACACTGACATTTTTTGTTTTAACCAAAATTTGAACCTGCTTGGTATCTATTCAGAGCAACTACATCATACCCACAGGACCACTTTTTATTGTGTTTGGCAATTTTGTCAATGGTACCAAACTCAAATGCATTATCTATTTCTAGGTGTGCTCTATTGTATCTATTAGTGTGTAATTTGTTATCTGCAACACATTGTCATAGCACATCACCATTTTCTTAATGCATGCTGTTACAACTCCATTCATTCCAAATTCTAGATATACGTACTCAATAGTTAGGTTTTTTGGCATCCCAAATAATGTCCTCAATATACAGGCTTCTAGCCTTTTTAGGTCTACCATATATCTATGGATCCATATTTCACTCCTATACAACATCACTGGCAAGATTTTAGCTTGATAGGACATCAAAATTGCCCATGTTGAAATGCCAACATTCTTCCCAATAAAAGCATTAATTGCATCTGCAGCCTTCATGCATTTTGCTTTTGTTACCTTTAGGTGTTGGTCCCATTTCAGTTTATCATCTACCAAGACTCCTAGATAAGTATATGATTTTACTTGCTCTAATTTAGTATCTTCTATTTTCCATGAATATTGTTTTTTTGGTTTTCGTTATACTAAACACCATAATTTTGCCTTTTTGGTTGTTCACTTTCAGTCCATTTAATTTTGCGTAGACCATCAAGTTATCTAGTAGACTTTGTAGTCTACTTGCAGTAAAGTCAAGGAGTAACAAGACATCAGCGTAGGCGAGCCAGTTTATTTTATTGGTGCCTACTTTTACTGCGTTGACCATCAAGTTCGCACACTCATTACCTGTATCTGCCAGATACAGGTTAAACAGAGTTGCTGCTACAATGCAACCCTGCTTAACTCCTCTCCTCGTAGTCATAGGAGCTGATAGCTTACCTCCTACATCCAACCGGATGCATACTGTTGTGTCAGTGTATAACAGCATCAACATTTTCAACAATCCCCGCCAGATACCCCAGGTGTCAATTTTTTTCCATAATCTATTTCTGACAACGGTGTCGAATGCGGCACTGAAGCCGATGAAGGCACAATAAACATCGCGCTCTCGCCGCTTCCAGGAGTACTCAACTGCCGATGTCAGAATCAAAATATTATGGTTTGTACTATCCGTAGGACGAAACACTATCTGGTTAGGAGGGAGAATGTTGTTTTCTTTGATCCACATATTTAGGTCGCATAATAGCGCCCTGGCAAATATTTTAGATGATATATCCAACATGGCTAAGGTGCAGTAATTTGCCGGATTATCCCATGGTCCCTTTTTGCACACTGCTAGTAAGTGGCTCATTAATGAAGAATCAAGTAAAGAGATGGGTCTATAGCATTTAGGGGACCTGTCACACTTTGGGTAATGATGACTGTGAATAGAGACCAGAGAATATTTTTTAACATAATGTGTTACATAACATGAGGTGCCCTTGCATATGGAAACAGCTTAAATATTTTGCACAAAATAACATCGGGGCATACACAGTTGTTTGATTTTAAATGTAAAATGATCTTAGATCACTCAGAAACTGAAAAAAAATACATTTTCAACGCTAGCATGTTGACAGCCTTAGTAGTATGATCCGAATTCGCAAAATGTTCAACCCCGGCCTCGGCACTAACATTATTCTCAAGTCTTATGGCTGCAAATTTACAAAACTGCCATGAATTGTTGTCCACTGTAGCCATGAAGAGATCTTGCCAGGCCTTTTCCATACATAGTTTTCATAGTTTGTATATATCTCTTATAGGCCGTCCTAAACCTAGCAAACTTGCGACAGTTTTGTTCATCAGATTTGAATGTCCATCCTCCATTCCCAATGAACACGCATGAATTCAGATATTTGCTCGATCCTACATATTAATGTGCTCCTCTCCCTGTTTGCAGCAGAGGTGTAGCCAGGATTGTGTAACAAGTGGGGCCTGTAGCGAGTCTACTAGGGCCCGCCCTAAGGGGAGGCTGCAGATAGACATGCATTTGTTCTAAATGCGCAGGAGCGACAAAGCATAGATGGGGAGCCCAACCATTCAAGAGGATTCATTAGAAGAGCCAAGTCACCAACAATGCACAGAGGATGTTTCCAATGCATTTTCATAGTGTAGTACCTTCCCCCTACACCAACCTCTTCTTCAAATAATAAAATAATAACTCAACGTGGCTTTGTTGCACCCATACACACCAGTTAAACATGCCATGCTTATGTTTTCAAATTTATATAGCGTGCCAGGTACCGAAGGCTAAAGGGTGCTTAACATAGATACATTATACTGAGAAAATGACATACAAATGAGATGAGGATCGAATGGCGGATCATGACGGAGTCTCCATGGAAAGACAATCAGGGTAATTCATGGAATAAATGTGAGCCGAAAAGGGGAGCGCAAGCGTGAAAATCGCAGTGCACACATGCCAAAGCCACGCACGCAGCCGTTCGTCGAATCACGGAATGCGCTGCGCGTGTAAATCCTGGGATGTGCGCCAAATCCGTGGGTGGCGCACACGGGCGCACACGTCACTAAATGCCATGCGCGACACGCACAGCAAAAGCGCACAACGTGTAGCGCACACAAGAAAAGTGGGCGTAACACGGGGCGTAACACGCGGAATGGGGAACAACGCGTGAAAATGTGGGCGTTACGGGGGAAGTACCGGAGGTAAATTCTCTCAACACCCACACGCACGCTAACAACACGTATTCATGGAATTGAACAGGGGAAACCTGTGCGCCAAAAAAGATGCGCTAATCCATAAACACGTATGCCAGCAGGAAGCAGGCGTAAGCGGCCCCGCGCAGCATAAAAGCGCGTGCAAACAACAAACATGTATATACAGCTATGATGAATGTCCCATTCTGTGGCCCCCGAGGAGAAATGAGGTGTCACGCAACGCTCAGGCACCTCAAAAAACAAGAAAAAGAGATACGCGACCGCTGTAGCCCACGTGCATGTGAAAATCCCTGTGCACCCCCTGAAATACATGTACCCAGGCCAATCGCATGTGAAAATCCATGCACACCCCCGAAATACGCACAGGCAGCCCATCCACCATCCCCATGCCCCGCAGGCAGCACACACCACATGGGGGACTTTTTCCACGCTATTTACCTGACGCAAGCGGGTTACACGTATTTGGAGGGGTGCGCCTGGTCTTTCACATGAGTTTGGCCTGGGTATGTGTATTTCAGGGGTACGTGAGGATTTTCACATGTTTTTTCCACGCGTTTTGGCAGCCACGAGCGGGGTACGCATATGGAAGGGGGTGCGCAGGGAGATTTCCATGCGTTTTGGCTCCCGCGAGCGGGTTACCCGTATTCAAGGGGGTGCGCGAGTACATTTCCACGCGTTTTGGCTGCCGTGAGCGGGGTACGCAAAATTTGTCACGTGATTACAGATTAGCGGCCCTGTCGGCTGGTCCAGGGTTAGCGCGGCCATTTGCGCCGTATTGGGGATTTCGATGGCTTTTCCTTGCGCAAGGGGCGTTCTTGGGGGCGTAATTGGCACTGCGGGATGTTACCTTCGCCACAGCTCCAAATGGCTTGGGAAATCCATGAATACCCGGTGCTGTTTAGCGCATACGGCTGGCGCACATGGCTGGCGCACACTGGCGCACGCTCCCTCTCTGCGCTGCTTGCGTGCGCTGCTTCTGCGCTGAATTCTATCAATTACCCGGTATACTTTTTGAGGCAAGAAAAGAAATTAAGAAAAGAGAACAGTTTTCAACTTTTTCTTGAAGACCTTGGTAGATGCAATAATTCTCAGTGGAGGCATTGGAGTGTTCCATGCCTGGGGAGCTGCAGATGCAAAGGCAGCGTCCCTGGACTTCTTGGTCTTAAAGCGGGGGATAGTAAGAAGATTTGAACCATCTGATCTAAGAGCTCTATTGCACTGCTTTAGGATTATGACTTCTTTCAAATATGCGGGCATTATTCCCTGTATACATTTATGTGTAACAAGAAGCAGTCTAAAGGAGACCCTGGCCTGAATGGGAAGCCATTACAGACTGCTACGTGCTTCCGACACGTGGTCTCTTTTCGTAAGACGTTTAACAACTTACGGGTCCATATTGTTTAACCTGGAGATGGTGAAATTCTGATAGAGCTACAACAATAATCTATTTTAGAGCCTATAATTGCCCTTGCCAGGGTCTCTGAGTTTTTTTCAGATATAAACGGTCTGAGACAGCGAAACAATTTAATGAAATATGATGCCAAGGAGATCAGGCTGTTAACCTGGGCTTTTATATTCAGCTCTGTATCTAAATAGATGCCCAAGGTCTTCACTTTACTCATGGCATCGATTTGACAGTTGTCTATATTGACATTCCTATAGCTGGGTCCCAGCTTCTCGAGTTTGGTCTCTGACCCAGCTAATAGAAGCTCAGTTTTGGAGCCGTTGATGGCTAAACCATTAGCCACCATCCAGTGCTGAATTTTTTATAGATTTTATTAATGAGTTTTTCATCCTCCAGATATGATCCTGAAATAGGTATGACACACTGAGTGTCATCCGCGTAGTTCGCAACGCAAATATGATTCCTTCCTTTTCCAACATCTGAAAAAAAGGGATCATAAAGATATTGTAAAAGCAGGGCGACACACAGGCACCCTGTGGGACACCGTACATAAGAGTAATGGGTTTTGCTTCTGCGCTGTCACTAGCCACTCTGACTTGCCTCCCCTTCAAAAAGGAGGTAGTCCAGCCTGTGGCTACCTCGGAGAATTTGCCATTATTCTTTAACCTGGTGAACAAATTGGAATGGTCCACCAGGTCGAAAGCTGCCGACAGATCAAGAATCATAAGAAGACAGATGTGGCCCTTATCCATCCTGCAAAGTAGATGGGACTTTAGAGCCAGCAAAGCAGTCTGTTGTCCCTGTTAAAAAATGTTCATGGTCCAATGACCCTCCCTGGGCCCCAGCCTTGCATACACAGACACGTCCACACAAATACACACACAGAGACACAGACAGACACACACACACACACACACACACAGACAAACATACACATAGACAAATCCAGACACACAAACTCATGCACATTTATGCACATTCATCCACCAGTCACATACCCATACAGTTTCGCTGTCATTCGCACAAGCACTCAGAACATTCATACTGCATTCTCATTCACACCTGTTCTCACAGCGATGTGCACTATTCACATTGCATTAATTTGTACAAATGCACTTACAGACACCCCCTCGAATACATGCATATGTACATACACACACACGTGCACTTAGACACACCCTCGCAAGCATGTACACATCATACCTACATACAATTCTCGCACACACGCATACATACAAACAATACACACAAACAAAAACATGTTTTCTCCCATTAGCTGTTTCCCTCCAGACTCGCCACACTGCCTCCTCAACTGCTCCGTAGGCCGCCGCCTCCTGCACAGACAGAAACCAGGAAGCAGAAATAGCTTCCTGATTCCTGACATGTATGCAACAGGGTCCGTTCCCCGGGTCATCTGCGCAATGCACTGATTTTCCGGAGAGAGAAACCTTCTGCTCAGGCTGCACTGTGGCAGTTGTAAATGCCCACTCAGCACATTTACAGATTGTGGGTGGGCTTTGCCCCTCAGACCCTACTCTGTCTGCGCCTCTGGTAAGCAGCCATGGCCGGCAGCTTTGCTGCCCCCACCCTCATGAATACTCGACAGGGGAGGCTGCTGGACACGTTCCTGGTTATAGGTTTAAGATAATCACTTCTAATTGCCGTAATAGCAGCAAAACTCTAAGAAATTACAAAATGAAATTGTGGAATCTTGTCCCCTACACCAAGCCGCTAAAGATGACTGTGCCCTTTCTAGCCACGGAGGCCCACTCACCAAGATATGGTCATTGGTCGATTCTAACATAAATGACCAATCAGATCTTGAGTTTGATGCAGTCATTTGACAATATCTCACTCAACCTGTGATGATGTATCAGTGTTAACACACCGCGCATGTGCAGTCCGGTTCCTTTTGATCTGATCGAAACGTTTTCATCACACTTTTTTTTTACTGGCAAATATGTGCAGGGAGTAGGGTGATCAGAAGTCCTGGTTTTCCCGGGACCGTCCCAGTATTTCACCCACTGTCCCAGGGTCCAAAGAGTTTATTAAGTTTACAAACCATATCCGGTTTTTAAATTTCGGAAAACACTGTTCCGTTATTTTTTTTGATTGACGGGTTCATGGGTCCCTTTGTGAGCATGCGCAGAGCTGATTTAGCTGCTCTGCGCATGCTTACAATTTCTTCCTCAGTGCCCTCCATAATTCTCGGGCATGAGAGGTTGCTCCAGTTCATTTCAAATCCATGTGTGCGCATTTTAAACTTCAGTAGGTCTTTCACGGGATTGCCCTCTCCTCTCTTCTTCTTGCAGAACCGAGGAACCCTGGACCCACCGCATCATCATACAGCTGGAGTTCCGCTGGGCACTGACGAGCTGCACGGCCCTGCAGCTACAGCTGAAAACTCCAGCGCCATTACCAATGATTTTTCCGGTGTTTGACATGGCACGAGTGCCCCATCTCAGTTCAGACTGTCATGCAGGCTCTCGATGCTGCAGCTGTGCCTCTCAAACACTGATCCTGGTCCCCGACATTTCCAGGTAATCCCGAATATAATATATGCAAGAAATTACTATCATAGGAAGGTTTGATTTACTTTAATCTGCAAATAATGACTAGTTGAAAATAGCAAACCCGTCCCCAATTGTTGTTCTTTTTTATGTTAGTGGCCTGTCCCAGTCTTTTGTTTTGGAAAATCTGGTCACCCTAGCTGGGGGGAGCATCCACGGCCGTCCTTAAGGGCAGCAGAGCCCCTGTTTAACAGGGGCGGGGACCAGAGCGGCCACTTTTTTTTTTACCTCCTCACTCCGGCGAGGAGGTTAAATAGGTCCGTTAGCACCCCATTGCCATTGAATGAGTCCGCCGCCGCGGGTTCATTCAATGACAATGAGGCGCCTCCCACGCCTTCTGCCACCACGCTAGCTCGGAGGAGCCCTTGAAAGACTCCCGGAGCTGGTGTGGTGGGGGGGCTAATGGCGCATTTTCTTGTGAAAAGTGCCCAAGGCGGAGGGGCGCATTTAAATGCACCCGCCGCCATGGGCACATTTTACAGTAAAAGGACGCCTGCTGTGCCTTTTTCCCACAACGCCAGCTGGGGGAGCCCTTAAAAGACTCCCCCCGAGATGGAGTGGCGGGGGCAAAAGGCGCCCTGGGGGGCGTGGCGCCCCGGGCGCCCCCCCCTAGTGCCGGCTCTGCTTGCATCCCCCCCCTTAGAACCCCTTCATTAGTTATTTACCTTAACCCACCACCCAAAAATATTTGGGCCAAAAGCCAAAAGCAGATTGTTGTGGCCTAAATGGATGACAGGACGCTGTAGGATTTCTAACAGTCTTTATTGACTGACAACAAGTGAAAAGGTCCTAAGGCGGACTGGTGGCGCAGGGCGCTTACTCACTGTTCAATGCGACCAGGTCCTGTGCTTCCCCAGTTGCTTCACTGTGGAAGGGTTGTGCTCACCGGTGGCACGCTGTAAACTCCTAGGGCCCCCATGAAGCCTCCAGTGGCTGTGGTGTTATGCCCTAGGAGCTGTGGTGAGAGTTCTTGACTTCACTCTCCTTTTTATGTAGACAGGAGCAGCGCTCCTGTACGACCGCTTCAGCTGGCAGAGCGCCAACTCTGAAGCGGGAACGTTTTCCCGTGGAGCGTGGGCTCGCGAGATCCCGTCTCACGAGATCTCGCGAGAACACGCTCCCGCGATCACGTGATGTCCCCACACAGATGTAAAAAATTTGATAAATTCTTCTTCGACGAAATCTTCTGCAGCCAGAACTCCTTACCCCGTGCAGTCCCTCCACCCTTCCTTGTTCAATGCTCCACTTTCGGCTCATCCCTTGTAGAGAAGTGGAGCCCCGGGGGGAATGCGAACGTTTCCCCCCGGGGTGTATTTTGGCGCTGCACACGGCTAGAGAGTGGCTGTGGGGGGGTAGAGCGCACCAAGGGGTATTTAAACTGTCAGGGAACGTTCGGGAGGCAGGCGACGGTTGGACTTTGAGATTGTTCAGTCCTGGTCGCCTGCTCCCGAGCTTTCCCTGAAGTAGCTGGGCCTAGGGTGTCGAGGTTAGTTCAGGTGAGGAAGGTTTGTTGGTTAGTCAGAGGGGAAGGTTAGGCATTATCAGTTATAAAAAAGAATAATATATTTTAATTATATATAGTGAGGGGTGCCGTAGATAAGACACCCCTCTCTGTTTACCTGAGTTCGTCGGCTTCGCATATTTATTAGTGTTGCCTGCAGAGCTGAGTTCTCATTTCAGCCCTGGGTTTTGTCAAGTGGGTAGGGGCCCCATTAATCTGGTGTGAAGGAAGTGAGGTTTTATCAGTGGCAGCTTGTGTTATCGGCTGCAGGAATCTTCAGGCCCATGCCCCGTGGCCATCTGGCAGCTCCGGCGTAGCTGCCTGGGGTCTGCCAGCCCTCCAACGTATGGCTGTAATTAATCCAGCTTGACAGTTTGCTACGCGCTTGTGAGCGCGGTAGCATTCTCAGGTTAAAGGGGGCACTGCAGTTCCCTTAAAGGGACCGCTTTAATTTCTGTGCTAGTGCGGTGCGGCCCGCGAGCCGCTAGGGGGCAATGTATTAAGCTCCTTTTCGGCCCCCCTTTTTTAAAATGGGCTCCTGTTTTTGTGTTTTCTTTTTTTAGCTTGTGGTAGGTGAGGAGTTAGGGGAGGGTGCTTTTTTAGGGCAGGGGTATTTTCTCAGGTGGGGGATTAAAATAAATAAATAAATAAATTGTGGTTAAGATTATAATAATAATAATTTAGCATTTATATAGCGCTGCGAACCCTCTGGTGTTTGAGCGCTGCTTATTATTACCCACGGTGTGGTGCTAATTGTTTCTATATTATTTATCTGTGAGTTATATTTTTTAATTACTGTTTACAGGGTTATTAATTTTACAGCCCATTTTTCTTTGTTGGGTTTCGCAGGCTAGGGGTAGTGGTCCACGGGTAGGTGTTGGCTCGGGGGCTTAGTTTAGCTAGTTTAGCTTCATGGGGCATATGGTAGTGCACAACCAGATTATTGGTGCACGATGGTGGGTCAGGGAGCCAGCAGGAAGATTATGGTGGATGCTAGGGCTCTGAGGGAGGCCCTGGAAATTATTAGCAGGGCA
Source organism: Ambystoma mexicanum (assembly GCF_040938575.1). Classification (NCBI taxonomy): domain Eukaryota; kingdom Metazoa; phylum Chordata; class Amphibia; order Caudata; family Ambystomatidae; genus Ambystoma; species Ambystoma mexicanum. Next base: position 435,766,637 of record NC_090940.1, read on the forward strand.
TCTAAGAACCAATTGGAAGGGGCAGTGGGGGAGGTCACGGGTGAGGGGGAGTTAGGTGGGGACAGGCCGCATCGTAGAGCTGCGGCAGATGGGGCTCTCGCGGCATTGGTGGCTTGCACCCCCGCGGCAGGGAGAGGGGAGGTTTGGGAATCCAGGGGCAGGAAGATGTGGAGGGAGATAGACAGGAGAGCAGCCAGGGGAGCAATGATTTCGGGTGGGGAGCCAGAGAGGGATGGAGTTAATGATGGCCAAGGGGAGCTAGGGGATGTTAGGAGTGCGAAAAAAGGGGTGGGTCAAGGGAGCCATGGAGGGGGGTGATGGAGCGCAGAAGGGGGCGACAGGGCAGAGGGGAAAAGGGGGTAAATACCTGCAGAAGAGTGCAGGTGGGAGAAGGAGAGAGAGGTCCCCATCAATGAAGGAGGATGCAGAGGGGCACGGAATGGCCCCCCCTGGTAGGAGGAGTGAGGGTGGAGGGCGCTGCGCAGCCCCAGCTGTTCAGGTGGAGGGAGAGGGTTTTAGAACGACCCCTCCTCGGTCAGCGCATGGAGAACCTAGAGAGTACAGCACGGCCCCTAGTGAGGAGGATTACAGGGTGGAGGGCTGCACGCCTCGCCCCGAGAGAAGAGGACCAGGCAGGGGTTTCTGCGGCCCCGCCGAGAAGATTTCAAAGGAGTGGCGGGGCTGGCGCCCCGGGCTCGCAGGAAGAAGATTGACTCAACTCGAGCATGAGCTCACATCGACAATGGTATTGAAGTTGGATTGGTTCATTATGTGGGGCAGTGGGAGAAAGAAGGTTACAGGACTGTGAGGGTAAGGGGGGAGGAGAGAAGAAGTTTGAGGGGGGAGTGGGAAAGACAGGTGCAGGGGGGTTGGATGGCGAGAGGTCGGGGGAACAATTGGCTGGGTGAGTATGCTGACATGTTTTGTCCCCGCAGTAGGAGCCCTCTAAGAAAAGAGATGAGGAGCATCGGTGTGGATGCCAGACCGCAGACGGGCTGTGTGGAAAGAGGTGAGCGGGAAAGGGAATGGTCATCTGCATGGCAGAGAGGGGGCACGAGAATGGGGATGGGAAATGAAGGGTCTGGGCTGCAAGGGGTAAGGAAAGAAGTTGGTGTACAGGCCATTGGAGCCTGGGGGGGTGAGAAGGGCATTTGCTCAGTGGAGGTTCAAACGGACAAGGTGGTGGAGCCATTGGTGCTTGAGGTGCAAGTTGCAAAAGGAAAGGAGGTTGAAGTGAAAGGAGAAAAAACTGCCGTACATGGGTATCACAAAATCCTTGGGGGCACACTTGATGGCATCGACCAAGGAGAAGATTCAGGCGGGGGAATTTGTAGATGTTTTTAAGCTACTCCATAGGGAAATGAGAGCAAAGGAGGGGTCTAAGAAAGAAGAGAGGGAACTGGCTTCACCCCCAAGGGTCCCAGTGACTATTGAGAATTGGACGTCGGCATTTATCATTTATGCCAGCGTATATTGTGAGAAATTCCCGGAGCGATGCGTGGCTCTGCTTAAATATATGGACGTAATTAGGTAGGCTTTCACGAGTTTTGGGGGTTTGGTGAGGAATTTAGAGCAAGAATGGCGGAGGAGAGTCAGGCTGTTTGGGGGGAGATAGACATGGATCTTTGGCTGCAATGGAGGGCTCCAACGAGGCCTGCCCCCACATTGCCCCCACATTGCACACAGCAAGTGGTCTGCCTGTGCCTTACCGGCCCTTTCTTGGTCGCCCCGCCCATGAGGGGGTGGGGGGAGGAGGCAGCGAACAGCCCTCAGCAGCATGTTGGGCGTTCATTAAAGAAGGCTGCACAAGGTGGATGTGCAAATTTAAACACGAGTGCAGCAGGTGTGCGGGTCGGCATCCGGTGACAGATTCTTTTCAGGCAGGGGACAGTGGGTCAAGGCGAGGATCTGGGCAAGGAGGTGGGGGGAAGGACCGCATGCCAGGTAAATTGGGGTGTTCTGGTAGGTCGGGCTCAGTTTTTCTGTAAAGGAGGGGCGGGGGGCGCAAGGTTTGATGAGAGGTTTTGGGGGCGATCCAAAGGGGGTAGGAGAGGGGTGAGGAGGAAGACGCTTAGGAGGGGCAGGGGAGGGCTGCAGGGGGAATGGTACTGTGGAAATTGTTAAGGGGTGGTGGACGTCGTTTGGAGGGCATGGACAACGGTGGCGAAGCCCTCACGCTTGCTGCACGACAAGGTGAGTAAGCTTTAGGCTGCATGGACGGGGGTGCGGGAGCGCCTCTGGTGCAGCAGGGGGAAGTGATGAAATGGGTCTGCATGGACGCGGTTGCACTAGGGCCCCTGGTGCAGCTGGGAAAAAAAAAGAAAAGGAGCAAAGAAGCAAGGTGCTGGAAGAGGAATTTATATGGAATGGACTGCATGGACGGGGGCGCAGTTTTGACCACTGGTGCAGCGGTGGAGAGGAGTAAGGCAGAAAAGGGGCCTGCATGGAAGGGGGTGCACTAGGGCCCCTGGTGCAGGTGGGAAACAGGTGGTAATGGACGCAAGGAGCTTGAAGATTAATTATATGGAATGGACTGCATGGACGGGGGTGCAGGTTTGGCCCCTGGTGCAGTGGCGAAGAGGAGTAATAAAGAAAAGGGCCTGCATGGACGGGTGTGCAAGTGGGCCCCCGGTGCAGGGTGGGCAACGCAGGGCCATATTAAGGTGAGGGAAGGTGGGGGGCAATGGGTAGCAGGAGGGTAATAGGTTAGAGGGAAAAGGGGGTCTAAGTGGGATTAGGTGTATGGTTTAAAGGTTAGGTGAAAGGTGCGAAATATAGGGGGACAGGTAAGAGAGGACTGGGGGTGTTTCCGGAGAGGGATAAGGAGATGGCCAGGAAGGATAGGTTTCTGAGGAAGGTGTTACTAGTGATGTGGGAAAGGTTAGGAGGTTGGAATCATTCATTTAGGAGGGGTGCAGCATCTGAAAGTAGCAGGCTGGGCTATTCAGAGGAGTAGGTGAAACGTTTGGGACGCTGGAAGTAAGGGAGATACAAAGGGTATGTCAGGGACTGGGGCAAACGGGATGTCTTTAAAGAATTTTTCAGTAGGTAGCAGGATTGTTGCATTTAGTAGGATGTTGTTGATTTGTAAGTGATTTTGTAATTTCTTTTCCAGATGCTGCTAGGAGGTCGGGTCAGATGCCGAAAATCTGGTTTGTGGGACATGCTATGGTTAAGTGGGCGGGGAAAGAAGCTGAGATAGAGTTGTTGGCAGGCAACTGGGTTGCAGCTATAAAGATGTTGTGGTAAGATGGTCCGGGTCTGGGGGGCTGCGCTGGGATCAGTTGCTTCCTATGTTGGCTGGGTTGAGGGAAAGCTATGTGCCTCCAGATGGGGTGATTATTCATGGTGGGGAAAATGATCTGGTAAGGAATACGGGTGTGGCTATTCTTAGGAAAATATAAAGGGATTTTGTTATGGGTCCGAAAAGTGTGGCCTCAAGCATCTGTAGTGGGGACTAAGTGGTTACCGCGGAGAGTTAGGAGCGGAGCGAGAAATTAGGGAGCGATAGAGAGGGCATGGAAGGGGATAAACAGAGAGATGGTAGAATTTTGTGCATCGGTGGCGGTACAGGTTTTGGACCATAAGGAGATAGTTTAGGAAGGATTCATGAGGTTTAGAGAGGATGGTGTACACTTGTCGGTTTTTGGGAATAATCATTATCGGGCGGACTTGAGCTCTTGGCTGGGAGATTGGTTAAGGAGTTGGAGGTAAGGAGAACTGGTGGGGGGGCAGAAAGAACACCTCGGTGGAGGGTTTTTCTGGTGCCGGGGGGCATGGCCCCTTTAGATGTGGGGGGGGGGAAGCACAATGGGGGAATGGCGCAGGAAAGGATGGGGTGGTGCTGTTTGCACAAGCGGGCCACCCCGGGGGAACAGGTATTGAGCCTGGAGGGGCATGGCCCCAGGGAGAAAGCGGCACGCCTGGAGAAGGGGTAAGGAGACGGTAGGGTCCAAGGGATAGTTAGGGAGGAAGTGGTTTTATTTAATTATTTAATTGTTGGGGGGAAAATGAAAATGTTTAATTATTTAATTGGTTGTTTAAAATAGTTCTGTAGTCTGTAAGCCCATGGAGCCAGGTAAGCGTTTAATAAAGATTGCCCATGCGACTAGCGCAGGAAGTCTTGATTCTATTAAAGACACGGAGGCGAGCATTATGCTTTATCATCTTTAATTACTGCTAACCACAGCTTTTTAAATCTTTCTTTTTTTTCATGTATAACACTTTTTTAATTTTTTTTTTATAACTCGTATAAACAGAGAAAAGAAAAAATGAAAACATCATCGTCTTAACATGACAAAACTACATTTCCCATGAGGCTTCTCTGCCTGGTAGTCCCACAGCCTCTCTTTCACTGTCCAATCCGGCAATCCTTCCTGCTATAAGTCCCTGTTTCCCCGGGTCCCTTCCTCTTCTTTTGCAGCGCACCGATTAACTGAACAAAGTCTAAGATTCAACTGAATTATCGTAACTCCAAAAAGAAATTGTCTTTTCTATCCTCGATAGCTTTGCCGTGCTCTAAATTCGCAGGACTGCTGCCTTCCATACACTAATCTCTATTACTCTTTTGATCCTCTCCTATGCAAAAAGAGAAATGCGCATGTTAGGGAAGGGGAATACAGTTCGTCACATATCATAATCAAGTCTTTACGTAAACAACTTTGCAACCATTACAGATCATAAAATAACACCCCTCGCTGTACTCCATAGGGTGGGATAATGCTCGCCTCTGTGTCTTTAATAGAATCAAGACTTCCTGCGCTAGTCGCAAGGGCAATCTTTATTCTATGACAAGACCGGAGGCGAGCATTATGCTTGTTCAAAGCTTTCTACCACAGCAGCTGCTATATTGGATACTGGTTTGAAATAAAAAGTCTTAAAGACTGAGTCGCTCGACCAGTCTGCTGCTTTCATGATCTCTTGCAGCGGAACTCCTACTGCAAAAGCCTGTGAAGCCATTGCTCCCCTGGTAGAATGAGCCCCAGATTTAGACGTGTCTATACCTGCCAATTCCATTATTTCCTTCACCAATCTAGCTATAGTAGCTGATGTGACTGCTTTGTATGGTTTTATATGCACTATAAGCAATTGTTTCACTCCTTGTAGCCTAACCGCTGCTGTCGCTGCTTCATAACACTTTATGCATTTGCCACACACAATTTCTCATTATTCGGCCAATATGGGTATGAGATCCTTTAGAATTGGTCTTTGTACGCTGCGCTATGTTAAAGGCTATCCCTTCTGGGTAATATATCTTTCTGTCTATCTCGAGTGCTTTAACGTCTGAAATTCTTCTACAAGACACTAAGCAAAGGAGTGTAGCTAATTTGCCTGAAAGTTGCTTTCCTGATAGAAAGTTGTTACTAGGCCATTGCTCGAACAGATGTATGATCTTTTGGACATCCCACATTGATGAGTACTTGGGTCCGGGAGGTTTGCTCATCTTCACACCTTTCAGCAATCGGGACACCACCGGGTGTTCCCCTATTGGTGCCCCGTCCACTAACTCGTTCCCCGCGGAGATTGCTGACCTATATACCCCTACGGTCCTGAAAGCTCTACCTGCTGAAGGGAGGCTGGCTAGGAAATTCACTACTTGTACTACAGGTGCTGAAATGGGAGATATACTCCTTCTCCTGCACCATAGGTCCCAGGCTTGCCATGCGGAATTATAGCTCCTGATCGTAGATGGGGCCCATGATAGATTGATAAGTCTTGTAGCGTCTTCTGAAAGGCCTGGCAATCGCCATTTATGCTTGAAATTCTGCACACTATCAGTGACAAGGATTGATTCTCTATCAGAGGATGATGAACTCCTGCTGGATCGGTCAGCAAGTCTGGTCTGTATGCAATCTTCTGTGGAAAATCCGTAGAAAGTTCCATCAGAACTGGAAACCAAGCTTGCGACTTCCACTCTGTCGTCACTATCACTATTTGCGCCTTGTCTCTGCGCACTTTTGCTCATACCCTGTCATAAATCACCAATGTATCAATTGAAAAGGATACGATAACCAAAAAAGGATACAATTGGTAGGGCTCTTCCGGATCCTTTTTCACACGACTTGATTGTAGGTAGGTCAAATTAGACCTTCCAAATGATACAACTCTCTGACTGATAAAAAAGGCAGAGAGATGGATCACTGGAAAGGGCGTGGGTATTGTATTGTAAGATATGCCTAGGATAGATAAAGTATCATAAGAAACTGTCCCAAACTCAAATCACTATGATAGCACAGTATAGCATTAATTCGAAACACTAACCTTATGGCCAAACTGAAGAATTCAACGAAAGTCTCTTGAAGAAAACCAGGAGATGAAACAAACGATAAAGGAAGGGAAGATTAGTAAGGGAGACTTATCCCGAACGGCACGAGGCTCACGCTAGATACCGGGTTGGTGCAACACAGGATAGCGTCCATAGTACTGTGCACAATCACCTTCCAATAGTTCATGAAATACTTTCTTTCCCACGAAGAACAAAATTAGATTTTCACCTGTTAACTGTCACAGGCACCAAGGTTCAAAGAAGTTCAGAAAACCACGTGCAGGATTGCACGCGACAGCGTACATGCAGCCAGGCCAGCCGCGCTTGAAGACAGCGTTTCCGCGTGAAGATTTAGCAAGCAAACAGGATACACTCAGCTCAGGACAGCCGTGCTTGGAAACAGCGTCCGCGTGTGGAGATTTGGCACCCGAACAGGGTACACGCAGCCCAGGACAGCCACGCTTGAAAACAGCGTCCGCGTGTAGAGATTTAGTACGCAAACAGGATACACGCAGCTCAGGACAGCGGCACTCGCAGACAGCGTTCGCGTGGAGATTTGGTACACGAACAGGATACACGCAGCTCAGGACAGCCGCGCTTGGAAACAGCGTCCGCGTGTGGAGATTTGGCACGCGAACAGGGTACACGCAGCCCAGGACAGCTGCGCTTGAAAACAGCGTCCGCGTGTAGAGATTTAGTACACGAACACGATACACGCAGCTCAGGACAGCCGCGCTCGCAGACAGCGTTCGCTTGGAGATTTGGCATGCAAACAGGATACACGCAGCTCCAGGAATTAGCGTGTGGAGGAAAACACGCTCAAAAAAGGCCAAAGAAGTTGCTGAAGGGAACGCGAGAATGCATTTCCGGAATTCAGCTACAAAACGCCAAAATTGACTTAATCAGAAGCAGCGATTGGCGTTTCCACGCACTGCCGCGATACACGTGACGGAACTAAATCACATGAATTTTAACAACGTGAAAAATGCAGACGTCGTTTTCCGGGCAATGCATCGAACAACCTCCATTTCGAGTAGAATGGTCTAGTGGTTCTATGGACGTAACTCATTTTGTATGGAGAGGTCGTTCCTGGTCCAGAGATATGTCCAGCAGGCATGACATACCCTCGCCAGCATCGCGAAGGGGGGAAAAGCGTAGTGCTTCTGCGACCCCCAATGATGCATGAATGCGTCGGTGCCTTGGGCTTCTGGGTCTAGCCTCCAGCTGAAGTAGTTCGCCCGTTGAGTGTTCAGTCTCGAGGCGAACAGGTCTGTGTGCAGGGGACCCCATTTCGCTTCCAATCTCTCGAATATGTCCCTGTGTAGTTTCCAGTCGCTGTAATCCACTAGGCGTCGGGAGATCCAGTCCACCACTGAATTCAGGGCCCATGGGAGATACTCTGCCTTCACTGTGATCTGTCTCTGTAGGCAGTCGTGCCAGAAATCTTTCGCTAATTCCGCTAACATCTTGGACCTGGTACCTCCCAGTTTGTTGATATATCTTACTGCAGATATATTGTCCATCCTGAGAAGTATGCTGCAGTGTGCTTTGTCCCTGGTAAATGCTTTCACTGCGAAAGATCCCGTTGGCAGCTCTAGACAATTGATATGAAGTTCTAATTCTTCTTTTGACCATCTTCCTCCTGTCTTTACCTCGCCACATCGCGCCCCCCAGCCGGACTTGCTGGCGTCTGACTCTATAACCAACTCTGGCATGTCGCCGAAAATGGCGCGGCCGTTCCAGGCTTCCATATTGTGGAGCCACCGGATGAGCTTGGACTTGCTTTCTTCGTCTAAGGGCACTAGTCGATGGTATCTCCAGCCTTTCCTTAGGTATTTGATCTTCAGCCTCTGAAGAGCTCGATAATGTAACGGCCCGGGAAATACTGCTTGTATGGATGCTGCCAAAAGCCCTACTATCCTGGCTAGATAACGAAGAGAGATCAGCGGCTTCTTGAGCGCTGTCCTCAGATCTTTCTTGATAGCCTTCATTTTCTGAGTTGGCAACTCAAATGTAGCTTTCTTTGTATCTATGTTGAAGCCTAAGAATTCTAGTCGCCTGGTTGGCGCTAGCTCTGATTTGTCTCTGTTCACCAGGAATCCCAGATTGGAGATCAGCTCTATCGCCCAGTGGACCTGTTTTTGTAAGTGGTCTTTGTCTTCGGCCATGAAAAGGATGTCGTCTAAGTAGACGATCATCCGACATCCTTGTTCTCGAAGTGCTGTTGCAACGGGCCTCATGAGCTTGGTGAACGCCCATGGTGCGGATGCTAGACCGAACGGCAGGCATTTGAATTGCCAGAGCTCGCTTCCCCATCTGAATCTTAGGAAGTGTCGGAAAGGCGCTGCTATGGGCACGGTGAGATATGTGTCTTTTAGGTCCAGGCGCGCTAGCCAATCTCCCTTCCTGAGCAAGTCTCCTAGTAGATGGATCCCTTCCATCTTGAAGTGTTTGTACACTAACCAGCTGTTGAGCTCCTTCAGGTTGATCATTGGGCGAACTTTGTCCTTGCGATGTACTAGGAAAATATTGCTCAGGAAGGAATGGGCGCTCTTGGTCGCTCTCTCTATCGCGTTTTTCTGCGCTAAAGCTTGGATCTCTGCTCCTAATAGCGATTCTTCTGTTTGCGTCATTTGAATTCTGTGAGGAGGCCGATTCTGCACTGGATGATCTATGAACTCTACCATAAAGCCTTGTACGGTCTGAAGGACCCACGCATCTGACGATAACTCACGCCAGTTGTGCAAATAGAGCGTTGTCCTGCCCCCCACAGGAGGATAGGTTGCTGCGCGTTCTCTCACTTGTATTGTTGTTCTGGTGTCGGTGATATCTGCGTCCCCGACGTCCCCTCGAGCCTCGTCCTCTGTTCGGGAAGAAGGTGTCTTGTTGTCGGGTCTCCCAATATTGGGCTCTGGGTCCTTGCGCTCTTCTGTTATTGAAGCGGCCGGTCGAGCGGCCTCTATATCGACCGGCCCCTGAAAAAACTCTTCCCGGAAACACCTTCCTGATTGGGGCCTGCGCCTTCTCCAGCGCCGTATATGTACCGACGAACCTGTTCATCTCCTTAACGAATGTATCACCGAACAGGAGACCTTGGGCGCTTTCCCCGGCTTCATAGGACGCTAAGTCCCCAAGTTTGTTATCGATTTTCAGTAGGGCTCATCTGCGTCGTTCCGAAGATATGGCGCAGTTTGCATTGCCTAGCATGCAGACTGCCCTCTGTGCCCAGTTTGCTAGGATGGATGGGTCGACTGGCTCCCCTGTATCCCTGGCCCTTTCGGCGAGGTCCATTATCTTTGCTATAGGGCCGGCTATGTCTAGCAGCTTGTCTTGGCATGTTTTCCATGCCCTATCCATACCATTCCTGGTGTCTTTCCCTGCCTTCGTAATGGAGGTTAGCATCTTTGCGTCGAGCTCGGGTGTATCTGCAACTTTCCCAGTCAGCTCTGGCCTCAGACACTCAGCTTTGAGTCTGAATCTAATGTCTTTTTCCATAGGCTTCCTCATTTTTTGGGCCATGTAAAGGGCTACTCTTGGAGAAGGCGTCCAGTCTGTTGATCTGGGGTGCCTTATGGTGTCCGGGTCGAACATGTCTGATATGTCCTCTTCATCCAGAAGGGCCTCCACACTGCTGGCTTTAGGCTCGCCTGCACTCTTTTGCGAGACCACGCTTACTTTGCTTATGCTTTGAACATCCTCCTCTGGCTGTTCTTGATCTGAGTGCTCCGAGGATGATGAATAGGCAACCCCTATATTTTTCGCCCCTGGGGTAGGGGGTACGAGGTTGGGCAGGGCTGTCTTCGTCAGGAAGGCACTTTTAAGCCTGTTGAATGCATCAGCCACCTCTAGGGATTTATCCTTCCCTGTATTTTCGCCCGGGGGAGTAGAAGAGTGTTTCCTCTTCCGGGCCACTTTCTTCCCCTTCTCACCTTTTTGCAGAGGATTTTGTGTGGAGGTTCCTTCTCCGGGATCATCAAGCGGGCCAGCTTTTCTGACCAGCATCTCTTCCATGACTAATAGCCTGTCTTGTAGAGGCTTAACTCCTAGTGCTACGGCTTGAACGAATGAGTCGCCTAGCACTCTCTTGAAGCTTTGGGAGAGGTCTATATCTTCCTCCATTCATTCTGCTTCCTGGTCCAGTCCTCCTTCGCTCCCTTCACTCCAAGCCTCATTTCCCATGCTGTATGCCATGGTAATTGTATGTGCCGTACAGAGGAAACTAGTGGGTTAAAGAGGTAGCTCCTCTACAATGGCCACTGAAATTATTTATTATTATTATTATTATCCCCTTTTTTTTTTTTGTACATTTTTTTAAATCTGGGATACCTCTGCTGTGCTAGGGCGAACCGCTAAGAAAGTAGCAAAATTCGCGCTCCTGGGAAAGAAATAAGGGCGAAGGACTGGCCGTATGTTTTCTCCGAGTAAGAAAACGTTCCACTGAGGAGATTGTAAGTCGATACGCATGCGCACGCTTCACCTTGTTTCTAAGGTCGGTTGGGCTTACTCCGCGTATTACGCGAGCTCCATCAACGTTAAATGCATTGCCGTGCGGCCGGCTGCCTGAGCCCTAAAGCGAGTGTCAGATCACTCGTGGGCTCGGCAGGCGGCCGCTCTGAAATACGCTATGCTACTCGCGAGGTCAGCGCATATAAAGCTTCGCGCGAACGCTCTGCCGCTTGTTAGTTACACACGCGCACAATTAAGAATAAGTAAAGTCCATTCTTGAAACGTTTCAACAGACAAAGATAGTATAATCAATCACTATCCATAATAAACGTCACTTATCTGTGGCTGCAGCAAAAAAGAAGAGGAAGGGACCCAGGGAAACGGGGACTTATAGCAGGAAGGATTGCCGGATTGGACAGTGAAAGAGAGGCTGTGGGACTACCAGGCAGAGAAGCCTCATGGGAAATGTAGTTTTGTCATGTTAAGACAATGATGTTTTCATTTTTTCTTTTCTCTGTTTATACGAGTTATAAAAAAAATAAAAAATAAAGTGTTATACATGAAAACAAAGAAAGATTTAAAAAGCTGTGGTTAGCAGTAATTAAAGAAGATAAAGCATAATGCTCGCCTCCAGTCTTGTCATAGATTTGTAAGCTTTGGCCTGTCATATTAAAGCGACCTTTTCCACTTTTAAATGAGTCTGGGTTTTTGTGCAGTAAGCCAAAAGGGGGCCCCTGGGGGGAACGCAAAGCATTTCCCCCCGGGGTGTATTTTGGCGCTGCACACGGCCAGCGAGTGGCCGTGGGGGGGCAGAGCGCCCTAAGGGGTATTTAAACTGTCAGGGAAGGTTCGGGAGGCAGGCGACGGTTAGACTTTGAGATTGACCCGCCCTCCCACCCCTTTCTTTTGGGTTAGGTCTGGTATCTGGTTTTATTTCTAGGGGGGGGCATGTACGTGGGTTCTGCGGGGTTTTTTACTTTCCTTGTCAGGTTTTTTAGGGGGGTTTGGTCTGTTTAAGGAGCTGTTATCTGGTAGTTTTGTGTGACAGGTTGGGGCACTGGTGAAGTTGTAATGAACAATTTCTGTTGCTGATGTGGCAGGTCAGACTGGCTGCAGGTCATAAGAAGGGGAGATTGGTGTAGAGGGCAATCTGAGGGGTCTTGAAGTGGTTCTGGTTGCCGGGGGCATGGCCCCTTTAGATGTGGGGGGACGTAAGCACAATGGGGGAATGGTGCGGGAAAGGATGGGGTGGTGCTGTTTGCACAAGCAGGCCACCCTGGGGGAACAGGTATTGAGCCTGGAGGGGCATGGCCCCGGGGAGAAAGCGGGACGCCTGGAGAAGGGGTAAGGAGACAGTAGGGTCCAAGGGATAGTTAGGGAGGAAGTGGTTTTATTTAATTATTTAATTGTTGGGGGGGGAATTAAAATGTTTAATTATTTAATTGGTTGTTTAGAATAGTTCTGTAGTCTGTAAGGCCATGGAGCTAGGTAAGCGTTTAATCGTAAGCTTTGGCCTGTCACATTAAAGCGACCTTTTCCACTTTTAAATGAGTCTGGGTTTTTGTGCTTTAAGCCAAAATGTGACGACTATCACTGAGGAACGGTTCGGTTTTTTGGCAAAGGCTGCCAGTGTTATATGCTTTATCGTGTTAATGGTTTGCAATACACCTGTCCGTTATTAAGCGTTTGTGGATGTTGGCACGCCCTGTTCACCCTCAAATAGATATATATGTGCCGCTCCGGTGCTCAGGCTCATGTGTAGCTATACAGCATGCGGCATGCAGGGCGCGTGGGATTTGAGGACCCGGCGAGCCTCTAGTCTAATGGTCTGCGCTTATGTTATAGTCCTCACGGAATGTCAGCACTGCTGTCCTGATAGCTGCACAGTTTTGTTTATTGAGTTGTTCTCTGTAGGGATTGACTCGAAATATTAGACCATGGATTCATTCCCAAAAATTGCGCTAGAAAATGCAAATTATTTCCATCCCACCTACTTCAGGGGTATAAATAAAACATTATACAGTACAATGAAATACAAAACAGCATAAAAATAACTTAATATTACACAAGGCCTATCTCTGTAATAAAATACGAAAATGCAAATGATACTTTCCTTTCCTTGCATTTAGCCCGGGGCAAATGCACTGAAAGCTTGCCCCGCTACTTCCCTCGTTGGAAGGCGCCAAACTAAAAACACATTTTGGCCCATGCCATTTGGATTTGGGGGGCCTGCCAGTCGCCTTGCGGCCTAAATTCAGTGCAGAAATACAAGATGTCCGCCTTTGCTCATGTAACATTGAGCAGAAACGGTTTGCGCGCAAGATGGACCGCAGCGATACTGCCCTGGGAATAGCTGGAGACCACCTTTTGGTAAATGAGGCTAAGGAAAAAATCCCCAGCTGAAATTTCACATATAGTAATCGCAAGTGTCTAGTCTGCATGAACTTAAGGTAAACCCTGAAAGAGTCTTGCATTCCATGCACGAGAGGGGCATCGAACCGGCTGCTGCCAGGTATGATTCATCACGCATTTGCTACACGGTTGCACAACTCTGGTAATCCTCTGGCCAAGCATGTGTAGGCAATATTCCTGACCTCTGAGCTTCCCCTTTCCCATGCACTTCTGCTAAAGCTCCAGGATAGGGACCCTTTGTCCATGGACCTCAGCTTTCACGCATGGTTGCTGCTGCGGCAGCAGCTTGATGCAGGCATTAAGGCTTAGCATAGTTGCTGTACTATCAAAGGTGCATGACAGCACCCTGGTTGCAGTGAACTGCCTTCCCAGGTCATGGTCTGACCCATAGAGCCTTGGTGGCTGCCGCTTCGGCAGCAGAGCCGGATCCCAACTCCAGATAGCAATGAGCAATGCAAGCGGCATGGGTTCGCCACCCTGGTCTAGCTTGACTATGAGCCGGCATTATAAACATGGGCCTGGCAACCCAGCACTGATTACTCGCACCTAGGGCCCCAGCACCGAGGACTCACACTTAGGGCCCCAGCACCGAGGACTCACACCTAGTGCCTGTAGCACCCTATCAGAGGGCAGCACTCGCTCTCTCGCTAGGCTGCTGCACTACCTATTCTTGAGTGGCAGAGAGAAGCCGCAAGAGCACTCATTGACTCACTGGATCGGAAGCATTACTCATCGAGTTGGGGGATCCAGGACATCAGCAGTAGGGAGATAGTGACGATTAAAGTTAGGCTCCTGGCTACCTGAGAAAAATAAATGGGTTAATTCCTGCATTATCTGCAAATAATAATCCTGACCACTTCCATGAGATTGGCCAAATATTCCCAATCAATCATATTGAAAAGAGCAGAGTTTCTACCTGACTTGCACGAACAAGTTCCACAGAGGTTTCATCCTGCAGGTGGACGACTCCAAAAAGTTGGCCCTTCAAATGCAGGCTTTTTGTTAGCACTGCCCTTGCGATTTGTGAGACCATCTGAAGCCACAGACAAGCAGGGGCCTCCTAATGTGTATACATCTTGACGTCACAGGAAAGTGACATTAGTCTTGGATGCTCAAGGTAATCAAGGCAAGTGACTGTTACAGGAAGTGGGGTCATAGGAAGGGATAGCAGGTAAGGCCCACCAGGGAAGATACTATTGGCAAAATGTATTTATGAGCTACATAAAGCAACACGAAAGGTGCCACTAAACAATTACATATGACCTATTTCCCTGGTTAATCTGAAGAGGGTGCTGGTTTTCAAGCGGTGCTGCCGTGATTAAGGCAATGTTGTGATATATGGATTGCGCCAGCCATTTATATATCATTGTCTCCTATACTTGGGTGAGGATTTTAGTTTTCATGTCAATGTGGGTGCACTAGAAACAGCCAATTCTGGCAGATAAGGTACTGTAAGATGAAATGATTTGCACAGTCGGGGCCACACAATGTGATTAAGTGGTAAAGCTGTGATTGAGAACTACTCGGACATTTAAGGACTTGAACACATGTCTGCTGATTACTTTCAAGACCTTTAAAAGACTGAAACTAGGAGAGAGATCCCTCTCAGTATTAGGTTCGAAATTCTGGAAAAACCGCCCTGCAACTCTGAAAACAGAATATACCTTTCACAGATTCAAAAGGAAAGTAACAACCGGGCTCCATGAACAGAAGATCTAATTTAGATATTCATGATCACATTAACCAAATAAACTTCTCTCACCGGAAAGACTCCTCAATTGAACTCTACCACATGTATAATTCATGCCTAGCACTTCTGCCTCATGGCCACATCTAACTATTAGTTGATAACCTCAAATTTGCCAGCCTCGGCCCTGCAAAAGGTTACTTGGCTGGTTTATTTATTTATTATTTAGTATTTATAGACCTCACAGCAGCCTGGGGTCATTGTGGCGCTGTTACAGACATTTGATCTTAGTTGCAACATACATACATATGTTCCTACGTCCACCTGTTTTATGTTTGTTGTAATATAAATAACCTGCAAACATCAACATTTCTGTAACCAGGGGTGCCTTAGCAAAAGCATCCATCACGCAATGTAATCCCAGTGCCAGCTCTGACCTCTGACACCGATTGTAGCTGCACAGGCTACTTGGACATGTAACCTCATCCCAGGCTTCCTATTCCTTGTATACATGTCACACTTTTGTATTGTACCTGATGACTTGTTTTGTTTTTCCCAGACGCTTTGAAGTGACACCCTCGCAAATCAGAGCATTATAACACGAAACAATAAATAGTGATTTATATGTGTTATGTTTTGGCTTTAAAGAGCTTCCAAACTACATAGGGAACTGAGTTGGAAACGTGTAAATCCCTTTTAGAAATTGTTTAAGCAAGAAGAGTATGATTGGAGCTTTATTTTCCACATCCGATATGGAAGACTACAATTAGCAGAATGCAAATGAAAGCATGACAAAATCCTCTGTGTCTTATCCATGTACTTTCGGGATTTAAGTAAGGTCCCCTGCCCACAGCCCTTGTCTGGCACACACTATTATTTATCATAAGTTAAGAAAATGGGATATTGCACAAAAAGGAAAGCCGTTTTAGTGTTTCAAACCAGCAGACATTATAAATATAAACTTGACAGTTTAAAAAAGGAGGTTTATTTTCTGAGTCATGTTAATTGAAGAATGCACAGATCTGGTGAATGCGCCAATCTGGTGAATGCACAGATCTGGATCTGGTGAATGCACAGATCTGGCGAATGCACAGATCTGGTGGATGCGCCAATCTGGTGGATGCGCAGATCTGGTGAATGTGCCGATCTGGTGAATGCGCCGATCTGGTGAATGCGCCGATATGGTGAATGCACAGATCTGGTGAATGCACAGATCTGGTAGGCCACTGGAGCTGTTTGAGGGCTTTCAGTTGGAAATGGTGCCACCACAGATCCAAAGAACTCCCCATTCACATGCATTAAGCATACTTGTAATGCACACATGTGGTCCACCTAAGTGGTCAACTCCCTACTTACTGCTTTGTCTGCCATTATCCACTGCAAAGAGATTGTTTTGTTTAATCTGTTGTCAACAAATGCATTGCTCATAACAGATATATGTATTTTCACCATACACATGTTATTGGTATACCAGATAAATAGCATAACTATGATGCAAATATCAGTCAGAATGGTATAATAATGATCAGATTCTTAACAATATATATAGGAGTGGAAGCGGGAAAGAAATAAAAAGTATCACAACAATATGCATTGCACTACCTAGTCAGATAATACATAAAAAGGCGATCTGCAATAATGAGTATCAGTGCAATAATAGTTTCAGTGTAGCACATAGAGGGTGATATTCGGGAGACTTTAAAAAAAAAGTATTTGTCTTATCATTCTGTGGTTGCGGTGCTGTGGGCCAGAGTTGTCACGTACACTGTTAAGTAGCGGTATCTATGTCCTCCTCATGAGAGCTCAGGAGACAAGTGAGGGCCGTGAGCACTGGCCCTACATTTCATGGGGTTTGAGAGAGGGGCGGTGGTTGAAGCTCACATAGACCAATGGTGTTGTGGGCCTGCCAACAGCTGTGTCGGTCTGTGGTGTATCCGGAGCGTCTTAGCGACTGCTGTTTGTGTGCAGTGAAAAAGTCGAATACATTAAGTCGAATGCCAAAAATGTCGAAAAAAAATTTTGAAATGTTTTTTTCTGAATGTTTTTTTTTTAATTTACATGGTTTTTTTGGGTTCCGCAAGTAAAAAAAAGGGGTAAAACAAAAAGAATTACAAAAAAAGGGGTTTGGGGGGAACCCCCCCATTTCGAACAAAAAACAAACAAAAATAGACATTCGAAAAAAAAATGTAAAACTTTTTTTTCGACATTATGCCTTTCGACATAATGTAATTCGAAAATATCACTATAAACCCTGTTTCACAGCATCAGGAAGTGGTTGGAGGAGGAGCTTACAGTGCACCTGGAGTCTTTGGAGGGCATGACCAGCAGACACAAGCTGTGCAAGGCTTTGACGGGCATCCCATGTGCTCACAACTGTAAGTGAGGAGGAGGCATCCACAAAGCTGCAGGGACACTCGCAGCACTGAGCCGCTAGTCTTCAGCCAGCCTACCTCCATCACAGGGCATGGGAGGTGCATGGTCTACACCTAGCCGTACTAACACGGTGATGAGAGCAAAGTCTCCAGTCACTGGGCCTGAAGTCTGGGTAAAGGAGGCAAAGGAGGTTTGACTTAAATACCAATGAGGACTGCACGTCCCACTGAGGGACAGCAACATGAAATATAAACAGGGGAATCCCTTCCGATCATTCCCAAGACAACTCACCAGACCACGCACCCAATGGGAAGTGGGCGCGGGAAGTGGGGAAAAGGAAATCATGTTAGGGGTATGGTGTGGCAGTACCTGATGAGAAATAAAGGAGAAAGTACCATCATGATCGGGCTCTGAGGTTCTGTATTCACATTGTGTTCCCTCCATTGAAAGAACGCGATAACTGGCATCGGAGGTGAGATCCCGTGCTGGACTTTACTATGATACACGCAATCGTCAATGCAACAAAATGAACGTGCTGCATGAAGACCTGACCCTGCCCCTTAAATCCTGGGCACCGAAGTGAACCCAAGCTGATTTGCTTACTGGCCAAGGTGCACTTCAAGATGTAAATCTCCAACGAAGGAGCCCTTATTACAGTGCCGCTCCTGCCTACCTAGCAACAATCATGGGCAGAACAATCTGCTGCATTGTAAGGCGCAACTTCAAATAAACCACCAGAGGCAACATTCAATGCATCAGTCACTTTGGTCAGGCGGAAGTGTTAGCATTGCTATTGGCATAATTGTTTGTGTCGGATTTGACCGTAGACAATATTCTGCTAACCCAATTTTGCTGCGGGCAAAATTATACCAATCCATTTCCCCCTCCATCCCCCAATATATCCCCACCTCCCTCCCCCACTTAGCTTTCACTGTTTGCTTTCCATCTGACCCTGCGGCGTCAGTTCTGTCCCTGCAACACGAGTCAGAACTGACACCGCAGGGTCCCTTACTCTGTTTTAAAAAAATATATTTTTTAGAGTCACCTGCTTCCAATGTCCCAGATGCGGGGGACACCCCCACACCCCCTTTCCCATTACAGCAAGCAAGGTGTGCGGGGGACTCCAATGCAACTCCTGTTCCACTTGTTCGCTATAATCGAACCGTATGGCCCATTTGGCAGAATTTTTGGTTGTATGATCATTTCGTACAGCCTAAATTCAGTCAAATGGGCCATATGGTCAAATATATTCGGTCAAATTGGCCAATACCTTTTCATTGTGGGCCATAGTTCTCAAACCATCTTATTCACCTTTCCCACATGTGGCCTAGAGCCTGAGTATCTGACATGTCAAATGGTAATGGATTGCGAAGTGCAGCTGCGCCTGGTGCTACGCTCCCAGACTGTTCTGCATTTGACCTATGGAGGGGTTAGATAGGGAGTCAAAGCATTTTTGTAATAATTTAGGAGGCAAGTATAGCGTTCCTGACTTGGGCTCTGAATCCCTGTGCATTTGATGTATGTTCAGATGTTGTTTTAGGGCTGTACCTTGTGTGCAATCTCTAGTGGTAGAACTTCACATGATGTATACGGGTCACTGTACTGTTGCCATCTTGTTGGAAGATGTTCCTTTCACTATGAGTGACTAACCTGGTGCATTCCACATAGAGTCATACAAAGGCCTTAAGGACTGTCTCAGTGCATGTTTCCATCCTCAGAGAAATAGTGACCATGAAATACACACATTCAAGTTCACATGTCAAATTCAAGGAGGATTCATGGACACGTTGTGACAAGGCATCACCAGCTAGTCGCTCACTTGGAGGTTGTCTATCTTCTTCATTCCATAAGAAACTGCTAAAATAGCTGCTTCCACTAACAGCCATTCTCACCCTGACACGAACAGAAGCAAAGGCAGAGCCCCAGGCTTCAGACCTAGGCGGGCATGCAGTTCAAATCAGACTCAATGTATCACATCTGCCAAGCATCCAAAGGCAAATACAGAACCACGCATGAACAACAGGAATCCGTCGCATGGTAAATGCAGTAGGTGTGGCCAACTCTTTGATCACAAAGGAACATGCCTGACACTGGGACAGAGGGGTGGTAATTGTGACAAAGAAAATCACTTAGCACAAGTGTGCAACTCAGCTCCAGTAAAGAGAAATTACAATTTAAAGAAAAAATAATGAACTAATCTTATTCGCAAGATGACACCCAGATATGAAAAAACAAGGGGAGGTCCTGGGAGTTCATCTGCCGAACATTCGTCCCGGTTACGAGTCTTTAGCTCACTATCTTTCACAGAGGAGAAATATCCTAAACATATCAGTCTTTGTCCTGCCCTGGGCAGTCTAGCACCGAAATGCTAGGCATTTCTCCGATGAACAAGAGTACCAACAGCAACCCCAGACACGTATTTCAGCCTCTTTAAGAATAGTGAGCAAGGGGTCCACATCTGGGTTCCCCTAGTAACTGTGAATGGATGGCGAGCTAAAGAATCTGGTTGAGACTCCAACCCGGGATATAGGCTGGTAGAGAGACACTCCCAGAACCCCCCTTACTTATGCATATTAAGTAGCTTTGGGCTTTCACCCTAGGTTACTAGGGTAATCCAGACATGGGAGCCTTGCTCACTGTCCTTAGAGAGGCACAGCTCCACCTCACTGACGAGACCCAACCAGGCCTAAACACGTGCCTGGGTTTGCTGTTGGTACTCTTGTTCAGAAGAGAATTGCCTGGCATTTCAGTGCAGGACTGCCTTTGGGCAGGATAAAGACTGATATTTAGTGGAAATGTCTCTTCTGTGAAGGGATGGTGAGCTAAAGAATCTGGTTGAGACTAACCCGGGATATAGGGTGATAGAGAGACACTTCCAAAACCCTGCCTTACATATGCATATTAAGTAGCTTTGGGTTTTCACCCTAACTTACTAGGGTGATCCAGATGTGGAACCCTTGCTCACTGTTCTTAGATAGGCACAGCTCCACCTCACTGACGAGGCCCAACCAGGCCGAAACATGTGTCTGGGTTTGCTGTTGATACTCTTGTTCAGAGGAAATTGCCTGGCATTTCGGTGCTGAACCACCCTTGGGCAGGACAAAGACTTATATATAGTGGAAATGTCTCTTCTTTGAAGGGTTGGTGAGCTAAAGAATCTGGTTGAGACTCTAACTCGGGATATAGCCCGGTAGAGAGACACTCCCAAAACCCCCCCTTACTTATACATATTAAGTAGCTTTGGGTTTTCACCCTAAGTTACGAGGGTAATCCAGACGCGGAACCCTTGCTCACTGTTCTTAGAGAGGCACAGCTACACCTCACTGACGAGGCCCAAGTAGGCCGAAAAACTTGTCTGGAGTTGCTCTTGGTACTCTTGTTCAGAAGAGAATTGTCTGGCATTTCAGTACTGGACTGCTCTTGGACAGGACAAAGACTGATAAGTAGTGGACATTTCTCTTCTGTGAACTCCCAGAACCCCCCTTACTTATACCCAGATATCCCTCACCATTTCCTAACCCTGATAGAGACCCTCGGGAATACATCAATTCCGAAAATGATCTTGACATTCTCGTAGGTGATCGGCCGGCCAGGTTTGTCATAGACACTGGTGCTGACGCGGCGCTGAACATTATGGGCCAGATTCTCAAATATGTGCTCAAATGCGCTCATTTCATTTGCGTTCATTGAAGAAATGCTCATGTCACCTTATTCTCAAAGGATATCTGAGTATTTCAGTAGGGGCTGGACAATAGCGCAATGATGTGCTGTCCAGGCCCGTTCCACACATTTGTGTCGGGCGCGCACTCCTGACATTGATGAATGATAGGCTCTCAGCAACAACGTGGTTGCTAAGAGGTCATTTTCCTCAGACAGGCAGTTAAAGGGCCAGTCTCGGTGAAATGATAGAGAAAATAAAAAAGCATTTCCATCCCATTTCGGGAAGGGAAATACTAGTGTGACACACACGGTTTAATCCACAGTTCTCACACTTCAAAAGCAAATCATGATAGGGTCAGAAATGACACTGACATGATTTGCGCCTCCGCTTGCACCTGTTCAGAAGAGGCGCAGGGGGAAGACACATGTTTCTGGGCATTTTAAAGAGCATCCCGTTTGTGAATTTGGAGCGCATCATGGTGGCGTTTCTCTGTTGTAGCCCTGTGGTTACAACGTCTGGTGCCATGTTAGATGCGGTCATTCCGATGCCCTTTTGAATTGGGCTGCTACTGTTTTGGGCACAAGTGAGAAGAAGATTTAATAGCACATCCCCTCACCTGTGCCAAACAACGTTTGGAGAATCGCCCCAATGTGTATTTCCGAATACAAGAAAATGGTACGAACACCCCCGCTGACCTGCTTGGAACTGCAAGTATACCCAGGGGCAGCCAAAGGTCCTGTCACCAATCACAGAACATTCCAAATGATACTTAAGAACAAAGAAAAGTGGTAAAACCAGAATTTCTCGTCTAACAATGAGCGGTCCCAGGCATTAAACTAACGACAGTGTTCAACAGCCATTGTGGTAGTCATTGCAGCTGTACCGTTTGCCGTGAAGCATTTTCATCTAATTGTGTTGCAATTTCCCACTCTATTTCAAGGTATTGGTTGCTTGAAAGGTGATCCTATCGTATTTCACATTGACTAATCCTTGACACCCGTAGCCCAACACCACAGCTGAGTACCCATACACTTCCAACCACAAGTTGAGAAACAAAAAATGAAGACTGTTGCAGAATTACATCATAGAAGCAACTTCAGATTCAATGATCAAATGGTGTCACCAGGCTCAGACTGGCCTATAGGGTGATAGTGCAATGCCCGAACCAAAAACACAAAATGCTAGTGAGCACCAGTTTTGGGGGGCAGATGCACTTTTTGGCCCATGTGGGCCAGTTTGATAAGTTACTTCATCATGCGGCTAGTAGTTTTGATCAGCGTTACTGAATAACTATTCTTTAAAATGCACAATTTGCAACACATTTTTTCAAAAACCTCCTCCTTGGCTACTATTTAAACAGTCTGTCACAAAAGGAATGAATTGCCATTTGCAACCGTGGGCTGCTTTTTCATTGGTGCACGAGACAATTGTATGTTTTGGTCCGACCCTGTGTGGCAGTGCCAAAAAGGAATACAATGAGTGACATCCATGTCTGCGGAGACATGGGGCAAGCAAACAAAGCTAAAGAGAGAGGGAGATAGAGAGAGAGAGAGAGAGAGAGAGAGAGAGAGAGAAAGAGAGAGAGAGAGAGAGAGAGAGAGAGAGAGAGAAATCCTGGCATGCATCTAGATGACATGATTAGCCTAAGTCATTGGTGCTCAGGTATTTTCAAAGCTTGACCTAAACAAAGGTGATCACCAGATAGAGCTTGACTCTCAATTCTGCTATATACCATTCTGGACTCACTTGGGTCTTTGCAGGCATGAGCGGTTGAGCTTTGGTATTTATTGAGATATTCTAGAAAAGTATTGCTTCAACAAAGGGAAGATATCTTGATTTTTGGCGATACACAAGAACAACACAACCACGCATTGCCAAAGGTATGCTTGGCTCTCATGTCAGCAGGATTGACTCTCAAACTCAATAAGTGTGCGTTTCACATGTCACGCCTCAAGTTCTTTGGACATATTTTCTCTCAGAGAGGCCTGGTCCCTGACCCTGATAAGTCAAAGCAATTTCAGAGATTACGATTGCAGTTGACTTTGGTGATGTCTGATCCTTTTTGGGGCTGGCCAGCTACTGTGGCAGATACATCAAAGATTTCACAACCACAAGTACCTCGCTGCGAGAGCTTACAAAGCAAGAATTACCTTTTCTGATGCTCCTCTCAATGTTATGAGGCTTATCATCAAGTAAAACTATACATTGCGTCGGCGGATCACATGGAATATTTCAATCCCTCCCTGTCCTGTACACAGAACTAACTGTTGACGGCAGCCTATTTGGGTTGGTTGCCAGGATCTATGCGATCACGTCAAAAAAAAATACAGCATATTTATTTCTTTAAACCCTTTTAACTGCATAGCCCAAGGACAACACGTTTTTCTTGGAAGCAAGACCACGCAGCGGCACAAAGGTTCGAATCCCGATCCCGCGCTTAGAAACCACAACGCTGGTATTAAGCGCATTATAAATGAACAATTAAATAAATAAATAAATATATGCAGGGGAGCCCCCTCTGGATCCCCCTCATACCCCTTTAATATTTATTATCACCCTAACCCACCCCCCACATATATATGCAGCGAGATTCTGCATTTTAAATTCTGTATTTTGGGCTTCGGTATTTTCGGCCGTGCAGTAATGGAGTGATACCGGTTGCAATACTTGCTCAACATAAACCTGGTGGTGGCTCGGAACGAAATGTGATTGTATATGCCAGTAATAGCCTCTCAGATATGGAACATGCATAGACACTGCCTAAAAAAGAGGGCTTAGCAGTGGTAAGGCCCTGCAAACATGTTCACATGTTTCCCATTGGCAAGACCATAGTTATTGATAACCAGGTCTTGATCACTATCCACGACAGTCCAAAATACAAAATGCCCCCACAAATAGAGAGGTAGGGCTTAGGTCTACAAGAATATGACTGTCCCATAATTCATAAACCTGGAAAGAAATTCAATCCAGCGGTCGTCATCTCCAGGCACCCAGTATCCACTGTATCCCAGAATATCTCACTGGCTGAAGAGTACATCAGTTTCCTTACTCAAACAATACCTTCAGGGCCAGCCTCAATATCCCTCATTACTGAACATATCTTCAAGGATCCTACCCCGTGTAAAGTAAAGGAACACATTTCGTCACGATGGTGGCATTTCAGTTCACTAGACAGCAATCTTGTTGAGGATGTTGTGCTTACTGACATGCTTGCCTTCAAACAAGTGAGAGATGACTGTGTGTGTGTCGGAAGAAAGTTATACTCATGAGAGGACCGTGTATGGTAATACCCATGGGGCTGCAGTAAGATATCATTGACACGGCACATGAAGGACATATAGGATTCGTAGCCCCGAAACAACAGATAAGAGACACCAAGTGGTTCCCTGGCCTCGATGCCATGGTGGAATAAACTGTGAGTACTTGACATATGTGTTATCGCATGCCAAGACCTGAGAAACCTGAACCTCTACAAATGTCGGAAAGGCCTGAGTTTGTATGTAGAGCAGTTGGAATTGACTGCCCCTCAAAGACAGTAAACATCTGCTAGCACTCAGGGATGAATATTCCAGATTCCCCATCGTCCAGATTGCATCGTCAACATCAGCAACAGCAGTTATTCCTACAATGAATGATATTTTTTCTGCTTGGGGGAATACCACAGATTCATCAGACAACAGACCTCCTTGCAGTGGGCATGAGTTTGCTCGGTTTATCTGCTACATGGGCGTGGAAAACTGAAAAATAACTCTGCTAAGGCCACAGGTGAATGGCATGGTTGAGAGACGTATGGGAAGCATTCAGAAAGTAGTTGAACAATATGAACAGCGACCCGTATCATTGAATCAAGCACTGCGCAACAAGCTTCAGGATTATCGGAACTCGCATCAAAGCACAACAGGCAAATGCTCAGCAAAACTGATGTTGGGAAGGAAACAAAGACGAGATTACCCCATGTCCCTATGAGAGATGCTAAATCTCACAAGGTGGTCTCAATCTGTGATCAACGTCGTAAAAACACCATGAAGAAATATTCAGATACTAGAAGGCAGGCAAAACCTTCCTGACAGGAAAGACCAAATCATTCACCCCACGGTACACCCCCGAGCTAGCCTCCAACAAACGTTCAGTCAGAGCCCTAGAGAAATTGTGGTGCAAAAACCATAACTCAGGAGACCTCAACCACCTTAAATCTCTGTGCGCAAACCGTAGGATTCTGATTACCAAGGCCAAAGCTGCTTACTACTCCACCACCATTGCAGCAGCCTCTAACAGGAGCAAAACATTCTTTGAAGTAGAAAAGCATCGTACCAAACCCTAACCTGACCCTGAGGTACCAGCAAGTCAGGAAAATGCAACAGAATCAACACATTTAATATTGAAAATATAGACAAAATCGAATCGAATCAAACTCTCACAGCATTAGCATCCCCTGCACCCTGGCACGCACACTGCCCCTCTGGATCGAATTCTCTCCTCTCTTTTACACAGATCTCCTAAAAAGGATTGCCTCCCTCAAACCTACTACTTACTCTGACAATATAATTCCAGCCTCCATCATTAAACAATCGAAGGGCCCAGTGCTCAATGCGCTCCTCAACATCATCTTTGCTTTCCTAGCAGAAGGATCATTTCCGCACAACCTGAAGACTGGTCTCATATGACCTCTTATGAAAAAAAACAACCCTAGATCCGGACAACCTGTTTAACTACAAGCCCATTATGAACCTCTCGTTTCTTGGCAAAATCTTGGAAAAAGTAGTTGCTGCACAGCTAATTGCCAGAATCGAATAACTCCATCTCCTAAATGACCCCAGTCAGTGTTCTGCCCAAAGTGTATCATGGTCCCCTTTTGCAATGGCGCAGACGGGCTAAAAAACGGTGGTGTGGAAGGTTGCCCAGAGCAATTGCCAGTGGTTTAGATTCATTCTAAACCTTCCACCCATCACTTTTGTGGTCAGTTTGTTTCTCCTTGTGAGAGAGGGTATGCCCAGACGTGGGTCCCTTGCTCGCTGAGCCACAGGGAACCAGGCTGCACCTCACTGAGGAGGTCCAACAAGGCCGAAACATGTCTGGGGTTGCTTGGTTTTCTGTGCAGAGGGGACCTGGCCTAGCAGTTCGAGCTAGGCTGCTACCTTCGGTGGAGGCAGCTGGTGACTGATTTGCACATGGCTGGTCCCCTTTTGCAATGGCGCAGACGGGCTAAAAAACAGTGGTGTGGAAGGTTGCCCAGAGCAATTGCCAGTGGTTTAGATTCATTTGAAACCTTCCACCCATCACTTTTGTGGTCAAAGTGTATCATCGAGACAGCCACCGTCTAGGTGGTGGATGATTCCTGCCAAATCATGGATAAGGGGTGGCTCATGCCTCCTCATCCTCAACCTCATGGCTGCATTTGACACTGTCGACCACTGCATCCTTCTCTCCCTCCTTGCTGACAGGATGGGATTCTCTGGCACTGTCCTGAATTGGTTTACCTTCTTCCTCTCAGGCAGACAACAGGCTGTCCAGATTAACTTGTTGCGATCTAACCGACTCCAGGTCACCTGCGGAGACTCCCAAGGCTCCATTCTCTCACCAATCCTTTTGGGCACTCTCCTCAAAGATCCCAATATAGCCATCCACCAATACACAGACGATACTCAGTTGTACATGAGAGGAAATAGCGCACAGGACATCATTAATCTCTGCGATTGTCTAGCCATCATCCAGTCCTGGATTGTTGACAGCCTACCTCAAACTAAACCCATCCAAGACTGAATTCATCATCGGTCCGCCCGATAAAAAACAATGTGTCCAGCAATTGCTCAATGATATGCGCCTAGCAGGATTTGACCCACAACTCTCAGACTCAGCAAAATCCTTATGCTTCCCCAATGGCAGCAATCTGAGCTTCCAGAAACGCATAGCCAAGAAGGCCCAAATAACCTGGCTGTACCCTTCGAAAAATCAAACCCTTCATCCTGCTGCAGGAATTCCAGACCATAGTACAGGCCCTTGTGGTCCTGCAAATCAATGGGGGAAATGCTCTCCTGAAAGGGCTCCCATGTGCTCACTTGGCTCCCATAAAAGCAGTCCACCACGCTGCAGCACGTCTTATTACAGGAACATGAACATTTGACAGAATTAGCTCCATCCTTTGTGAACTACATTAGCTTCGACTCCAAGCCAGGATACTGTTCAAGACTGCTCGTATAATCTACAAAGCAGCCACGGTTAGCACACCAGCGTACCCGACGGCTCCACATATCTGGTGGCAAACGCTCCTCGCTAAGCAAATTGACCAACCGGCTTGAATCACAACTTGTCCGCAAAGAGAGGACCCACAAACAATCCTTCTCTTGTCATGTACCCACCCTTTAGAACTCGATCCCGGTGTTGGCTCGGAATGACCCACAAATCTCCAATTTCGCAAATCTCCCAAAACATGGCTCTTTCAACGACACCTGACCAAGGACTAATTCTAATGGGTGCACATACCGACCCACAGACCTCACAGTACTGCGCTACTGTTACAAGATGCCAGCCGAAATGCTGGCAACACACAATCTGAACAGTGCTCCACTACTCTCGAGCTAGGTCAGCACTTTAA
Organism: Ambystoma mexicanum; assembly: GCF_040938575.1. Lineage (NCBI taxonomy): Eukaryota > Metazoa > Chordata > Amphibia > Caudata > Ambystomatidae > Ambystoma > Ambystoma mexicanum. Next base: position 435,794,073 of record NC_090940.1, read on the forward strand.
ATAATAAAATAAACAAATAATAATAAAAAATAGGTGATTCTGTACATGTACACCAGCTGCAGGACAGAAAATCAGACTCTTTCTTTGATCCGGTGCCATTGACAATTAGGCATGTTACAGGCTCAATGATAACAGCAACAACTCCTAACGGTATCATCACAAGAAATGTATCTCACTTTGAAAAATAACATGAGATTGATCACAATAATTAATCCCTGATACGAATGATGGTTAGCTCAGTGGCCTCTGTAGAGGAATGTGGAGGAATGTGGGGGAATGAACGAATCTGGGATGAGGCGACTGATTAAGAAACCTACACGACTCATAGAATACATGTGATACTAATGATAAGATCAATGCCCTAGAAGGTACTTTATTAAACCCAGGAAAGAGGTCCCACTATTGAGGGTTTAATCTCATCTGATTATTCCCAACGCACTGCGTCATCTGACGCACCCAATGAGGATCAAAGGTGGGAAGCGGGGAAAAGAAAACAATGTCATGGCAGAGAATGTGGCAGTACGCAATGAGAAAAAAAGGAGGAAGAACCGTCGCGATTGGGCTCTGCGTTTCTTTATTCACTCATACACGCCATCTTGAGGGAGTCAAGCCCTAAAGGTTAGCTAGCGACTAATTCCTATAGAGAAAGGGCGGTGGCAACTTATTTGCAAAATTTGAATTACCAGAAAATAAGCGGCTGATAATTACAGCACCAGCCACAAACATTCAATTACCAGCTGTGCATGGAAAGCACTGGCCAGATGGCAACCCTATTTACAGATGTTAGTAGGTATAGAAGCTAGCGTAATTGATGAAGACTATAGAGGAAATGTGGGTGTGATCGGGACCAAGCTTTGGAAATGCAACAAGGCGACAGGATGACCCAATTGATTGTGAAAACATGTGATGTCCTAGCGTGGAAGCTGTGAAGTCGCTGGAAGGGACAGAGCACGGGCAACAAGGGTTTGGTTCACTAATGTGGGAACAAAGGAAAGCGGAAAAAGGTCAAAATAAGACAGTTGCCTTCATTAGGCCCCGCCTTTACCCAAATTGCAACTCTAAACTGGATATCTCCTGAGTTTGCACAGTCTCAAAGAAAGTATCAATTTTTACATTCTGCGTTTGTATAGATACAATCCTGGTAGTGGGACTGTAGATGAATCAAGCGTTTGTTACAAGGAAGCAATGTCTGTTCTACTGAGCTATGCAGTGATGAACTAAATCTACAGGGAGGCAGGCGATACTGACTTCAGTTGCTTTTGCCCAAGCATTAATGGAATTAGCACATAGACATTTGACGGCAGCCATCTTTGAATGCAAAAATGCAAGCAAGCATCCCGGTAAGATCTATAAGCCTATGATATGTAGTTTCATGAAGTGTTAGAGCAGCCAACCTGGCAACAAAGACATCCCGAAAACTCTAGTTAAGCCGTTACCAGTTACTGAAGTCCCTTTCGAGAGAAACGCTATAGATATTATTGGAACTTTGCAAAACCTCAAGAAGTGGATGCAAAGCTGTACAGTGCCTTGGATAATGCACGGCTATTCCCACGTGGGTTTCCGAATAAGGAAAAATCACATCCCACAACATCATGAAAGGGCTGTTCCTGTATTTACAATTGAGTAAGAAGAGGCCCTACAGAGTTACCGATTGATCAAGGGACATCGTCCATGTCGAAATTAATGGATAATTTGAGTAAGCTATTATGGATTAAAACTCGCCATCCCATATTGACAGACTCGTAGAACGGTTCAATCAAACACTCAGCCACATGCTCTGCACATGTGACGACAGAGCAAGATGTGGGATGCACTGCTTCCCTGGGGCATGACTGCATTGCAGAATACTGCACAACCCTCAACATGCTTTTTGTTGCCCGAGTTAGTCTATGAACGAAAACCCCAAAATGTAATGGACATTCTGGAGTAAGGAGGAGGAGCAAGAAAATGATCGCCCCACTATCTTAGTGTTTGACCGAAACACTCATGAAGGTTGTGGCACAGCTAACCAAAGACAACATGGAGACAGCCCAACTTCGGTGCAAGGGCACTCATATTTATCAAGTGAAATACTTCATCATTTACAACAACTAAGGTTGAGAGAATAAAGGGGAGAGAGAGAGAGGAGTCACAGAAACTGCCCCATGATCACACAGACCTTGGACATAGAGGTAAAGACGGAAGCCAGGCCAAGAAGGGTCCCTTATGCTATTAAAATAATGATGTTCTACTTTTTCAGTTACAAACCATCATCATTATTCTTCAGTAATGTTACAGAGGACAAAGACTTGCTACCTTCTGTTCTTTCTATGAAAGAGTGCTGGTGAATGCGATCTCCCCAGACCTTCAGAGGAGGACTAGGCTCAAGCTTGGGTAGTCCTATGACACGCAGTCCGGACATTCTAAGACATTCTAAGAGGGGCCCCTGCCGGGCAGAGCGACTCTGATCATGTCCCGGCTCATGCTTCAGTTCTGTCAGGACCCCAAAAGAGGATACAGATGAAGGATGCTGCTTCACCACTGTGGGGTACAGGTTAACCTTGAAATTGGGAGGAAAAACAAACCTGTTCCTCTCTTATTGGCGAAAAAGGTAGATGTGGCCTGATCAATGGAATTCAGATGCCAGTGGCAACATTTGGCCCTGTTCAAGCAGTAGAGTAACCACGGTTTCAGCTGAAGTGCTATGCCCTTGCACTATATTTTCTATCGCAGAATGGTTCAAAGGATCCTGCCTGTGTTCTCCTTGGTACCCATCCATGATATGATATGATACGATATGATATGATATAATATGGCATTTATAACGTGCCATAATGCTGAACATTTCATGGGACATAAGTGTCATCATGCTTAAATGCTTGGAATTCAAGTACGTTCTTGCTCTTGAAGCGCAACCATTTTATTGAATCATGCGTCCTACGGTTGGCTTCACAGTACCTCTGTGCTATGCCAGCTTACTATGCCTTCGCGGCGGAACGTTTTGGTGAAATTGACTTCTGTCAAGGTGTACAATATTTCACAAGTGTCAATGTCTACGCATCCTGGCAGTGCAAGATTTAGATTTAGAGTAACTTGATTATTGTAATAGTCTCCTTGCTGGCATCTCTGTTTCCAACATTTAAAAGCCTCAAACCATTCAGAAGGTGCCATTATGGCAATGTATGGCTTTAAAGGAAGAGAGAACGTCACCCCTTCTAGGAAGGCACCTCACTGGCTTTTCTGTAAGGCACCGGACCTCATAAAAAATTGTAACCTTCGCTCACAAATGTAGGACTGGGACGGCTCCGATTACAAGGGACTTACGTTCAAATGATGCCAACAAACTTTACCAACCATGTTTTAAGCTTCAGAAATGCGGTGCCACAATGTTAGCTACTGTGGCACTAAGTGCCTGGAACTCCTTACCCGTTGGCATCAGGACAATCCTGCATCTACTCCAGTGTAAACAACCCCTGAAGACCCACCTCTCTAACTATGATTGATGTTCTTGCTTTGACTGATTGATGTTTTAGGTCCAGCAGTATGATCAGTATACTTTTGACGTTTCTGATTGTTAATTGCCCACAGATTTGCTTTCCTCTCCTTTGTCTTGTTTGTTTTGTTTGGTGTTTTATGTGTGCCCTGAGGCCTGTGGGCGTGTGGCGCTATATCAAAATTAGATACATACAAATAAATAAATACATAAACTTGGAACTGTCAAGATGCACAGTACCCTATTAGTGGAAAGCATTCCAATATAGAGCACGCCTTCATAGTACCTTAGAAGTATCTACCTTAGAAGTATCTAGATTTACAGGACCCTGGCAAAGCTTTATAAAACCAAGTGTCAAGAGCTGCAGCACCTTGGTATTGCAAAGCTGCACAGTGCCTTATAAGTGAATATTTACATTGCCCTAGTATTGTATAGTTTGAATATTTACATTTCTTGGCTATTACAAAGCTATTGCAAAGCTGCACTGGTGTTGTAAAGTTGCACAGTGCCTTAGAACGTCAATATTTGCATTTCCCTGGTGTTGCAAAGCTGCACAGTGAAAGCTGCACAGTGCCCTAGACGTGTGACTATTTACATTGCTCTGGTGTTGTATTGTTTGAAAATTTACATTTCTTGGCTATTACAAAGCTATTGCAAAGCTGCACAGTACCTTAGAAGTGTGGATATTTACAATGCCCTGATGTTGTAAAGTTGCATAGTGCCTTAGAACGTCAATATTTGCATTGCCTTTGTGTTACAAAGCTGCACAGTGCCTTAGACGTGTGACTATTTACATTGCTCTGGTGTTGCAAAGCTGCACAGTGCCTAGAAGTGTGAACATATGCATTGCCCTGGTGTTGCAAAGGGGCACAGTGCTTTGGAAGTGTGAATATATGCATTGCCCTGGTGTTGCAAAGCTGCACAGTGCCTTAGACGTGTGACTATTTACATTGTCTTGGTGTTGCAAAGCTGCACAGGGCCTTAGACGAGTGAATGTTTACACTGCCCTGGCATTGCAAAGCTGTACAGTGCCTTAGACGTGTGACTATTTATATTGCCCTGGTGTTGCAAAGCTGCACAGTGCCTTAGAAGTGTGCATATATGCATTGCCCTGGTGTTGTAAAGCTGCACAGTGCCTTATAAGTGTGAATATATGCATTGCCCTGGTGTTGCAAAGCTGCATGGTGCCTAATAAGTGTGAATATATGCATTGCCCTGGTGTTGCAAAGCTGCACAGTGCCTTAGACGTGTGAATGTTTACACTGCGCTGGTTGTGCAAAGCTGTACAGTGCCTTAGACGTGTGCCTATTTACATTTCCCTGGTGTTGCAAAGCTGCACAGTGCCTTACAAGTGTGAACATATGCATTGCCCTGGTGTTGCAAAGCTGCACAGTGCCTTAGACGTGTGAATGTTTACACTGCACTGGTTTTTCAAAGCTGTACAGTGCCTTAGACTTGTGACTATTTACATTGTCCTGGTTTTGCAAAGCTGCACAGGGCCTTAGACAGGTGAATGTTTACATTGCCCTGGTATTGCAAAGCTGTACAGTGCCTTAGACGTGTGACTATTTACATTGTCCTGGTGTTGCAAAGCTGCACAGTGCCTTAGAAGTGGGAATATATGCATTGCCCTAGTGTTGCAAAGCTGCACAGTGCCTTAGACGTGTGAATGTTTACACTGCGCTGGTTTTGTAAAGCTGTACAGTGCCTTAGGCGTGTGACTATTTACATTGACCTGGTGTTGCAAAGCTGCACAGGGCCATAGAGGGGTGAATGTTTACATTGCCCTGGTATTGCAAAGCTGTACAGTGCCTTAGACGTGTGACTATTTACATTGTCCCGGTGTTGCAAAGCTGCACAGTGCCTTAGAAGTGTGAATATATGCATTGCCCTGGTGTTGCAAAGCTTCACAGTGCCTTTTAAGTGTGAATATATGCATTGCCCTGGTGTTACAAAGCTGCATGGTGCCTAATCAGTGTGAATATATTCATTGCCCTGGTGTTGCAAAGCTGCACAGTGCCTTAGACGTATGAATGTTTAAACTGTGCTGGTTTTGCAAAGCTGCACAGTGCCTTAGATCTGTGACTATTTACATTGTCTTGGTGTTGCAAAGCTGCACAGGGCCTTAGACGAGTGAATGTTTACACTGCCCTGGTATTGCAAAGCTGGACAGTGCCTTAGACGTGTGACTATTTACATTGCCCTGGTGTTGCAAAGCTGCACAGTGCCTTAGAAGTGTGCATATATGCATTGCCCTGGTGTTGTAAAGCTGCACAGTGCCTTATAAGTGTGAATATATGCATTGCCCTGGTGTTGCAAAGCTGCACGGTGCCTAATAAGTGTGAATATATGCATTGCCCTGGTGTTGCAAAGCTGCACAGTGCCTTAGACGTGTGAATGTTTACACTGCACTGGTTTTGCAAAGCTGTACAGTGCCTTAGACGTGTGCCTATTTACATTTCCCTGGTGTTACAAAGCTGCATGGTGCCTAATCAGTGTGAATATATGCATTGCCCTGGTGTTGCAAAGCTGCACAGTGCCTTAGACGTGTGAATGTTTAAACTGTGCTGGTTTTGCAAAGCTGCACAGGGCCTTAGACGAGTGAATGTTTACACTGTCCTGGTATTGCAAAGCTGTACAGTGCCTTAGACGTGTGACTATTTACATTGCCCTGGTGTTGCAAAGCTGCACAGTGCCTTAGAAGTGTGCATATATGCATTGCCCTGGTGTTGTAAAGCTGCACAGTGCCTTATAAGTGTGAATATATGCATTGCCCTGGCGTTGCAAAGCTGCACGGTGCCTAATAAGTGTGAATATATGCATTGCCCTGGTGTTGCAAAGCTGCACAGTGCCTTAGACGTGTGAATGTTTACACTGCACTGGTTTTGCAAAGCTGTACAGTGCCTTAGACGTGTGCCTATTTACATTTCCCTGGTGTTGCAAAGCTGCACAGTGCCTTACAAGTGTGAACATATGCATTGCCCTGGTGTTGCAAAGCTGCACAGTGCCTTACAAGTGTGAACATATGCATTGCCCTGGTGTTGCAAAGCTGCACAGTGCCTTAGACGTGTGAATGTTTACACTGCACTGGTTTTGCAAAGCTGTACAGTGCCTTAGACTTGTGACTATTTACATTGTCGTGGTGTTGCAAAGCTGCACAGGGCCTTAGACAGGTGAATGTTTACATTGCCCTGGTATTGCAAATCTGTACAGTGCCTTAGGCGTGTGACTATTTACATTGTACTGGTGTTGCAAAGCTGCACAGGGCCATAGAGGGGTGAGTGTTTACATTGCCATGGTATTGCAAAGCTGTACAGTGCCTTAGACATGTGACTATTTACATTGTCTTGGTGTTGCAAAGCTGCACAGTGCCTTAGAAGTGGGAATATATGCATTGCCCTGGTGTTGCAAAGCTTCACAGTGCCTTTTAAGTGTGAATATATGCATTGCCCTGGTGTTACAAAGCTGCATGGTGCCTAATAAGTGTGAATATATGCATTGCCCTGGTGTTGCAAAGCTGCACAGTGCCTTAGACGTGTGAATGTTTAAACTGTGCTGGTTTTGCAAAGCTGTACAGTGCCTTAGACGTGTGACTATTTACATTGTCCTGGTGTTGCAAAGCTGCACAGTGCCTTAAAGGGGTGAATGTTTACATTGCCCTGGTGTTGCAAAGCTGTACAGTGCCTTAGGCGTGTGATTATTTACATTGCCTTGGTGTTGCAAAGCTGCACAGGGCCTTAGACGTGTGCCTATTTACATTGCCCTGGTGTTGTAAAGTTGCACAGTGCCTTAGAACGTCCATATTTGCATTGCCCTGGTGTTACAAAGCTGCACAGTGCCTTAGACGTGTGACTATTTACATTGCTCTGGTGTTGCAAAGCTGCACAGTGCCTAGAAGTGTGAACATATGCATTGCCCTGGTGTTGCAAAGGGGCACAGTGCTTTGGAAGTGTAAATATATGCATTGCCCTGGTGTTTCAAAGCTGCACAGTGCCTTAGACGTGTGACTATTTACATTGTCTTGGTGTTGCAAAGCTGCACAGGGCCTTAGACGAGTGAATGTTTACACTGCCCTGGTATTGCAAAGCTGTACAGTGCCTTAGACGTGTGACTATTTACATTGCCCTGGTGTTGCAAAGCTGCACAGTGCCTTAGAAGTGTGCATATATGCATTGCCCTGGTGTTGTAAAGCTGCACAGTGCCTTATAAGTGTGAATATATGCATTGCCCTGGTGTTGCAAAGCTGCACGGTGCCTAATAAGTGTGAATATATGCATTGCCCTGGTGTTGCAAAGCTGCACAGTGCCTTAGACATGTGAATGTTTACACTGCGCTGGTTTTGCAAAGCTGTACAGTGCCTTAGACGTGTGCCTATTTACATTTCCCTGGTGTTGCAAAGCTGCACAGTGCCTTACAAGTGTGAACATATGCATTGCCCTGGTGTTGCAAAGCTGCACAGGGCCTTACAAGTGTGAACATATGCATTGCCCTGGTGTTGCAAAGCTGCACAGTGCCTTAGACGTGTGAATGTTTACACTGTGCTGGTTTTGCAAAGCTGTACAGTGCCTTAGACGTGTGCCTATTTACATTTCCCTGGTGTTGCAAAGCTGCACAGTGCCTTACAAGTGTGAACATATGCATTGCCCTGGTGTTGCAAAGCTGCACAGTGCCTTAGACGTGTGAATGTTTACACTGCACTGGTTTTGCAAAGCTGTACAGTGCCTTAGACTTGTGACTATTTACATTGTCCTGGTGTTGCAAAGCTGCACAGGGCCTTAGACAAGTGAATCTTTACATTGCCCTGGTATTGCAAAGCTGTATAGTGCCTTAGACGTGTGACTATTTACATTGTCCTGGTGTTGCAAGGCTGCACAGTGCCTTAGAAGTGGGAATATATGCATTGCCCTAGTGTTGCAAAGCTGCACAGTGCCTTAGACGTGTGAATGTTTACACTGCGCCGGTTTTGCAAAGCTGTACAGTGCCTTAGGCGTGTGACTATTTACATTGTCCTGGTGTTGCAAAGCTGCACAGGGCCATAGAGGGGTGAATGTTTACATTGCCCTGGTATTGCAAAGCTGCACAGTGCCTTAGAAGTGTGAATGTATGCATTGCCCTGATGTTGCAAAGCTTCACAGTGCCTTTTAAGTGTGAATATATGCATTGCCCTGGTGTTACAAAGCTGCATGGTGCCTAATAAGTGTGAATATATGCATTGCCCTGGTGTTGCAAAGCTGCACAGTGCCTTAGACGTGTGAATGTTTAAACTGTGCTGGTTTTGCAAAGCTGTACAGTGCCTTAGACGTCTGACTATTTACATTGTCCTGGTGTTGACTATTTACATTGTTCTGGTGTTGCAAAGCTGCACAGTGCCTTAGAAGTATGAATATATGCATTGCCCTGGTGTTGCAAAGCTGCACAGTGCCTTATAAGTGTGAATATATGCATTGCCTTGGTGTTGCAAAGCTGCACAGTGCCTTAGACGTGTGAATGTTTAAACTGTGCTGGTTTTGCAAAGCTGTACAGTGCCTTAGACGTGTGCCTATTTACATTGCCCTGGTGTTGCAAAGCTGCACAGGGCCTTAGACGTGTGCCTATTTACATTGCCCTGGTGTTGCAAAGCTGCATGGTGCCTTAGAAGTGTGAACATATGCATTGCCCTGGTCTTGCAAAGGTGCACAGTGCGTTTGAAGTGTGAATATATGCATTGCCCTGGTATTGCAAAGCTGTACGTGCCTTAATATATATGTTCTTATCTATATATATGGTTTATAAAAACCTTTGTACAAAAATACATACACTCGTACAATCAATCTCCTATCCTTAACATTTACATCATATAAAAATGGAAACGAAGGAATGGAGAACCTTATAAACAGTAATAACTTTAAAATGGAAAATCCAAAAACCATGAATGATCTCCAGGTCCCTAAACTCCCCTTAAAGCAGCCTCCATCTCCCCATCAATTACCCGAAAGGCCAACGTTCACCATATTCCTTATAAATTCGTTTAATAAAGTGCACTAGTGCTATTATCATTGTAGGATGATTTCCCATAAGAACTGTCACATTTACATTGCCCTGGTATGCAAAGATGTGCTGCACCTTAGAAGTGTCGAGATGTATTGCAAAGCTTTAAAGTTCTTTACAAGTATCATGATTTGCAGCACATTGGTTGTTCAAAGCTGTATAGTGCCTTAGAAGTGTAAATGTTTACAGTGCCCTGGGAGTGCAAATCTGTGCAATACCCCTGGAAAGCAACATCTCAGAAGCACTGCCATCCCTTAAAGTACCTGGGAGTTGCACAATTTTAAATTGTCTCAGAATGGCCAGCCTTTTCAAATATATTTTTCCCCTTTCAGACTTTGTCAGTGAGAAGTATCTCCAGGCCCTAGTAACTGCGGTCCACATCTAGATACTGAATAGGATTTAGGACAAAATACAAGATACTATGGACGTATGGGCATGGAGAACAGAACGACTGATGGAATCCAGTTCTGTGGGTTTATGTTATGTCATGCTATGTGTGATGAATTGCCATCTGGCAAGGGTGTGAAAGCCCAGCTTTTTTGATTTGTATTAAATAATACATGGATGGGGGTAATTCCATCTCTGAAAGGGTCATCTGCATATCAGAGTCCTCTTTCATAAACTCGATCCCAAAAGCATAGTGTGTATCTGTGTCCTGCTGCACCAATTTCCTAATTTGCAGCGCCTGCTCTACCAGTTGCACAGAGTAGGTTCAGAGGTCGAATCCGCCCATTTGACAGCTGTAGTGACGGTCAAGTCTATGCAGTGCACAGTGGCCCAAACTGGTGACAGGGTAAACTCTAAAGATAAGCTATTCCCAAGGTAAGGCTTGTTGCATGGCACTACTTATGATCACTGCAGCCACATTCAATATATCACTCACGTGTCAGCTCTATGGGCTCAGTTCAGCAGTGGAAGGGTTATGTGTATTCGTTCCAGACAAGTATCCCCCTGACTAATCGCAGGACTGTAGCCTTGGGAGATTGCCTCTCTTTGTTTCTTTCGTAAGGGCAGGCTATATCCTTTCCCTAGCAACAGTCCCTCCACAGGAAGCTGGCCTGCGAATAGGAATCAAAGGGTACACCCATTCACAATGGACAACACCTCACACCAGGGTGTTGCATTTCTAACAGCATGTGATTCTATTGAGAAGGGCAGGGTTTATGTAGCCAGGAAGACGTCTGTACAGTTTGTGGAAGATTCTGCCATCTTGCTTCTCTCTGCCTCTCTCTCTTTCCTGTACCCTCCACTTCCTGTAGCACTAAGCACTTTGGGTATGATGTCAGAAAGTCAAAGTGCAGTCATTTCAAGAGCCGGAATTGGACCCCTAAAGCAGGCTAGCTTTAGTCCAATCACCTGTCAACTTTTGCCTTTAAAAGAAGGGGCCTCACACCCTGGAATCCAAACCTAGAAGATTTCACTGGAGCCTACTGACACAGCAGCACTTTCTAAAGTCCTCCAGCTGTGAGGTGAATGCAGGTGTTCCAAGGCAGAGGCAAGCTCTGTCCCCTAACCATCCCCAGGGTCCATTGGGGGTGAACTCTGCTGATGGACCAAGACTGCATCTCTGCCAGCCACTATGATGCCTAGGGCCTCACTGTGTTATAGGACCTCTGAAGGTGTGTGCGAGCCTCCCTTGTGTTTGGGAGCCAGAGAAGAGGACTAACCATGGCCCTTGAGACCCTAGAGTGGGGCGCACAGCTCCTGAAGGCCTGAACAGCCAAGATCCCTGTGTGTTTGATGCCAACCTGCTGCAAGCCCGTGATTCGTTCGGGGGTGTTCAACATTGAACAAACCTTCAGAACCCTTCCAAGCTGCTTTATGTTCATCTCCCTCTGAATTGCTGTTTGCTGTTCGACTCCGTCTGCCACTGCACCATGCCTGTTGAAGAGTGTTGTTGCCTCAACTGAAACCAAAGAAGAACTGCTACCTTGCATTGCTCGAGTCACTGTTCGAAGTACCAACTTCTTCATCACCGCTGCTGTAAATCGATTGACCTGATCCTGTGTCCCTTGATCAGAAAACTCCAAGGCTCTGCTTTCAATCGACTTGGCTGTGCATTGTGGTACCAGCTCAACCGCTGTCGAACCTCAGCCGCCGACTAAACCTGGTGACCGCTAGATCCATACAGTTTAAGTAGATGCTCTGAAAGAACCCCAATCTGCCACTGGACCATCGCGACTGCCGCCTACTCGAACCAAAAAGAGCTTGCGAACGACACCAAGTAGCATGGTTCAGCACCGTCTAACTGCCAAAATATTTGCAAAGTTATTACTGACTGATATCTTCCCCCTGGTCCATCTTTGGGCCCCAGGCAGGACCTCTGGGCCAGTCCCCCTCTTCCTATGGGAGTGGGCCAACCTCGCCTTTTCTCTCCCGATGTCTACCGCTAAGCTCCTCTTCCTCTGAGACTTCAATATTCATCTTGACTCTCCTGATGTAGCCACTTTACTCTTCTCCAACCTCTGTGACTCTTTCCTTCACCATTCTTCCCTCCGGTCTGACCCACCCTGGATAAGCTCATCTCAGCAGACATCCATTTCTCTTACCGTCTCAGTACACCTTTCTCCTGTTCTGACCATGCTCTCCTCTCCTCTGGAGCTCCTGGTCTCCCCCCGGCCCAGTCTCTGCCCGCATTGCCAGTCTCCCTCGCCATCATTTGACCAATGAAGAGAGTGTCAATTGCTGCTTTTGCCGCCTCTTTCATTCCTTCTCCAACCCCTGCTATTGATTCTCCCACCGACTCAACCCTTGCTAATGTTTAGGTCTCCATCTCCAACAACCTTGACACCCTTGCCCCTGCCATGAGGATCCGCATGAAGCCTGCTTCCAAGTGCAATATTTGATATGATCCCGACCTTTCCTTGCTGAAAATCAAGTGCAGAGTTGTGGAGCAGAAGTGGTTGACTTCTAGCACATCCTCTGACAAACTGGCCTGTTGCCTGCTCCAATGGCAATACAGATTCTCCATCCACTCCAAGAAGTGGGCCCATAACCAAGCCAGCATCTCGACGGCTACCAACAACACGGCTGAACTTTTCAAAATCTGTAAGGAACTCAGCAATCCTACTGCAGTCTCCAATTCTCCTCTTCCTTCCCAGGCCCTCTGCACAGCTTTGGCCTCTCATTTCACATCCAAAACTCAGGACATCTTGTTCGCATTCTGCTCTACCCCCTCCCACCTCCCCCACCTGCTCACAGGCCTCCCTCAGCCCTCCTCCCTCCTTCCCTCCTACTCTTCTTCTCACCCTTAGCACCGGATGAGGTCACCAAGACATTCTGCTCTATGAAAGTCTCCTCCAAACAAGTGCTCCCCTGCTCCTCCAGAACTATCAAGGACAACATTGCCTCCCTTGCTCCCTCCTTGGCTGAGTTCTGCAACCACTCATTTGCCACTGGATCCTTCCCATTACCCCTCAAGCACTCCCTTGTGAACCCTCTCCTAAAAAAGCTGCCTGCGGACCCTTCCTGCCTGGCTAATTACCACCCTATCTCTCCAGTGGAGTATCCAATGTGGTCAGATCCAATGAGCACATTGGCTTGGGGCGTTGGCATTGGCGAGTACACTTTAGGAAGATGGAGCCTTCATCTTAAACACACGCGGTCACTCCTCTGGGGCCTGTGACGGGAGCAAGGATCCTAATTGGACCGCTCCTTACACTCTTACCACGACCTGTTGACAAACTGCCACAGGCCCCAGAGGAGTGACCGCGTGTGTTTAAGATGAAGGTTTTCAATTTAATTTAGGACATACCAAAGTACCTTTACATTTACTGTAATCTCTTTTCCAGAGAATTTCAAACTTTTTGGCTTATTATATGCCTATGATAGAGTGCAAGGGACAGGAGTTCCCTAACTGTTGGAAACCCTTTTTTTGTTCTCATGTTGTTATTGGATTCATGTGCCAGGATCAATGTTTTCTACCCCGCACTTTGAATCACACTAAATTATAATTTGTATTTTTTCTAAACCAGATAATATTTAGATCCACACTACTTAGGGAGTGCATTGTGTCATCACACTCCTATAATGCACCCTTTACCATAAATCGCTCTTTGGAACTTGGGTCCTGCGAATAAAAAGGTGGTGCTATGGAGTTGGCAAACTGATTACTGCACTGAAGGAATACGGGGATGCATCGTGGCCAAAGCGCACACTCATCCCCACACTACTACTAAACCAGCAGTAATCCCATTCATAAAGAGGAAACAGGCACAGTCCGGAAGGTGGACCTCCTTCGCCTTAGTGCAGAACGAGGACAGACTATATCTTCAGGAGGGCCGCACGCTGATAACAGTAGCAACCCAAACAACCTAAGTACAATGGTTACAAAATAAAACAATGTCCAATCAAGGTTCTATAGAAATATAGACTTTTAATCAAAAAATGAAATATAACCAACCAGAGCTGTTCCTTAACCTGTGGGTTGCTGGGAGTGCCAATTCAGGGTCTCCGGGGAAAAGGCGAATCCTTCTGTTCTGCATTGCCACTAAAGACCTTTGTGTGCACCTACAGGTGATCTTTACCCTTCATTGAAGAGGAACCTGGTTACAGTGCAGCCGGTAGAGAGGCCTTGGTCCAGCAAAAGTTACCCTCACTATTCCCTGGGGATGGTTAGGGGACAAAGATCTCCTCTGCCTTGGATGACTTCTGTCTTCCTCTCTATGGTAGAGGACTTTGTAATTGATAGAACTCCCAACAGAGGTCCAAAAGGTATCCTTATTTTTCTGTTGATGGACTAAAGAATGAGGGGGTGCACCTTCCCTTTTAAAGGGAAAATGTCTCAGGGGATTGGTCCGAAGCAAGCCTGTCATGAGGGGTGCAATCTGGGTGCCCTTTGCCTTATGACAATGGCAGATAGGTGCTATACAAGACCACTTACATTAAATTATGACATCACACCCAGAGAACCTTGCTTTACAGAAATCAAAATGCTGGGACCCTTCGCCAGGCCTACCTCCCCTTTATGGCTACTCTGACTCCACACCCTACCAAAGTCTGCGCTCTAGTGTGAGGGAGGCTTTTGTTATGTCAATGCCTGGATTTGAAGCACAGTTCCCAGAGGACATCCCAGGGGATGTTTCTATGCCTTGTGTGGAAAGGTATTAGTCTTCCTGCAGGAGAATCAAAGAGGCAGTATCCTGGCTACTGTTCAACATGGCAGCTGTGGTGACAGTCAGTCTTGAGTCCAAAAAACATCAGACCTGTCAAAGTTAGGCCTTGCGCACAGAGCCGTGTGACAGGGTCAGGGTCATGACCCTGTCAAAAGGTGGGAGGGGGGTGACCCTTCTCAAACTAGAGCAGGAGGCTCACTAAAATAATTAAGAACAAGTCCTGCCCCAGGTATGTGAAGAGTGAGTTGAGGGGTCAGCAGTCCCTGCACCCCCCATTGTGCCAATTATGTCAACACTGATGTCACTCCTATGATCTCAATGCCTCCTGATACAGTTGATTTTCATAGTTCCTTTTCTGTCTTTCCAGAACTAAATCTCCCACAATACAAGAGCAAGAAGCCAATGAAACCTGGACCGGAAGCAAACAACCTGAAGTGCCTAAAAAACAAATTCCAGTGGACTGTGAAATTGCAACATCATCCAACAACATCCAACAAACCAGAGAAGCTGAGAATGTATCCTCCAAACAGAAAAACGAACATTCAGCCCACAGCATGACAGCAGACTGTTTGTAAAACTGTGCTGGAAAAAAATGGGAGGGGGTACAAGGTTTTTTTTAAGCTTTTTCAGCTGTGTAGCCCACCTCCTGGGGGAAAGACATGCCCCGATTGGTGCAAGGAGACAGGTGAGTGTTGCAGTCAATTGGAGAGGGAGAGAGACACAGAACCACCAGAAGCACTATATAGAAGTAGATAGAAAGACAGCCAGAATTTGGTTCATATGGGTGGGGTTGCAGGTGGAGCTGGACGGGGACCAGGATGCCAGGCAGATGAAGGACAATGGAGTGGAGTATTGAAGAGTTGGTGGCAGAACTGTGAAAAGGTGAGGTATTTGAGAGAGGGGTATCAGTGGTGTATAGTGTAGTGTATTGTAGTGCAGTAAGTGGCCAGGTGGAAGCTTAGGACGTGAGATTGAGAGAGAGAGTGTTAGGAGAGAGTGGGACGAGTACAGAGGAGTGTAGAAGCGGGGTGCAAGGAATAGTAGTAGGATGTAGTAGAGTGGTTGGAAGGGTGTGAGAGTAGCGAGAATCATTGTAGTTGGAAGGTGATCAGGGCTCCATGTCCCTGATTTTGATGGAGAGGAGAGGAGAGTAGCAGTATTAGGTAGAGTAGTAGTAGTGAGAGAATGGGAGCCGAGAGAGCAGTAGCAGCAAGAGTAGCAGTAGTGGTAGTGTGTAGAAAGTTATGTAGTAGTAGTGCGAGTGCTAATCGTAATGAAAGTAGTAGTATGGAGAGCAGGAAAAGTAGTCCTAGCATGAAGAGAAGAGCGTAGTAGTAGTTTGTAGAAGATAGAGCCTACTAGTGTGTAAAAGGTAATAGTGGGAGGAGTGGTATTAGTAGATTGGGAGGAGAATTAACGTCCAAGGGTGGAGATAGTAACATCAGAGCGATAGAAGAGAACAATGGGGGAAGGAGTGCAGGTGGGTGGAGTTGGGCTGAGGGGGAGAGTAGAGGAAGGAGGCGAGTAGTAAAGAAGTCGGAGCTGCATATTGAGAAGGCACACATACACCGCCCGCTAGTACTAACCATTGCGAGTGTTGAGATATGCAGAAAGTCCCTGAGGGAGTCAGTGAGCCATTGTTTTAGGGATAATACCATTAGCACAAGGCAGTGTATAGGCAGTAGGCTTTACCCGCCGATAGCACTGGGCTTAAAGATTACTGGTCTAAGGTTGGAATTCCACAGGAGATGAGAGAGAGGGACACCCACACCCTTTGTCCAGTCGGTGCATCTGACCAACAAATGTCCTGTCTATTATCATTGCTTCCAGGCACAGTACTTTCTGACCGATTTGTAATAAAACCCTTGAAACTTTCTTGCAAGTCAAAGGATTACTCATGTCATCTATTAGAGCCAACACTGGTGTGATAACAAATTGTCTGTCTTTGTGGGATTCTAGCAGTCACCATGCCAAACTAAGCATGGCTTATCTTGACAGATGTGCGTGCCACCAGATTGTCTAGATTTCACAATCAGTTGAATTCAGATCAGAGGTCCAGACTGTTAAAATGCCACCTCTACCTACGGGAACTTTGTGTCCCAGCAGCTCTCAGGGATGCACAGATAACCTTTGAACATGCTATGTGTCAATACATAGATGTCAGTGGACTGGTTATAGCAAGGCATATGGGTGCATTACAATTTTGGCATGGAGCATTTTCAAGGGGGTCTAATTAGCAGGCCTCCCTTTCAGAAACAGAATTACCAGCATCATTTAATTTCATGAAAAAAAAACTGAGCTTGCACGCACTTACAGATAGCAATCCGGCACATATGTCAAAAGACGTAGAACAAAGGTTGCTATTAGATTTCCTGTGCATGTATTTTATGCAAGCAGGTGTGCATGGGCTTTGTGCGTTGTAATTGTTAGGGCTTTTCTGATTGCTGGTGCTCAGCAAGCCGGAGCCCGTCACCTGTGTATGAGTTAGTGGGTGGTAGAGTTGGGGAGTTTAGTGAGTGCTTGATTTGTGTGATGCTTGTTGTCTTGAGATAGTGTGGCAGATTGAGGGTGCTATTGTAGAATAGGTGGGTGCATCTAGGGTAGGAGATGTTGAGTTGGCTATTAGCAATCTTTCATCAGACATTAAATGCTGTGGACATAGCGTCAACGACCAGTTTTAGGCCAGTGCTTATGTTGTTCATAACATAAATCAGTATTCGTTTGTATATATTCAATGAAAAACCAGAGGATGATTGTGAACATAAATTATTTTTGGACTAAGAAATAACAGGTGTTGGCCGCAGTCCCTGGGTAGGAAGCTTTTACAACAGAGAACTGTTGGACTGGGTGAGGTAGACTGGGTGAGGTAGACAGGGTGAGGTAGACTGAGTCATGAGGGGGATACAATGCGAGCATAGGCTAGGGACCGCGACGAGAGGACACAACATAACTATTCTGACTTTGAGAACCTAAGGCGAGCATTTACATCATTACAATGTATAGGGTCTAACCCTGTATGCGGAAAGCAAAGTGGCGGGGCTCGATGGTCAGTTAGGAGGGCTCATTCGGCTACTAGCAGGAAGAGTTTGAGGCCTATTTTGAAAAGCTCCACCAATGAAATGGCTTTGAAGGCTAGGAAGGACCTTCCAGTGAAGAGGGGCATGTAAAGAAAAGGAGCAACAAGGGGTGAGGGGACTTATAGGATGCAAAGAGAGGAGGAGCAGTGAGTCCGAAGGTGAAGTATAATGAGATGCACTCTGTGAGATAGTGGGAGGGTAAAACCATTGATGGATTCAAAGATGGGGGGCAAGAACCTAACGAGAATATGGTTTTGCCTCAGGGACCATCCAGTGTTGCAGTTTGTAAAGGTGGGAAAGGATCTGGCTAGATTGAAGAGTGAGAAAAATAAAGGGGGAATATTGGTGCACTACTGAGTTTACATGTGAGTCTTTCTAATTCTTAGAGGTTATTTGACCCATAAAGGGATTTAAAGGATAGTTCCGGGACTTTTTTTTTATTGTCCCTACGGTTCGGCCATGTGTTTTTAAGCATAAATCGGTAGATCGTAGAAAACTTTCCTTATGGACCTTACCCGACTTTTCGTCCATTAACGCACTCGAAATCAGCCGTCATTTTCTGATAATCCTATCATTTCCCCCCATCGCCCTGGCTCACCTGCTTTTGCGGCACTAAATCAAATCCCCCGCCCCTGAGCCTGACATCAGCAGACGCGTACCGCCCATTTCCCAACGCCAAAGCACGTTTCGTGTCAACAATCGCTGCGCCTCAGCTAATGAAGTGTCGCCATGGAAATGGCAGGACGCCTCTTTCCTCAATAAGTATAAACACACCGTTTCACAACACACAGCAGCAGATTTTCGATTCCATTACTCTCTCTGTGTTACTTTGAGTATTCTGTGACTCGTTTCTGTGCTCTGGTCAGCTACCTTCGCCGCTTCTAGGCCTTGTGAACACCTGTACCATCTCTGTAAATTATTTTACTTTCTTTACCACACAATGGCTACAATAATGCCGTATATGTACGAGCCCGAGTACACCGAGGAAGAACTACTGGAAAGGCAAGCACGCGAAAACGATGGGGATTCGGACGGCAGTTGGGAGGACCAGTCAACGGATGAAGAGCCTGGACAATGTTGCATGGACGGCATCTCCACCTGGTGCACGTGCAATCGGTGCGAGCTAATGCCAACTGAGGAGGAGAACTGCTGCTGCCGTGAAAATTCCGGGTGCTTGGCCTACATTTCGGAAGGCGAGCCAAGTCCGCAATGCATCACCGAGCTGCCAGAGTTCAGGGAAGCCTGCCTCTCACGGACCGTGTTGAGGATGATGATGGTGCTTATGCACGAACTTCGCGGCACTGTTCGTCCGCGTAATCCTAGTAACGAGTAAGTATACTCTGGTTGTGATGTCAGTGATGCTACTACTATTTCATGGTCGTCTCCCACATATAAAATTACATCTACATATCATTCGAATGCATGTAAATTGGTTCCATATTGTGCATTTTCTAGATAGAATTTTTTTCAAAGCAGAATGACATTTTTTACCTGAATCGACAGTGATAAGAAAGTTTTGTCATTTTAATACAGTTTGCATCTTTCATTTTCACAGGTGGTACAGGCTGGTGGCTTCACGGGAGGCTCGGACACCGCGTTCGGAGAGTAATACCTGCCTGTGCGGTACTTGCCATTAGACAACATTTCCCCAGCGACAGTGGACAATACCGCGGATTTTCCCTGGATGTGCTGCAACTGGAACTTTACAATGTGTAATGTTTATTATTTATGTTCAATTGAAATTAAGATCTAAAATAAAACCCAACATATATTTTAACAATGGTTGTTTTGATTTTTTAAATGAATCTAGTGTGTCTCCATTGAATAGTCTTCCTGTGCCTTGTCTTGTCACACCACATGTCTCCGGCCAGCATCCTCCCTCACGCTGGCCGGCCACCTTCAATCCACATAACCGTTGAACCCATATGCAGCAGACATACATATGTTATTTTGCGGGTTGGCATCAAGCCTCCCGGCCTTGCCTCCTCCCCCAAAAATACTTACCACACCACTTTGTTCAAGCGTTGGCAATAAAAGGCCGTTGGATTTTATTGATACAAAACATGGTTATAGGTAAATAATCAATATGGTTGATCATAATAAATCATCCTTTTGGGCACCGGGTACAGAGATGACCCCCTCTGGCCCGTGCCGCCTTGCCACCACAGGCCAGCCTGCTGCTGACTAACTGCCTAGGCATCCAGGGTCTCCAGGGTGAACTGCACCCATATATTCTCCTGGGAGGGTGAGGTATTTATAAACTCATCCCCTGCCTTCCATGTACTAGATCCTGCAGCCTGCCTCTTACATGCAGTTAGATGGCCTCTCCTTGGTGAGGCCCTGCGGCAAACGAGTCTTGTCTGCACGACCACCGCCCCAATCCACCCCCCCCGCCCTATCAAAGGTAGTTTGCACCGGGGTACTTGTGCTGGCAAGTGGAGCTGTCAGGGAGCGATAAAGTCCAAGAGGTGCCAAAGACCATGTACACTTCAAAGTGGTCTATAGAGCATGGGTTGTTGTTCCCATGTCTACCTCCAGACCCCGTGTCTCCTGCCAAGCATCCCCCCTCACGCTGGACGCCCCCCTGCAATCCACATAAGTGTGTCTCCTTTCACGAGTCTTCCTGTGTCTTGTCTGCACGACCACCGCCCCAATCCACCCCCCGCCCTATCAAAGGCAGTTCGCACCGGGGTACTTGTGCTGGCAAGTGGAGCTGTCAGGGAGCGATAAAGGCCAAGAGGTGCCAAAGACCATGTACACTTCAAAGTGGTCTATAGAGCATGGGTTGTTGTTCCCATGTCTACCTCCAGACCCCGTGTCTCCTGCCAAGCATCCCCCCTCACGCTGGACGCCCCCCTGCAATCCACATAATGCCACGACATATACACGTCATTCACAAACACACCCCTGTTTCGAATTCTTTATAACCCACTTCATATTTGTAATGAGAACTTCTTTGCGCTTTGCTAGTCAACCCGTGAAGGTGCTGGTTATCTGCTCTTCGTCTCTGTGAACTTCCGTGACCACTTCGAGGAAACTCGTCAGTTTGCAACCTGTGAACTGCTCCCTGTTCTACGACAAGAAACTACTCTGATCCCTGCATCTAACTGTTTGTTCGACAAGGTAAGGCCATGTACCATAATCATTTTGCGTCCAATTTCTTTTCGTTCAAGACAGTACATGCAAGGAACTAGTCACATGTTCTGAGTTTAGTCAAATTATTTTTCTATTTTTTTAAAGTTATTCAAATACTTATCCGCATGTGAATAACATGTATAGTTCCAAGAACCAAAACGAACCTTGCATTGAACCTTTTATGTGTCATTTAATTTTTTAACACATTGGTATTCATAGAGAATTGTTGATCTTTACTTTTCAGAACTTTCCACAATGCCTGCCTGTTCCATTGGCGGTTGCCCTTCGAAGACCCATAATAAATCTGAAGGTACTATAATGCATGTTTTCCCTAAGACAATAGATCAGATAAGAGAATGGGTCCGATATTGCGGATATCCACCGTCTGAGCTTGAAAGTAGAGTCCTAGAAGTCTTTGCGGACAAGAGGGGTGATCGATACCGCATCTGCAGCAGGCACTTTAGCTCAGACATGTACTCCACATCATTGCTAATAAAGAAGAACACACCGCGAGCGAAGCGAAAATTGCTCTCAACCGCTATTCCCACTCTATTCGTCCACATCCCTCCACTGGTGAGTCAAGTTTACGTATTTATCTCTCGGCCTTGCGGTAGTGTGTAGCATTTGCTAACAATAATTTCCCCATTTATGTATCCACTCAATATGAAGGCGGAAGATTCTCCATCCGTGTCGTTATTGCAGTCATCAGCCACTTCAAGCGCCTATCGGGTAATCTTACTTAGCTATTCTGCCACTGACTTGTTTTAGGGATGTAAATCAATAGTTTTAATTTATCGTGTGATTATTTTACCTAATGGTACACCCTTGTACTCGTCCTGTAGTCTTTGTTTTCAGTTTTAATTATTGTTATCCAAAATAATGCAAGTACTGTCTTTCAGGGAGATGCTGAGGAGTCCAACGCATTGACGACAACCGTTGATGTCACTCAGATGCTCGAGGTACGTTTCCGGACAGTTCCATCGATGGAGATCATCAGATCTTGCATTCTTGTAGCGTGATTGTTACACACAATGTTTCTTTCGTTTTTAGCCATTGATATGTCCTTCTGTCGTCGCCCTCCTATGTGTCTTCTTTTTTCAATATTGTGTTCATTACTAATGAAAGTCCTATGTTTCAGGGAGTCGATGGAGCATTAGTCCAAGAAGAAGGGGGAGCATGCAGTTACGGGTCGGCGCAACAGCTTGCAGAAGTGTGCACCGCAGTTACATCGTCCCTTGATGTTCTTATGCATTTCGAGGTATGGATACTGACAGTAAATCATATTACGTGATTACATCCGCTATACTTCCTTCTTTATTAACGCAAGTACTATCTTTCAGGGAGATGACGGAGCTTCTTCTACAAGAACATCACCCCTAGTAGTTGATGCAGATCTCTGGGTGGTGACACTTCCAACGATCGAGCAAATCGAATCATATTTAGATATCCATTATTTATTTTAGACAACTGATCATTTGTGCAGGTCTATTTAGATGAGCCGTTGACACCTGCACAAAGTTTATGTTCTTTTTAACAAAATAGAAAACCATACTAATGCAATTACTGTGTTTCAGGGAGTCACTGAAGCATCATCTTCAATAATATCATCAATGGAAGTCTATGAGGAGCCCGAGGTATGGATCTTGACAGTTCCATCTAACTAGATCAACAATGCGTGAATAATTGTCGTTTGAATGTTCTACACAAAGCGTTCATTCGTGTTTTGCTATTGAGATGTACGTGGGTATTGGTCCCCAAGTACATTTTGTGTTTTCAATATTATTATACATACTAATGAAAGTTCTATGTTTCATGTTTCAGGGAGTCGATGGAGCGTCAGTGCGTGATGGATGTGCTTATCATGAAAATATAGTCGTTGCAGCGCAAGAGGAAGTGGAGATATGCACACACGAGTCGGAGCAACAGCGTCCCGATGTTGAAGTTCGAGGCAAGAAAGTTTCAAAGAAAAGAAAGCAAAAGAGGATTAGTGTCCTGGTCACTATATTATGTTGTTTTTCACTGTTAATAGTTCAATACTGTAAGTTGTGTTTAAACTGAACATCCCTTTTCCAATCTGTCCTCTAGTTGCGAGTGGGTGTACGAACTAGATCTACACAGACAGTGAAGCGAACGAGAGATGTTGCTTGTCAAACCTTTTGGCAGGGACTTGAGACTGGAGATGCATCGTGCCAATGGGAAGAATATGAAGTGATTGACAACGGAGCTATACCACATCCAGCCATTGATAGTGAATGTCCTCCTGGTAGTTGAAGAAATTGTTTTATTCACCCATCACCGGAGAAGGAATAGATGTTGCAATGGAAGAGAATGAAGTGGACGACAATGAAACACCATCAATATCACTGAACATAGCGGAAGACGATATCAGAGATTCTACCTTTCATGTGAGTGACATGTCCTCAACGTTACAGGCCGAACCAGCTGGGATGTAGAGTGACAGTATAAGGAAAGAGGCCAAATTCATTGTATTCGATAGTTGTTTGATTGATATTATTATTCGGATGAAATGTGGGCATTCGGTTGGTGGGGAAGTATGTGGGGAGCCATTGATTAATGTGACTCTTGCAATTCGAGGCACTAACCTTAAAATACATGCCACCTGTACAAAATATCATCCTTTCTCATGGTCTGCACAACCCATGCTGGGGCAACTGCCAGCAGGCAATCTACTTTGTGCAGCGGCTGCACTTTTTAGTGGTTCAAGTTTTAAAAAGTTAGAGTCTTTCTTTCAGTTTGTGGGAATTCATTTCATTGCGAAAACTCAGTTCTACAAATACCAAACTGTTAATAAGTAAATGACCACGCTTCCCGTTGATGCTTGTCTTTATAGAGAGGCTTTATTTCTTTAGTTCATCCAAGAGAAAGGCCCCCAGCTGTGGCTGTCCTCCTGCTCTCAATCCTCTCTCTCTCTGCTGCTAGAATGTGGAACCTTTGCTTAATCATAACAACAAAGGTTCCTTGGTAACTAGGTTACATGGCAGCAGCTGAATTGATGTGATTGTAAACTCAATGAAGTTAATGTAACCACCTCCTAACACCTCCCTTCCTTTTACCAAAATATAAGTATTTGCCTAAACTAGATAATAGATTTCATTGAACATAAGTAGTTCATTGTTTACATAGTATCTGATACACCGCTATATGAAGAAATAATTAAATTGCTTTAAATACCTTGCAGTGCAGTTACAAGTTGTTGTTTACCTTTTTGCAAATTGCTATCCTCTCCTTGTACCAGACCCCACCCCCTTTAACAAGCACCGAAGATCCCAAATCTTTAACAACTTGTTTGGGCTGTGAAAATATGGATGCACCTTTGCGCACCTTGGTGGGAAGTTTGATCTTGATCCAATCACCTTCCTCAAGACTGAATTCTCTACAAGCATTCTTCCTGTCATATTGCTCCTTGGATCTGACCCCAGATTCAAATATCTTCTCTCTCACTCCCTCCAGATCTATTCCTACGAATTTTGACCTTCCCATCCAGCCTGGACACATGTGTGAGTTAGGTTTCCTCCCTCTTAATAGTTCAAATGGGGATACACCCGTAACACTGTGTGGTGCTAGTCTATATTGGAATGTTCTCTCCATTATGGTCCTGATCCAGTCACCTCCTGTTGCTACCGCAATTCTAATTGCATCCATGAGAGTGCGGTTGAAGCGTTCTACACACCCATTGGTCTGGGGATGATATAATGAAGTGGTTACTTGTTCTATTCCATGGTTACTCAAGAACTCTCTAAATTCCTTGGAAACCAATTGGGTCCCATTATCTGATAAACACTTTCTGGGGAATCCCTCTCTCCAAAATAATTGCTCCAAGCATTTAATGATGCTACTGCTGGATATGTCTCTTAGTGTAAATATTTCGGGCCACTTGGATAATAAATCTATGACAACCAGTACATAGGTGTCTCTCCCACCCTTGATATTGAAAGGCCCTAGTAAGTCTAAAGCAACCTCATCCCATGGAACTGTGGATGGCTTTCTAACAGTCATGGGTACTTTTTGAATCCTGAGACCCTTATTACCTTCAATGCAATCACAACAATTGTTGACCACTTCTTCAGTGTCTTTGTCAAGATTAGGCCACCAAAATTCTGCTCTAACCAAGCCTTTGGTTCTAGGCAGTCCCAAATGCCCAACATGAGCTAGCTCAATTATTAATTTTCTCATTTTAATAGGTACAACCATCTGATGTCCTCTATGTAAGTATCCTTTATCAATCCAGAGTTCTTCCTTAACTTTGGCAAACCCGCCTAAATCACCAATATAGTTTCTTATTCTGTTCTGCGTCACCAATGTTAAAACTCTCTGGTACAATTCATCCTCTGAACATGCATTGTCCCACTCCTCTTTCTTTACTGACTCATGAACCTGAAATATTTCAACACCTTTCTCACGAGTCAGAGGAGACTCCTCAGACACTGTTTCTCTCACTACTGATCTGGATAAGGCATCAGCAACTACATTGGTTTCACCACTAATGTGAAGCATATCATATTGCAGGCCTTGTAGGGATGTCACCCACTTCATGATGCGTCTGGAGACTCCCTCCAGACCACCTTTGGTAAATATTCCTATTAGGGGTTTATGGTCTGTACATACTGTGAATTCTCTGCCCCACAAATATCTTTTGAACTTTTCCACTCCCCAGACACAAGCCAATGCTTCCTTTTCTACCACTGAATATCTGTTCTCAGGTCCTTTGAGAGATCTAGAGGCAAATGCTATGGTGTGTAAGCCCTCCTGATCTTCCTGCATTAGGACTGCCCCAATACCATAGTCACTTGCATCCACAAATAGTAATGAATGTCTACTTTCTTCAAACGTTTTCAAGATGGGTGCATTGACTATAGCATCTTTAATCTTACCAAACTCTTCCTCACAAGATTCATTCCACTTGAACGTAACACCTTTACGAGTCAACATCCTCATGTTCCTTGACAAATTTGCCAACCCTCTAACAAACTTGCCATAAAATTCAACCAGACCTAGAAAAGATAGTATATCTGCTTTGGATTTTGGTGCTTCCATCTTGCGAATAGCTTCTATGGCCTTTTCTTTGGGTTTGATCCCTTCACCTGTAATTTCATGACCTAGATATTCAACTTTGTCAGTTTTGAATATGCATTTCTCTAACGATACTGTAAGGCCAGCCTCTTTGAATATGTTCAACACTCTCTCTAACCTTTTATCATGTTCTGCTTCATTTTTCCCACATACTAGCACATCATCCTGGTAACACATGACACCTCTCTCTCCTCCCAGTAATCTGTACATGACGTTCTGAAATACACTAGCTGCTGAAATCAATCCAAATGGCATTCTTATACATCTGAAAAGGCCAATAGGGGTAATGAAAGCTGTGAGATCTCTCGAATCAGGGTGTAATTCTACTTGGTGATATGCAGATTTGAGGTCAATAAGAGAAAATACTTTGGAATCAGACACCCCTGCCAATAAATCATCTATTCTGGGTAAAGGAAATTTGTCAGCCACTACATTTTTATTCAGGTGTCTAAGGTCTATGCATATCCGCAGAGATCCACTGCTCTTTCTCACTATTACAATAGGACTAACCCACTCTGAGGAATCAATTCTCTCTATCACCCCTTCACTTTCCATTTTATTCAATTCACTCTCTACATCTTTTCTCAGGGCCAAGGGAATGGTCCGTAATTTGGCAACTTTGGGAATGGCATCCCTTTTCAAACGAATTTTGTGCACAAATCCCTTCAAGCACCCTAACTTAGTGCCACTCATATGCCCTCTGGCCCCTTCCATAACAATGCTCGAGACCGATTTTCCACCAGATTTTCCACCTTCAACAGTCAAAACCTGTTCTGGGTGGCTTGCTTCAAGTCTTATCTTGAGCTCTGCCTGATCGCTCCAGGACAACAGCTCTCCACCTCTGTTGGCTACATGGATAGTCCCTAACGCCTTCCTGTCTTTGAATTGGAGCTCAGCTTCAAAGCACCCTAAAATTTCTATTGGCACATCTCCATAAGCATCTGCTCTGACTACATTCTCCCACAATGTACAACATCCAAATTTCTCCTTCCACACTTGCACACTTATCAAAGTATAATCTGCTCCACTGTCCATGAGCATTGATACTGGCACCCCTCCAACTAACACAGTTGCATATGGTTTCTTTTTCTTGACCTTCCCATCAATGGCATTGACTGAAAATATAACTTCTCTACCAGCATCATCAATTGATATAAATTCTTGATCTGCATTGACTTCATGTATTTGACTTGGGGCGGTATAAAAATTCCTACAGCATCTAGCCATGTGTCCTCTGACCCCACATTCATTACATATAATGTTTGATGCATAACATTCTTTGTCAGATGCTTTGTGATATAGACTCCCACATCTAAAACACCTCCTAATTGATGCACCTCTAGGATAACCAGAGTCCCTGCCACCCCTGAATGTAACATTCTCACTGGGCGACCCTCTGGTAGATGCTCCTTGTCCCCATGCTCTGGTAAAGGGACCTTGGCGACCCTCAGGTCTCCTACCCATTTGCCAAGTGCGACGCGCAGTTGCCGCACCTCTCTGCATCACTCTCGAAACCTTATGTATGGCAGCTTCATTGTCATCAGTTTTGGGCTTATCTTGAGATGTATTATCCACTTGAAGCATTTGTATACATTTGTCTGTGTGTTCTATCATTTTCGCTATCTCAATTGCTCTATCAAGAGAAGGATTTCTTTCCTTCCATAACTCCTTCCTGATGTTATCATTAGAACACTTAATCATGAGTTGGTCCCTGACATGCTCATCTCGACAATGGTCAAATCTACATTTGATGGCTAAACCTCTAAGAGCAGTTACAAATCCCTCAATACTCTCTCCAGTTTTTTGAGTTCTCGTGGCAAATTTGTACCTTTCAAGAATTATATTTTCTTCAACACAGTAGTGTTTGTCTAATTTTGCTAATGTTTTCTCATATGGACCCCCATCAGGAATGTCTGGAGGTTCTGGTAGTTTTTTGACCACTTCCTGTCCTGCGGCACCTAAACAGTGAAATAGGAGCGCCTCTTTGCGCTCATTGGAGAAATTGGGTCCAAATGCTGCCAGTCCATATTTTTGAAAACCCTCTTTCCAGTCTATCCAACGCACTCTGGGCTCACCTGGTGTAGGCAGGAAGAAAATTGGGGCTGGGACGTTTGCCATGTTGTGAATTAATTAATGTCACCCCCAGGTAGGAAACCTTACACAGCCACACTGTCACTTACTTGTACTTAAATTTTATAAGGTGTGATTTCAGGTGGAACCTGTGCTGATATTGTCAGCGCTGTCTGTGGTAGTTGCAATTTGTGATCCACAGGCCAGCCTCCTCCGTAATCCACAGGTGATCCAATTTGTGATCCACAGGTCATCCAACCTCCTCAATATTCGTGCTCAGCTCCAGTATGCTTTTATGGTTCTCTCCACTGCCAGGCACTGACTTCTTTCTTGGTGCTCCGCTCCAAAATGCGCTTTGCTGGTTTACTCCACTCCAGGAGGATGGCCGTGTTTCTCGCCTGCTATTGCACAACACATATAGTGTAACACTCCGTCCATTTGCATCCAAACTGTAATCAATATTGCTGCAGTGTTGCTGCTGCTGGGGGGCTTTTCTCCTTGGCCCAATCCTCGTCGCCAATGTTAATAAGTAAATGACCACGCTTCCCGTTGATGCTTGTCTTTATAGAGAGGCTTTATTTCTTTAGTTCATCCAAGAGAAAGGCCCCCAGCTGTGGCTGTCTTCCTGCTCTCAATCCTCTCTCTCTCTGCTGCTAGAATGTGGAACCTTTGCTTAATCATAACAACAAAGGTTCCTTGGTAACTAGGTTACATGGCAGCAGCTGAATTGATGTGATTGTAAACTCAATGAAGTTAATGTAACCACCTCCTAACACAAACCGATTATCTATTTCCAGCCATTAGCGAAGCTTGGAGAATGGAAAAAATGTCTATTGATAGTACATTTGCGGGCAAACGGTTCAGGCTAGCCGGTGATGGACAGTGCGACAGCCCAGGATTTTCAGCCAAGTACTGCACCTACCACTTTCAGGACATGAAAAGTAAGAAAATTGTGAGTTCGGTGGTCGTGAAGGATTCAGAAAGTACATCCTCAGTGCCCATGGAGAAAGTTGGCTTTGTAGCATCATTGCAAGAACTACAATCGCGGGGAATGGTGATCGACCTGATAGCCACAGACAGACACGTTTCAATTGCCAAGACAATGAGAGAAGAGTACAAAAATATAAATCACCAATTTGACGTTTGGCATCTTGCAAAAACAATCAATAAAAAAATGTTGGCTGCAGGTAAAAAAAAAGATATGCAAGGTATTTCACAGTGGTCCAAGTCAATCAGCAACCATCTTTGGTGGAGCTCAAAAACATGTGGAGGGTCGTTGGAAATTCTACTGGAAAAATGGCGGTCAGTAATGCTACACTGTAGCAACGTTCACCGCTGGACCACAAACCAACATTTCCACAATTGTGAACATGGCCATTTGTCCACAGAGGAGGCACGGAAGAAGAAGTGGTTGATTCCTTCATCACCCACTCACAAAGCCATTGAAAAGATTGTATTTGATAAAACTATAACAAGAGATTTGAGGGGACTCTGCCACACAGGAGATTTGGAGGTGTTCCACAATATGTGCCTAAAGTACAGGCCAAAACGATTGCATTTTGGCATGGAGGGCATGATAAATCGGACTCTTCTAGCGGTCTTGGCACATAACCATAATGTTGGCCGTCAACAAAGTAGGACGACCGGAACTTTAGGGACGCTTCGCTACAATAAGGCCTTCACTAAAAGAAGTAAACAATGGGTTATCAAACCAGTGTTTGAGGATATGCAATATGACTTTATTGAGAGACTTATTGTTGATGTCCTAGATAGGCACATACATGGAGTTGTGAACGAACCTGTGCAGGGGACAACTGCATTGCCACCCAACATTGCCTCTGTTCCATGTCCACCTAAAGAAGAGCTCATTGAGAAATACACATCACGGTTTAAATGATTGTAATTTGATTGTCTGTTCTCTCGAGTCTCCTCATGTTGCAGGCCCATTGAATATGTGTAGCTATGTATTGTGTAAATAAAAGTGATTGCTCTGTGAGTCCTGTGAGATGGCCTTACACTGAATGTAGCTAACTAGGAATGTGTGCTCGTTCAAAGTGAAGGTCAGCTGCTTTGATTTTTTTCTCGGGTGCCGGAATGGCCCACGACTCAGTATAAGGTTCTATTGTTATTTGACCTTGATAGGCCGGGACCATCCCGAAAGACTTCTTTTTGGGGGTGTGGGGCAATAACGTAAGAAACGATAATGAATATAATTTCAGAAACGAAAGCCATTTAATGTTCGTTCATTAGAAGAAATAACGTCGGCATAGAAGGAGTGGTATTTCGGGGCTGCCCTACGCACAGACACAATGGAAAATGCAAATATAATGTAAGTAACTCTTTAGATGAGTTTATACCGCAATTTAATTACTATACAGTAGCTTTAAAGACGGGTTAAGTTGTACTTGTTCGTTCTATGTGGCATATTGTTTTGTACCGCGCACTATCTTGAGGAGAACCATCTCCTTTTACGGAAGCACCTCAAAACCTTCCTCTTTGCTTCTGCTTTCTCTCTCCCTCTCCCCTGCTACAACTGGTCCACTGTCTGCGACCTCGGTCCTGGGCCCTTCCACTCTCCACCTGCACTGCCTCCCTGTCAACCCCTGCACTGGGGGACTGTCTCAGTATTCTACAGCCCCCCCTTGACGTATAATACCCAGTTGCACTGTCCTAGCTATGAAATAATTTCCCGACCTAATATATAAAATGAATAATTTTAATAAAGATCTGATGGTGAGACTAATTTCATTTTTTATGTTTTTAAAACAGGTACATCCTTCATTATTGTATGTGTCACGAGTACCAGACACCGGCGGATGGCTTTTACAACCGCCAGTTGCTTCTCCGCGTGAACAACGTTACCACCCTGACCATTTTATGGGACGATCGCCAAGTACAAGTATGCCCTTACGCGGTACTAACGGCTAGATGCAACATACAGACCGTTGTGGTGGCCTAGTGCCTCGTTGTTGGAACAGCCATGCGATTATCAGTGCGACCGAAGAGCTTATTTTATCGTAAACCAACACCCTGTGTACTGCACACGAACATCGCTTGCCTCAAGACGAACTATTTTGGATCGAGAGCAAAGAAAAATACAAATCGCAGAATATTCTCTAAACATTTGATGTCCAATAAATGTACTTTGCCAAATGGCCAATCTTGCCGTTTGCTTTTAAACCACAGTTTCAGAATTGTGGCGCTGTATTGTGAGATGATCTAAGACCCTGTGTACAGCAAAGGAACATTGCGTGCCTCAAAACAAACTTTTTGGAACGTGAGCAAATAAAAATGCAAATCGCTGAATATTCTCTAAACATTTGATGTCAAATAAATGTACTTTACCAAATTTACAATCTTGCGGTTTGATTTAAAAGTACAGTTTCATATTCCGAATTGTGGCGCGCTGTGTTGTGTTGGTTCCGGGTTCTGTGTGGAGTCGCGTAGAAGACGCCTGGGCGCGTTTGCCTACGCAGCACAGTCACGTCACGGATAGAGGCGGGGAATATGAATGTTTTGATAAAGTCTGTTTCAGGGGCGGGGGATTTGATTTGATTTAGTGTCGCAAAAGCAGGTGAGCCAGGGCGATGGGGGGAAATGATAGGATTATCAGAAAATGGCGGCTGATTTCGAGTGGGTTAATGGACGAAAAGTCGGGTAAGGTCCATAGGAAAGTTTTCTACGATCTACGGATTTATGCTTAAAAACACATGGCCGAACCGTAGGGACAATAAAAAAAAAGTCCCGGAACTATCCTTTAATGTGCGGGGGAGTAACTATGGTTTTGGCACAAAACCACCACAAAATAATAAAGAAACAAAGATGGTTCAAAATCAGGGACGTCATTTCACCAAAATGCCACGGTAGCGAAAGTGACATCACGAGCCTTGACCTCTGATGACACCACAGGAAGTGATGTCATTTGACACCACACCCCGAAGTGATATCACGGGAAGCGATGGAACACAACCTTTCACCCCTTGACAAACCAGGAAATGAATATCAGTGCGTATAGGCCCATATTACCAAATTACTGTGAATGCAAGCAGACATCCAAGGCCAAACGATAATGATGTGTTAATAACTTACGCTCAAGCGCTTCATCTAGAACAAATACACATACAATATAAGCCAACCTGTGTTGGTACTCATTTATCAACCTCAGCAGGATGAAAGGCTAAATTGACCTTGCCACGAATTGAACCTGCAAGCTGCAGATCACACACACATTACAGCAGTGAGCGCTCCACCCACTGAGCTATATTAACGGCTATAGCTAACAGAAAAACATCCACTCCAGAAACAAAGAGCCACAAGCTGCTGGTCACAGCCCAGAAGCCTCCATTTTAAAAATAAATAAATAAATGTGACGCCTGGCGACCCCCAAATGACGTCCCTGTTCAAAATTCGAACCCTCCCGATTGAAGAGGGTGCAGGTCATAAAGTTTGAGCCCAAATGAGATATATGTCCCCTGTTCGTCATGCATTATGGGGCGGAGGCGATAAATGGCATGCACAAAGGGAAGGCAGATGCATCGGAACGGACACCTACGTGGCAAAGGCAGGTCTGTCCTTTCCAAAGAAGTGTGCTTTGTAGTGTTGGCAAGGGTGCATGGCACTGCTTATAGACCATGAGGCCGACAATGATATGCTGCTAGTGTCACAGTCATGGCTTGCAAGTGAACTGGTCCTCATGTTCAAGGTGTGGAAATTCCAGCCAAGAAGCTACACATGGCTTTTACTAGATGCATGTGGTGTATGTGTGTGGCATGTTCTACAGTACCATCGAGACACAGAGTTCAATACAAATCCACCTAGGTGCTGGTTATTGGTGTTTACCTGGGTTATGATTGACATGTCGATGACACTAGGCCTTGTTTATTGGCTTAGACATGGCTTTGCTCCAATCATACATTCAAAGGAGAGGTCTTGTGTCCCCTGTTGTTGCCACTGTGGGCCAGTGCAAAAAATAGTAAAGGGGCCTCACCAAACCCTGTGACAGTTAGTATAGTGAGCCCAAAACCATGCAATTGGAAGTTGCAAGGATGTGTAGGATGCGTGGATGCTGCGTGTAACCCTGAGTGCTATGGAGGAGTCAGATGTGGACCTCCAGGCTCATTGCCCATAAGAACACAAACTACATCTCCTGGATGAAGCTTTAAGAGAAACAATGCATCTGGGTATTTCCTGTTGTTCTGTGAGAAAGGGTGTGGCCTAAGAGACCTGGAAAGGGCGTGGCCTGGAGGGGAGAGACAGACCGTGGTAACGTGGCCTGAAGGTTAGAACATGGTCTAGCTGGGAAGAGTCTATCTTTTGGAGAGGAGTCAGACCAATGTAATGGAAGGGAGAGACAGAGTGTGGTAACGTGGCCTGGAGGTTAGAACACGGTCTAGCTGGGAAGAGTCTATCTTTTGGAAAAGAGTCAGACTGGTGTAATGGAAGGGAGAGACAGAGCGTGCTAATGTGGCCTGGAGGTTAGAACATGGTCCAGCTGGGAAGAGTCTATCTTTTAGAGAGGAGTCAGACTGATGTGATGGAAGGGAGAGACATAAAGTGGTAACATGGCCTAGAGCTTAGAACATGGTCTAGCAGGGAACAGTCTATCTTTTAGAGAGGAGTCAGGCTGTTGTAATGGAAGGGAGAGACAGAGCGTGATAACGTGGCCTAGAGGTTGGAACATTGTCTAGCCGGAAAGAGTCTATCTTTTGGAGAGGAGTCAGACTGATGTAATGGAGGGGGGAGACAGGGCGTCATTTTTGGAGAGGAGTCAGACCGATGTAATGGAGGGGAGAGACATGGTGTGGTAACGTGGCCTAGAGCTTATAACATGGTCTAGCAGGAAAGAGTCTATCAATTGAAGAGGAGTCAGACCAATGTAATGGAGGGGAGAGGCAGGGTTTCGTAACATGGCCTAGAGGTTATAACATGGTCTAGCAGGGAAGAGCTTATCTTTTGGAGAGGAGTCAGACCGATGTAATGGAGGGGAGAGACAGGGCCTGGTAACGTGGCCTAGAGGTTAGAACATGGTCTAACTGGGAAGAGTCTATCTTTTAGGGACGAGTCAGACCAATTTAATGGAGTGGAGTGGCAGGGTGTGGTAACGTGGCCTAGAGGATAGAACATGGTCTAGCGGGGAAGAGTTTATTTTTTGGAGAGGAGTCAGACCGATGTAATGGAAGGGAGAGACAGGGCATCGTAACGTGGTCTAGAGGTTATACCATGGTCTAGAAGGGAAGAGTCTATCTTTTGCAGCGGAGTCAGACTGATGTAATGGAGGGGAGAGACAGGGTGTTGTAACGTGACCTAGAGGTTATAACATGGCCTAGCAGGGAAGAGTCTATCTTTTGGAGAGGAGTCAGACAGATGTAATGGAGGGGAGAGACAGGGCGTGTTAACATGGCCGATGGGTAAGAACATGGTCTAGTTTAGTTTTAGTTTAGTTTATTCATTTGTATTGCGCACCGGACCCGAGGGTATGAGGGTGCAGGAGCAACAAGGTTATTCACAGCTTGGTTACAGGTTACTATGCATTACAGTATTACAATGTGACAATGGAGGCAAAAGTATACAAGTTTACAATAAGGCAAATAGTTTACAAATTTACAAATAAGCATACTTTACATGGTATATGGCGGTGTGGTGGGCTGGGTAGTATTAGTAGTCGTCGTTCTTTATCCACTGGATATAGTTTCGTCTGAAGTGTTTATATGTTTGGGATGTCCTTAGGGAGGGTGGTCGGGCGTTCCAGTGTTGGGCTGCTTTCACCTGGAATCAGTTGCAGCCCTTTTTGGTGCGTTTGAACCTGGGAACTAGGAGCAGGTTTGCGTTGGAGGTTCTGGTAGGTCTGTTGGGGGTATATTTGCTTATTCTATCGAGCAGGTAGCGTGGGGCAGCGTTGTTGAGGCATTTGTGTGTTAGTGAGGCTACTCTGAGCAGGATTTTATCTGTAGTGTTGAGCCAATTATGGGTTCTCCTAATGTTGGAGATGTGTTCTCTCCTGGGAATGCTGAGCGCTGCTCTGAGAGCATTGTTTTGTAGCGTCTGTATTTTGTTAGTGACCTGCTTGCTGGCTTCTAGGTAGAGGGCATTACAGTAGTCAAGTTTTGATAATAAATGGGCTCTGGCTAACGTAATGCAGCTCTGAGTGGATAAGAAGGATTTGGCTGCTCTTATAAGCTTACATGTGTAGGCCGTGGAGGATGCCATAGAGCTAACCTGTTTATGGAAGGAAAGGGAGGAGTCGATGTATATTCCTAAGGTTTTCACTTCTTTGGCTACCTTGATCGGGTTCCCGTCTATAATGAAGTTGGTGTAGTTGTGGCCCAGTTTGGTTAGGTTTGAAGTAGAACCAAGGATGATGCGTTCAGTCTTGTCATCATTCAGGCATAGACTGTGAGAAGCCATCCATGCCTGGATGATGAGATACACCTTGTTCACCATGGACAAATCATGGTTGTAATCCCCCGTCAACGGGATGAGGATCTGTGTATCACCGGCATAGTTTGTGTAGGTGATACCCAGGCCATCTAGATCATCAAACAGGGACTTTGTGAACACGTTGTACAGTGTAGGGGAGACGCATGAGCTCTGTGGGACTCCACATGTGATGGGGATGGGGTCGGCGGCAGCAGAGGTGGAGAAGACACGCATGGATCTGTTACTGAGGAATGACTCGATCCAGCAGATGGCTTCTTGGGAAAAGTGGGCAGCTGAGTCCAGGTGATTACATAAGATTTTGTGATCAACTAGATCGAAAGCTGCGCAAAGGTCCAGGAGAAGTAATAAAGCAGTTTTTCCATTGTCTCTAAGGGTGTCAATTTGAGCCTTCAGATCAATGAGGGCCGTTTCTGTCCCGTGTTGGGGTCTGAAGCCTGATTGTCGAATACCTAGGAGATGGTTTGTTTCAAGGTATTTTTGGATTTGTTGGTAGGCTGTCTTGTCTAGTATCTTGAGCAGGAATGGGACGGTGGTGATGGGTCTGTAATTAGTGGGAATGGAGGGGTCAAGATTGGGGTTTTTGAGGAGGGGGAGGACCCAGGACTCTTTAAGGTTGCTGGGGACTGTACCTGAGGAGAATGAGGCATTAATGAGTCTGGTGATGAATGGCGAGAGATCTCTTGCCGCATCTTTAATGATCTGTGGGGGGCAAAGTTCGCCCCGACAGTTAGATGTTTTTAGGCTTAGAAGGATTTTTTCCACTTCAAGAATGGAGACTTTGGAAAAGCTGAAGCGAGTGGGGTTGGGTCGGGGGTGTAGGGTTGGGGGGCACGGGCGGTATTAGTGGGGTTGGATGGTTTGGCTATGGATTCTTTCTTGTTTTTAATTTTAGTTTGTAGGCCTGTGACTTTATTGTTTAGGGCATTTTGGACACTGGTGCACCATTGATTGTCCTTCACACAGGTGTCTGGAGTTAGCACCGGTGTTCCAATTCTTTAATGATCGTAAACAGCTCTTCGGTGCTGGAGTTGGATTGTGCAATTCTCTGGTTGTAGGATTCTTGTTTGGCCGCTATGATTTCTTTTTTGTAGTTGGACGTTGTTTTATTAAGCACTATCTTTTTATGGTCTGTGGGAGACTGTCTCCAGGCTTGTTCCATTTTGCGTTTTTCTAATCTAAGAGCTTTGAGGTGGCTGGAGAACCATTGGTTGAGGTGCTTTTTCGGTTTACATTTTCTTAGTTTTAGTGGTGCAATGGAGTCTAAGGCTGTGAGCATGGTTTTGTTATAGCCTTCTACGAGGTCGAAGGGGTTGCAAATAGCAGGAGTTGGTTGAGCGTTGGGAGGATGGGAGGGATCAATATTTCCACTGTGATATTTTTCTTACTTCTCGTGGGGATGGCTGAGGCTAGCACATTATTGGTGATGGGGCATGAAGCTTCGAGGGAAAATGAGAGGAGATGGTGGTCAGACCATGGTTGAGGGGAGTTATTAGTGATGGAGGCCGCGCAGTTATATTCTGCCAACCAGTCAAGGGTTCTCCCTTTGTTATGGGTGGGGCCAGATACTTTTTGGCTGAAGCTTAGTTCAGACAGAGTGTTATTGATGAGGGTGGCCTGGTGATCTTTGAGGTCTTTATAGCCTAGGTTGAAGTCCCCTAGGAGGAGGCACTGGCAGGAGTTTTTTAGGTTGTTGGTGAGGATGGTGCTGAGGTCTTCATCGAAGGATCCTAAGGGTCCAGGAGGTCTGTAGAGTAGGTGAATGGATATCCTTTGGGAATTGGCAGTGGGCAGCTAAGCTGTGAGTGATTCACATGATGGGAGGTGGGTAGCGGAGTCGAGTCTGATGTTGAGGTGAGTTTTGGCAATTACGGCCAGGCCTCCGCCTCTAGATTCTGTTCTATCCACTCGGAGGATGGTGTAGTCGTCGGGGATGGCTAGTGAAAGGGCTGGACCGGCGGCTGCATGGAGCCAGGACTCGGTTATGGCTAAAAAGTCTATATCTTCAGCTAGAATGAGGTCTGCTATATCTGTAGCATGGGCAATTATGGAGCGTGCGTTAATGAGGGCACCTTTTATAGGTGGGGCGGTGGTCTTGGTGGGGGTGGTCGCTATGTAGTAAGTTTTGTCTTTGGTCGTAATGTTAGGTGGGCTGGATTTGAGTCTTTTCAACGTAAGGTTGGCGCAGGTGCCAATGGTAGTGGAGCGGTTGGTTAGTTTGGACTCGATAGAGTCTCTGGCTCAGGGCTCGTATAGTTTAGGTCGTCTGGACCATAATCTGGTGTTTCTTTCAGAGAGGCATGGTGGAGAGAATTGGGGTAGCATGGCTGTGGCGTGTGGCTCTATGGAGATGGGTGGAGTGGTGCCTAAGGCGGCCGAGCTGAGGGTAGAGCTAGGCGAGCATGAAGAATTGATAAGGTGGAGAATAGTTCTCAGCAGTATTGAGTAGATACCTGGGAGGAACATTTTGTTGGCAGTGGGTGGGCGGTGGGCGGCTAGAATAGAAAATCATAAAATGGGGCAAAATGCACTGTGCAGGCAGATGATAACAACTGTGGCAGTCTACCTAGATTTGAAAGTCAGAAAATAGGGCAAAATGCAATGTGCAGGCAGATGATAACAACTGTGGCAGTCTACCGAGATTCGAAAATCATAAAATAGGGCAAAATGCCGTGTGCAGGCAGAGATTGCAGAAGCGTTGAAACTAGGAGCAGCAACTATGCGTGTGCTAGGTAGTGCTAAGCAGGTAATAGGCGGGCAGGTTAGATGTTAGGTTTAACAAACAGTTCAGGATGCAAAAGCGCAACAGTAGGTGGCATTCAATGGCAATAGCGGCAGTTGCTAGGTGTTACAAACAGTTCAGAATGGGCAAACCAGAGTGGGTGCAGCTAGGTGCAACGATCAACATTCAGAAGGCATTCAAAAATCATATATCGGTACAGGCAGGTGCATCGAGCAGCATTGAGTCACAGTGAGGGCATAGAATAGAGGTGTGCAGACGTGAGTGGCGTGCAGCAGACCGTGGCAAGTTCATAGTACAATTGTCACGTGAGGGTTAGGCAGCTGCTGTGAGCTGAGTGACCATGCCTTGGGAGGGTGATGCCTGTGGATGGTGACACATTGTGGCAGTGGTCAGGGCGCTTATGTGTGCATGGAGTGCACTGCTAATGCGCTTGTGGGCCAGTGGCAGTAAGGTGTTTGACAGGTTGTCGGGTTTAGCGCATGGGAGTGGAGGTTGGGGTAGCCAGCGTAGTGATAAGGGACGGCGGATAGTATGCTGGTAGATGGCTTACCCGTTTACCTCAGGAACTGGAAAGCGATGGTAGACGATCCTGGGACAGCTCTTCCATGTTGGTGCTTGCCTGTGTGGGCCAGGGGGACTGGCAGATGGCAGATCTGGCAAGTAACAGGCAAGGAACAGGTAGCAGCCTTGCTTTCGTGGGCCTTGAGGTGAGTGGGCCGGCTACGCCTGCCGGAGGCCAATCAGGGGGTATGAGGCACAGGCAGCCAATCGGGATAAGGTAATGGCTGAAGTGGGCCTCGTGAACAAAGAGCGGGCGGCCAACTTGGAGTGAGGTGGCCTCATGTGCAGCTAGATGGAGGCAAGTAATGTAGAAACGGAATCTTGTACCTTTAGGCAAGGCAGCCTAATTTCTCCTTCTTATAGCGGCGCTGCGGTCTAGCAGGGTAGAGTCTATCTTTTGGAGAGGAGTCGGACCGATGTAATGGAGGGGAGAGACAGGGTGAGGTAACGTGGCCTAGAGGTAATAACATGGTCTAGCAGGGAAGTGTCTATCTTTTGGAGAGGAGTCAGACCGATGTAATGGAGGGGGGCGACAGGGTGTCATTTTTGGAGAGGAGTCATACCGATGTAATGGAGGGGGGCGACAGGGTGTCATTTTTGGAGAGGAGTCAGACCGATGTAAGGTATAGTTATTACAGCCTTACAATCGTGCATTGGAGCAAAAACGTCCATTTAATTCCACCCAGAGGGTGTATTTCCAGCATTCTTGCTTAAAATGCACACCACTTCTAACCCTTTCTCTCGCACATTTTGGATTGTGTAATGAAAGTGCAGTAACTTTGAAATGTTACCTTTAAACTACATGAGATGTGCCAAAATTAACAGTACTGGAATGTGGCACATTTTACGGTGCTTGGTAGTGTCAATCTTTATCAAAGTGGCACGTACAGTACATCTGAATAGCAAGGTTTGACCATATCTAGGGTATGTGAGATACTTAAAATAGTACGTAAGTGTCAAGCTGTATAGTACCTCTAAAGTGCAAAGCTTTACAATACTTTGGAAGTGCACGTCCCAAAAGAAAGTCAGTGGAAAGGCCCAGAACTCCCTAAGGCTCAGTCGAGCCCTGTTTAGCATGTTAAGCTATCAAAGTCGGGCACACAGTACATTCAAGAGCCAACCTTGCACCCCGCCACCCATGGACAGCTGCAACCTTCTTCTTCAGAAGCGCACTCACGGAGAGAGAGGGAGAGATGGAGTGTGTGTACTTACCGGGGGCGTGCTGGGCCGTCAAGAGGCTATCCTCCACACGCCCTCAGCGGCAGCAGCGTTCCATCTCAAGCACCCGGCTCTCCTCTGGGAGTGTTGGATCATTTCTCTGGGAACGCGCGTCCTCCAGCAACCTCGACCACAGTCCAGGCTCTCCCTCACAGCTGGGGGTTTCTCAGTAGAGAGGGAGAAGCCCAGAGTGCTCGTGATATGCGAGTGATCCCTCTCACTCTGGCAGGGCTCGGCCCGAGGTGTTCAGACAGCTGGGCTGGCTCACAGGCTCAATACAGACTCCAGCTGAGGCTTATGGGTTGCAGTCATCAGTCACTCGGGTTTTGGATTGAGTACAGCGAGCTTCACTAAAGCCAAGCGATTTGTCTTCTATGAGAAGGTCAGCAGAAGAGCACCACTGTTGGTACGCACTGAGTGTGTCTATGAGGTTAGTGCTTGAAGGTGGAAAAAAGAAATGCAGGTACTCACCAATCTAGGTTTTAAGTGGGCGGGGTCTCAGACCAGATAGGGTCCACAAATTCCTCTTGTGTCGAGGTCATGCCAGGTCTCCTCGAGCCATTCCTAATAATCGTACTGTGTGTAGTTCTCTATTGACCTCACTTGCTATTTGGGTCTCACTCGTTGTGTCTCACTATTTGTATCACTTTCTATTACTCTCTCTCTGTCCCCCCAGACCCCTCCCCCGCTCCAATCATGTGATGACCCTCTCTTTCACTCGCCGTGTAAGCCCCTTACTTCTGAGCTTGCGTGCGGGAACATGAACCGTCTCAGTCAGTGATGCCAACCGAAAGATCTGTATAATGGCGAAGTCTTAAGTCGTTGGCTTGAAATTTGCAGCCATCCCTCAAAGATGTTTCAAGACCAAGGACTGATTTTGCCCTGTTTTGGCCCAAGTATTTTAATGAACAAAGAGTTAGCAGGCTTTGAGAGAAAGGAGGGCAAGAAAGACCGCCAATAGCAAACCAATAACTATGGGGGTCATTATGGGGTTGGCAGTGGAAGAAAAGTATGATTACCGCTACTCATCCCGTACTGCCGAACTACAGGTTTGACGGTAGGGGTTTCCCAATTTCCCTCCAGCTAATTGGACCCCCACTGGCAAACAACTTCTGATATTACCAGCACTGCTATAACTGGTTCTGGAAATGCCACCATTCCCCCCATGGTATCCTATGTGACTCCATGGAATGGTGAATGACTGCCGTTGCCGGCACCTGTAATATTCCAGAAATACCGGGATATCAGACGCCGGTAATGGAAGATCCGTTTGCCAGCATCCTGCCAGAATTACCGGCAGGATGACGGCAAGCTCATCATGAACCCCATGATTTCTGAGTCAACAAGGGTGTTCAACGAGAAAAGCTGTCACTGAACTCTCACATTCTTCATAGACACCTGCCATTGGGCAATGGGTGCCTGCATCAATGATACAATGATCGGACCGGTGTATAACTTGGCTTCAAACCTGATCATCCTAATGAGTTTCCTTCCAGAGACGGGGATGGAGGGGGGTGGGTAACGTATCATGCTTACTCTTTGGCGGGAATAGGGTATTTTCTTCCCTATGCTAATTGCAGTGAGAGGAGCGCCCTCCCTGACACTGGAATCTTAGCGGTCCTCCCCATGCAAGTGACATTGTTTGCGTCCCGAAGCGCATATGCACAGAAATGTAGATGGGCCTGGGTTTCTGTGCATCGTTTTCACTTCGTGGTGCAATTTAAATGCCTCCTGCCATCTGCGTGCATGGCGTGAGGATTGACCTCCTGCCATCTGCGTGCATGGCGTGAGGATTGACCTCCTTCCATCTGCGTGCATAGCGTGAGGATTGACATAGCGTGAGGATTGACCTCCTGCCATCTACGCGCATGGCGTGAGGATGTACCTCCTGCCATCTGCGTGCATGGCGTGAGGATTTACCTCCTGCCATCGGTGTTCATGGCGTGAGGATTGACCTCCTTTCATCTGCGTGCATAGCGTGAGGATTGACATAGCGTGAGGATTGACCTCCTGCCATCTGCGTGCATGGCGTGAGGATGTACCTCCTGCCATCTGCGTGCATGGCGTGAGGATTGACCTCCTGCCATCTGCGTGCATGGCGTAAGGATTGACATAGCGTGAGGAATGACCTCCTACCATCTGCGTGCATGGCGTGAGGATTTACCTCCTGCCATCTGCGAGCATTGCGTGAGGATTGACCTCCTTTCATCTGCGTGCATAGCGTGAGGATTGACATAGCGTGAGGATTGATCTCCTGCCATCTGCGTGCATAGCGTGAGGATTGACCTCCTGCCATCTGCGTGCATAGCGTGAGGATTGACCTTCAATTCCATTGGAATGTGACGTTATCCAACTGTATTGACAGTGAAAGAAAGCGCAACCCAACAGGTCATCCCCTCGAGTCCTTCTTTCACAGGCATGTATGCAGCATTACGCTCCCCTAACTTTTATAATCACTTTCCATTCTTGTATCTTAAGGAACAATAGAACCGCGCCAACCATTCTCTAGGTTCCTTTATTGTAATGATTTGTTGGCTCAAAGCGAGAGCTTAGGGGGGAGCAGGTGTGCTAATTCTCTGCGCTTGGAAGTATCCCATTAGAACGTGTCAGCATCCAGCTGGAACACCCTCCTGTCCTGCCCGAATGATTGAGTACTAGTACTCATCATTGAGCTTGGAGAAGTCCTGCTCCTCAATACAGCCAAACGTTAGACGTGCAGGTACTGAGGGCCCGCTAGAACCGGTCCACTTAAAGCAACGCATGGTGGAATCATCTAAGCCACCCTAAACGAATCCGGACTGGGGTGGGGGAGCACCTCCTGCAGGGCAACTTCAGAGTCATCAATAAGGACATGCCAGGTGCGCTCTGTCAGATTGGTGTTTTGTGTTATTTGTTTGCTTTGCCCAGTGATGTATTTCATCCGTCCGAAAGTGAAATTCCCACCTCCTGGGCAGACTATTGCTTACTCAAGTGCACATTCACAAGTGTATAAAGGATTTGCACCTGCAAGTTCCTGTGTCCGTCTTCCTAAATTGGTATTACAAAACAGACTTTGTTACAATCTAAAGCATTTTCTTCAACTGAAAATCAACGATAAATGTACCGTTTATTTGTTTAGCTTGCTTTCTGGATGGGGGGTATGCAACTTGTGTTCTCACAAGGAATAGAAACAAGCATTGTTTTTTGTGCAGAGACGATTTAGGCATTTGCCAGGCACTGTGAGGGGATGGGGGGCTGGGGGGGGGGGCTAATCTTTTTTATTTTAATTTTTTTTGTATATGGCTAAACATCAAGCCTTTACAAATTCTATAAAAGTGCAATAACTTATTTTAAAATCTGAACCCTGTTACATTTAGTATCCGCATTGTGAATAAAAAACACAGACAACAAAATCAACATTTAGAACAAAGAAAAAATGAAAATAAAGTCATTTAACCACAACATGGCAAATTTGTCATATCAACAGTCTGATTATAGCCCTTTTAATTTTCAACCTTATAAAATGTCATTCTGGGATAGCACAAATTTTACATAAGTGTTTGGCCCTGTCTCCCTGGTTTCGTCTCGCTAGCACTTCTCCACAGTGTACCATGTTTAACCTATTTCTTAGGAAGTTGCTTCTTAGCCCACTGTCTGGAAATGTCTTTAAATAGCTGGAAAGACAACCAAGCTTTTTCTCACCCGGAGGAATGGATTAGAGGCAGAGGCCATTCTTACTTTTTCGATTGTATCTATCCAGGCTATAGCTTCTAACTCCCTCTTAAACTTGCGTGTGTTTGCAATCAGGATGTCTACAACCAGGTCAATCTGGGATAGTGCCTCTCTCGCCCTGGTTTCCGATTCCCCCAAGAAGACCGATCTGGCTTGCACCAAATGGTGTCTTATGTTCTCATGCAGATTATTCTTCTTACCAATAATGATCTCCCTGTATAGCATTAATAATTTCCAATTTGCCATACATTCCAAAGATTTGAGTCCAAGTTCAAACCTGAGACTCCAACTCGGGGCACATGCGGGAAACCCCAATGTCTTCTTCCACAGTCAGCCCGCAAAAACACCCAATTGATAAACCAGAGCTGCAGTCTCGCCTCCAGACCATTAAGAATAACAGGAACAATCTTTGTCAGATAATAGCGAACCAGTGGTAAGATAGATAATTTACAAAATCTATGCTTCAGCTTAAGCATCTGGGCTGCACTTTGAGCTATCTTTGCAGCAACCTCAGCCTCCGCTTTGTAGAGGGCAGGAGAGGCATAGATGTTATACCCCAGGTGTTTCACTACCTCTACCCTTTGGATTTTTCGACCATTTAGAAACCATTTTGAATAGTTTAACTTTTTTTGTGGATTTCTAAAGACCACAATTCTTGATTTAAGTGGGTTTATTGATAATTTGTTCTGCCCTGCATACTCACCCAATTTGGTCAATAAACGCTGAAGCCCAATAGCTGTTCTATCCAGTAATACGATATCGTCTGCATAGGCCAGCCAAAAAACGTTCTCCACATTTAACTCAGGGCTGGCCAGTGCAGGCGACTCCAAAGAGTTACCCATATCTGCCAAAAATAAATTGAAGAAGAGAGGGGCCCCTAGACGCCCTTGCCTGACACCTCTCTCCACCTCAATAAGATCTGACAGATGTCCAGCTTCATCCAGCTGTACTCTTAACTGAGTGTCTCTGTGCAATTGCACCAGCATGGCTAAAACG
Organism: Ambystoma mexicanum; assembly: GCF_040938575.1. NCBI lineage: Eukaryota > Metazoa > Chordata > Amphibia > Caudata > Ambystomatidae > Ambystoma > Ambystoma mexicanum. The sequence continues at coordinate 435,838,722 of NC_090940.1, forward strand.
TTTCTGGCATTCCCCAATGTCTTCGTTTGTTCCAAAGTAAAGTTTTGTCTACCTCGTCAAAAGCTTTTGAAAGTTCAATCCATGCTCCATACAAAGGTAATTAGTCTTTTCCCATTGTCTGTTCACTTACTAAATTAAGGACCAGACCATTAAGGGCTGTTGACATTCCCTTCGAAAACCTGTTTGGAATTTGGATAAGATCCTTTGCCTTTTTGCCCATTGAGACACATCCCTTCATAAAGATCTTACTTTCTATGTCGAGCAGGGCGATCGGACGGTAGTTTGCTGCTGCTCGACGATCCCTGCTCTTAAAAATTTGGATCACCAGGGCTACTTTCCATGATGGAGGAAAGCTTCGCTTTCTAAGAATCTCTCCAAATAAACGATGTAGCAAGCACAACCACATTTCGGGCTCATTCCTGAGGATTTGGTATGTTAGGCCATTGGGGCCAGCTGCTTTGGAGTTCGAGGATCTAAGAATTATATCCTCAATATCCCCCTCATTGAAGTTCAAGTGCCATGGTGTGTTAGGCTCAACTCTGAATTGCATACCCTCTGGATCTTTAAAAACTACCGGTAGGTGCTCCACCCATCCTGATTCAGCAACTAAATTACACAGCGAGCAACCCCCACCTCCCTCAAACGGGCTGACCACAGACCAGAAATCTTTGGTGTTTCTTTCACCAAGCATTTAAACAGCTGCTCCCCATCCTTTTGTATTCGAGTAGCATTATGATTTCTTGACCATGATTTGTAATAGCTTTTTTCTTTTTTGACTTCAACTTTCTGGTTCTCTGAACTTAACCCTGCTATTTTTATGATACGTAGGACATTTCTTGTCTCTTGTTCTCACCTGTGTCTCCTCATCAAAGACATGGGCATGCTTTTGTTGTGAGCTTGCTACTAAATCACTGGGCGCTGAAGTGGTCCAGATGAACTTAGTAAAGTTTTCCGGATGACACTGTGACTCCGAAGTTAGCCTCGGTATCACCTTTAAATGGGAATTTAATTTTCTGCCTTCATGCTTATATTTCACCAGCCTGTGTTTCACTTTTTTGCTTTCCATGGCCTGCTTATTGACTCTCATAGGGCAAAAAGTAAAGCCAGGAAATGATCATTCCAGTCTGCAATGGTCGCTCCCCCCACCCCGCTCAACTTTCAAAGTTGAGGGAAGCATATAGAGATGCTGAGACACAAAGATGTACTCTAGAACTGACGAGGACTTCCCTCTATGCCAAGTTGTAGAAGGCACCGAAATCCCCTCTGCACTGCCATTTATCATCATCAAGTCCCAGGACTCGAAAAAGTCTAGCCAGGTCTTCCCAGTTTTTGAATTCTTTGCCGTAGATTGTTTTGATGAGTTCCTCCCTGAATGTTTGCAATCCGTATTTAGATCACCAGCTAAAACCATGTTGGTGATCCCACTATCCATCTTTATTGTTTCTAGCAGTGACCCCAGGGATTCCAAGAAGGGTTATTATTTAGAACAGACAGGGTTCCAATAGATGTTAATAAATACCCCAAATGAGTCAGAGTTGTCACATTGCAGGCGGGCTCTACAGGTCTGAATACCGCTGGCATTTTCAAAGATGGAAGCTATGTTTTTGAACACTTGATTTTTTAGGGCCATGCAGAGGCCGCCTGACGGTCTTCTCTTCGCCTTTTGGGTGGCTGGTAGACAAAACATTGTAAAGCCTTCAATACTAATAGGGTTTACCAGCCAAGTATCCTGTAATAGGATGATGTCTCCAAACTCAAACAAATGATTCTGCATACCCCTAGCCTTAAACGTACTGGAGCCCCACATGTTTCAAGTAATTAGATTCATTCCCCCTCTTCTAAAGATGCTGCGTGCCTACACCCAGTTTCTGCAAGACCTCCGAGAGAATTTCTGGTAGGAGGGTTAATACTTCTCCCTGTGAATTGGGCCTATTTCTTCCCCCTCCGATCACATTGCTTTTCACCTCCTGAATGCTACTCTCCCTTAAAGGATTGTTCTTAATTGTCTCCTCATTACCGATGTGGCCTTGCATGGTTTCCCTGGACTCATTAATCGAAACCATAAGCCATAACGCTCGAGGTTTCTTGACTCGTTCAGTATAGGACTTTTTGCATTAACTGAGGTGAACACCACCTCTACAAAAAAGGGATCTTGGGTCAGGGGAAATGTCACAGAGTCAATTTCACCTGTGGAAAACAGGTACAGATTGTTTACTTTTTTAAAGATCTCCAGAATCACAGAGCGGCTAAGAGATTTATACTGTCTAACATTGGATATGAGTATTAACCAAAATCTTGGCATAGGAAAGTCCTTAGAGTCTCTCTGTGCTGTTGATACATATGATTGGTCATCTTTTTCTGGAAGAGAACCAGGAGCTCTTTGAATTAAGTGTGTCATGATGGACGAGAATTTTCCTTGATCATTTTGCATAGTAGGGCCTGTGGATGGGCTTGCATAATCCCGGGCCATTGCTGTAGAAGGTGTTGGACATTCTTGCTTATCCAAGCATATGGCATTGATTTTTTTGCTAATTGGAAGAAAGATTGGGGCCATTTTTATGTTGGCGTTGTTATCCGATGCTGGTGTCTTGGTGGACATGACATTCTGCTTCAGCAAAGGAGAGTTTTTTCGTAAAAATATTGGTGCCCATATTTTAGTATCCAGCACCTTTTTCTCGGGATATTTCATGGCTGTAGAATTAGCACCCTGCGTGTTGCTCTGCATTTCCGAGCTTTTAAATTTGTTGGTGCTCCCACCGCCCTCTGTGTTACTATTTTGAATAATTCTCATATCTGTCTGCAGGCCGATACTCACACTTACAGCGTCAATCTTGTCTTCTTTATTGTTACCATGGGTAATTTGTGATTGCTTTGTACTTCTCCTGTTTATCTCCTTGGTTCTCATTTTATTTTGCTCTCCAGTGTTGTTAGCTGGGCTGTCTGTATCCACAGCTCCTTTGCTTACATTTCCCTTATTGTTTTCTGCAGTGGATGATAGTGAGTCTTTTGAGTGTAAAATTGCACCGATATCGTTGAGGGTGGAGCTGGTTTGTCCTTTTGATTGTTTTTGCTGAGACTTTGGGTTTGATTTCACCATTTTAGACCTTTTCCTCCTCGCCTGTCTTTTTCTCAAATTCCTACGGCCTCTCGATCTCTGACTACCGACTGGTTCCCAGTCTTGCTCAGGTGCTGTCTGCTTTGCCATGGCTCTGGGTGGATCTTGAGCTGTGGGCAAGGTTGTTCTCATTTCTCCCTCTGCTACGCTTGCCAATCTCGGAAACTCCTCTAGTATTGATTCTGATAGAGGTGTGTCATCAAAGATCTGGTTTTGAATGGTGCCTTGGTCTTCCTCCACTACCTGTGGGGCTGATTTAAGTGTCAAAAGTTGGAACACCTCTCAAAGGAGCCTGCTGTTCTCCTCTTCACTTGATTTCTTGCTGATTAGTGTGGTCGGTATCGCTGAAATATCAAGACCCTGTTTTGTCAGCTCCAACTTCCTCCATCTTCCTCCTGTCCGTACTCCAGTGCAACAGTTCCTCCACCCTTGCTATGTTTGTGAGTAGGGTGACAGGGGCACATTGCTCTTGGCCATTGGGGGTGCTTGCCACCTCCTGTATGTTGCTTACACTTTTCTCCCCTCTTTCCCAACATCCAGAACATGTCGGCATGCCTGCGGCTACACTGATGCCTTCAGCGTGACTGGGAAATGCTGCACTTGTCTGGAGACTGATAGCTGCCCTGTTGGTAGATTTCCCCCACCGCTCTCCCCTGCCTACTCCCTACCCAGGAGGGCATAAGCAACGGAAGCGTATGCATTTTATGATCCTCCAAGGAAGACATGCTTTGCTGGCTCATCCAGGAGAAAACAGAGATTCCTGCAGCAGGTGCGTCAACCAAGTGATCTACCTTACAAATTATATTAAAATGATAATGGGTTGTTTGGGTTGATCTATTTAAGGATAGGTGAAAAATAAGTGTTGGTTTATGAAGAACGTAATTTTGGAGGGGAAAGCAGCGATAATACTTGATATGATATGATGTGGCATTTATAACGCACCTGTGCACTAGTGTGTCTAGGCACGACAAGACAAGGAGGGGGAAACAAAGGGAGAACAAAATAATGATCTTAATAGGCCGTGTGTCATTCAGATCACGCAAGTGCTGGGAAGAGGGAAGGGGAGAAGTGTCAGGAGGGAGAGGAAGGAGGAAGTGCAGTTAACTCACAAGTGCAGCCAGCAGGCGGCTAATAAGAGCAGGGAGAAGGGACTGTAGGGTTGCAGATACAGACCCTAAGTGCTGGGGAGGCCGGAGGCAGTGTGAGGGTAACTGGACATGCAGACCCTGGGCCCGAATTCAGAGGGTGACCAGTGCGTGGGACAGACGGATCATCAGCAGGGGAGAGGAAGAGAGAAAGCAAAAGTGAAAAGGAAGGTCTTGAGTTGCTTCTGGAACCGGAGGTGGTTCTGCTCAAGTTTGAGGGAGGCAGGAAGGCTGTTCCAGAGGGAGGCCCCATTTGAGGAGGTAGATCTGCCCCCAACTCTCTGCTTGTAGAAGCGTCTGACCCTCAGAGTGTTGGAGGTGGCTGAGCACAGAGCTCGAGAAGGAAGATGTTTTGGAATAGAAAGTTGGAGGCAGAGCGGTCCCAGGCACCGGAAAGCCTTGTGGACGACGCAGAGGGTCTTGAACTTGATCCTTGCAGCCACATGGAGCCAGTGAAGAGATTTCAGAGCTGGAGAGATACGTTCCCTGGGCTTGAGTCCCAGGACAAGTCTTGCTGTCCTCTTGATAGATGAAAGGAATATGATTAATTATTACCACTATCTTTGCTCTGGGCCACCGTCAATACCATAATTATTTTGCCTACAAGTAGTATTACAGAAGGAGTTGACCCTTATGCAAAGCACTCTTGGTACTGCCACCAACTGAAACAGTCCATGCTAGACTATGTCGTCCCCTTTGCATGGTAACATAAGCAACCCCAAGCAGATTGTGGTCTTGGGCCTAGCAGTTGTGCCGGACTGCTTATATGTGAGGCAAGGCCAAACTTGACTTGCACACAAGGCTAGTAAAGGTTGTATACTAATTGACCTTTTCACAATTGACCTCAGGAGAATTGACCTCGGGAGAATTTACCTCGGGAGAATTTACCTAATTTAGAAGGTCAATTATGACATATATGCGGGGGGAAAACCCCCCGCAACCCCTCACCCAATCCAAAACCCCCCGCAACGCCCCACCAAATCCCCTTATATTATTTATAAGCCAAAACAAACCCAATACATATATAAAATAACTAAAATAATATAAAGTTCAATTATGCAGAAGGTCAATTAGGACCACTATAATTAGGTCAATTGTGCAAAAGGTCATTTGTAAAAGGTCAATTTGGGTAATACCTAATAGAATGCTGCCCGGACCAAAGGCTATGATCGATTCAAAGCATTTTTGTTTTTCGGATTGTCTCTTGAAAGGAGAGTGTATTCACAGATGTGGATGCCTTGCTTACTACGCCAAGGGAATCAAACTGAACCTTACTGTTTAGGTCCAACATGGCCAAAATAAGTCTGCGTTTGCTTGTGTTCCTGTGCAGAGGGAGCATGGCCATGCCACCATTTGGACTGGTCCAAATAGTGTCATGGTGCAAAGAAGAAAGAAGGGTTAGGATAGAGGACATTTTATAATGGTGAGCAGAGGTAAGAACACAGGAGAAATGAATGAGAGCAGAGGCTGCAGAGTATTTATGTATCTATGTAGGTGGAGATTCTGCTTAAGACCAGCCTTTCACGTATAATAGAGCTTTATCAGCATTGGTAAGATAGAAGATACCTCATAACAAGAAGGAAAGATAGCAAGAGAAAGGGAAATGTTTGAGGATAGAGAGGTAGGAGCAGAGGGGAGGTGCACGCTCCTTAACCATCTGCAGAGCAAATAGTTTGGCAGGAGCACAAGAAGGGTTGGTAGCCCTCAAGTGTAAATACGTTGGGAGGAGGGGGTTTAAAGGAATATAGGTGGGACGTGGTGGGTTTGAAGGGTGAGGAAGAAAAGAGGGTGTTAGGATCCCATGTGGCGGACCCATACTTACCCGCTTGTTGGGGCGATACCAGAGCTCCAGCGCTGGCGCAGGCATGCCAATCGAACACCTGATCTGTGGGAGACTGGACTTCGCACTACAGCGCGACCGTCTCCCATGGCACCAGGGACTCCAGGAGGCATTTTCATTGACAGCCTCCATTCTTCTAGTTCAGAGCAACGTCGCAAGGCAGCTGACTTGCGATGTTGCACCAGGGTCCTTTCCTCTAATCAATGACTCGCACGCTGAGTCAAGTATAAAGCTTGAAGAGTTACCTAAAAGCTTTGTTCCCGCAACGGTCTTATACCATTACGGCCAGAACCCAGAGCATCCCGAAGTACTACAGGATTTCAGGTATTTAGGTTTAGTTATATAGATAGGGCCTCGATCATTCATTGGAGTTCTATGCTAGGAATCTTCTTATTTTGGGCAAGCCTGCTATAATGTTTACATGTTAGATGCTTGTCTCCACTTTCTCTCTGTACCTTATCCAATTGTTCCCTTGTGTCTACCCTGCAGCTCCTGATTCGGTTCATATCTGGAGGCGATGTGACAAGTAGCACTCCTACACAGTTTCTTGCTTGTTCGAGGTGAAGCTTTAGGCTTTACTGCGCATGTCTGTGCAAGGAAGACTCTTCGCCTGCTTTGTAGTTAAGCTTGCCTCCACATCTCTAGCTTCTGAGATTCCCTTTTCGCATACGTAAGTGTGTTTTAGGCTCCTGTGTTCTTAGGAAAAGCTGCTTTAGTAGACGTAACTCATCATACTGTAAGCATGCTCGTCTGCCTCAGACTGTCTGTGAAACTTTGAGGAGTATATTCAGTTCCACTAAATGTATCACTTTATGCTGTCTTTCCTGATAATACCATTTTACAGGTAAGAACACAGCTAGTATCAAAGACTAGGATACTGATTGTAACATGGTTACAGTATGATTCCTTGACCTGTCAGGACCTCCTCTTCGATTGAAATGCATGCGTTCCTTTGGGTGTACAGAGGGAAGTTGGTTCTAATTTGTGTCAAAGTTTTGTACTGACAATGGTTTGTTTTTATTCTGTTGCTAGATTTTTACTAATAAATTGTTCACCGATCCACTGGAATAGTCAGTGGTTATTTTTTGCACAAGTTTGGTGCCCGCAACATCAGATTCCCGCTGCCCTGGGGCGAAGTCCAAGGCTCGCCGGGATCACTGTCGACACAGGAGAGACGATTCCATCAGAAGTGAGAACTGGCAGGGCACCTGGAGACTCTGGGAAGGTGAACAGAGAAGATGCAGAAAAAGGAACGACCGAAAATCATGGGTTGGTGAACACAGATTATTGTATCAGTGTATTGTCATGTTTTGTATGCTATTGTTTAAAATGGGTTGAGGTAAATGTGTGTCTGTGGCTAATGAAAATCTGTTGTGATAATCCAAGGCTACAGAAGCGAATGTACCCTGTCTACAGAACTATTTATCTGAATAAGAAAAAAGTAAAAGCGGTTGGCTACCGCAGTTTAGAATAAAAGTAAAAGCAGCACATCCATGTTCCCTACTGACTTAAGAGAACATGAGACCACTGCGCTGGTCAGAGCAGTGTTGTATGAATCTGGGACTAAGATGGATGTGCTCTTTATGAGTGTGAATTAAATATTTTTGATGAGAGCCCCATGACTGTCCTGTCTAAACCCGTACCTTGACACTTGAAACCCCAAATGTGCAACTCAGCTGAAACCCTGTTTTATATTTCACACTCCCTTCTATCCTAGTACGGAAAATGCAAAAGGCTTTGTTTCTAATGATTATGTGTCTTGTCTTTGATTCTTACCTACCCAAATCTCTGAAACAAGATGAAATACCACTCTGCATTGTGGGTAGCATAACAGAGTATATAGGCTGCAAACCAGCAGTCATATGAATCTGACCAACACCTGCGGGTGTCACTGAAATTTCTGTTCAGTGGGAGAAACAGAGGTGAGGTGGTGATACCTGAGCCTCCAGATAGATATTGTAGAGCGGAGTGACGACCTGAGAATGTCGTCCCTTCTTCCCTAGGGGGAGACCTTTCCTATGTGGCCCGGGCAGTGTGTCCACAGTATAATAAACCCCTGGGGGGCCGCACTGAGGGAGGATCACATGGGGAGGAAGCCCCCTATGGAACAAGGGATGAATATTCTTGTGGAACGTGGTATTCATCCACCTTGATAACCCAAACCCCTACTCCAACACCAAGCCCCCCCATAGACAGAATTTATATACTCTGTTGTAAGGTTTACTATCTTGATATCCTTAGCAAACCTGAAATATCCAAAGACTCTAAGCATCCCACTTCCAATGGAAAAACTAGTACATTGGTGCTGGTACTTACCTTGAGGCTACCAGAGTTCCAGTGAACCACTTGCAACATTGGACGCACAGCCGGGAGAGGAGAAACGCTGCCCAAAGCGCTGCAGAACCATCCTCTCTCCAAAAGGCTGTCAGAGCCTCAGCAAGCAACACATAGACTGGGGACGTGCTGGTACCTTTCAAGAAGAAGAGAACAGGTAGCAGGTTTACCAGAAGTTGTTAGATTTCCAAGGAAGCTCGAGAGTAAATCTTAGAAACAAAAGAGAGAGTCTGGGACCCGAAAACAGAATCAAAGACAGTTGACCACTTGGCCGGAGAGCGAACCGAGGGAGAGTAACGCCACAGTGCGTGTTTTGGACCCAAACGCAAAAGAGAGGGCCTGGGACCCGAAAGGGAACCAAAACCAGTTGATCATTTGGCAGGAAAGTAAACCAAGGGGGAGTAACACCACTGTGTGAGCCTTGGTCCGGCACCCAAAAGAGAGGGTCTGGTACACGTAAAAAGAATCAAAACCAGTTGCTCAGTTGGCAGGAGAGAGAAACAAAGTGGAATAATGCTGTTGTGCAAGTCTGGCATCTGCACACATATCAGAAACCAATGTCTAAAGACAAGAGGGTATAGGACCCTGTGAAAGTGATATTTATTGAGAATGACCCAGTTTGGCAAGATAAGATGCCAAACCACCTTTCGAGTCTCTGACCCACACTGATATAGAAGATTGGTTATGTTTTGTTGAGCATTATTCAGTTTGGCAAAAGAAGATACCAAACCACCTTTGTGAGCCTGGGACTCACACCCACACAGAAGATTGTAAACCAGGGGGACAAAGACCCTTGGAAATAATAAAGTGAATCCTATACTAGGTGGAGAGGAATCCAGAGTCAATAGGATATGAACACAGGACATATAAGAGAGTTTAACTTATCTGTGATCCAGCATCTTGAAGAAGAATAAATCGAGGGGAAAAGGAGTGCTACCCCAGTCTTGGAACTTTGTGGTTTTGAGCATTTCTTTTTATCACCTTCCTACCAGCGAACCTGGAAACCTTTCCTGTTTATTGGGAACACCAAGAACATTGTTTCATTTAGTAAAGAATACCCTTGCACAGGTAGCTTAGAATGTAAGTGTTAGGGACAGAAGTAGGTTTTTGACACAACAGTGACAAACGTTTTGCTTTTGGACTTCTTGACATTTTTCATTGGGTTACTTTGAGGCAGGGAATCCCCTAGTAGTATTTAGGGATAGAGAGGCATTTTTCCAACTCTTTTGTGTTCATAAAAGTCTTTGCCCAAACATATGCCACCACTGTGTCCATAATAAATCAAACCTTGTTTTACCACCATCTGAATGGGTTCAGATCAGTCTAGACAAGTGCCACTTCCTCCTAAAGGAACTCCAGCACACGTCATGCTTACTCACTACTCGCCCAAAGCATGTAAGTACCTGGATAAATGGCATGAATATACACAGAGTGAGTCCCTTAGATATTTCCCCAGGAAGGTACATTTGACTTAGATAAGATAACAAACCTACATAAAGCATTAGAAAATAAAGGTGCACGTGTACCCCAAGGGCATAGGATAGCTATATAGATTGGTATATCAAATCTACTAAGAGACAGACAGACTGCAAGACCCTGACACTCAAGAAAATCTCCAGGAGTCAGTTGAATCCCTGAAAACCGAGTACTCCAAAATGCAGGCACCGGCTCACAAAGCTGGGTATACACGTTATTATCCCGTAATCCAAGTGGAACCTTCGCTAAAGAAGGTCCCAAGGATATTTTGGGCACTTACAACCCTGCCATTTTAAATGTTGCACCCAACCATCAACCGGCTAGCCCAGACTTTACCCAACCGCCAACCTATCATCAGTACACTCCAATAAAATATATGGTTGGCCGTTCATCCCTGAAACACGGCCCAGATTTCCTAACTTTTTTCACCTTCAATCCAGCTCAGGCAGCTTCATGGAGGATACTTTAGTTACTGGACATGCCACCTGGAGCGCTCCCGATTTGTTATATTTCTATCAGAGATTCCCAAAGGTACGAGAAGATCCTGTTAAGTTCCAAGGGGAGCTTTAGGTTGTAATAGACTGTTATTACCGCCATGTGTCTAGTTTTGAATCAGTTGTTGCGAGCAGTGCTGCCACAGATACATTGACCCTGCTGAAAGTACGCCCCAATTGGCCGCTTCTGCCAGGAATCTGAAAACCTTTGCTTATAGGCTGGTGCAAACTATAAATGAAATGTACTCACGAAAGACTTATTGGTCTAAAATTAAGGCATTCAAGAAAGCCAAGGGTGAAAATCCTGTGGAATATCTTGAACGTTTGAAACAATGTTTTGAACAATTTTCTGGGATCTTCGGTGCAGCTATTATAATGCCTCAAGCTGTGGTGGCTCAGTTTGCCATGTTTTTTTTTAACCCAAGATATCGGAGGGAATTAAGTCAGTGCTAATAGGGTGGGCAGGAAAGGGGTCGGTAGAGGTTTATTAGCTGCACAACACTTCCATGAAAATGTCAAAAGACAAAAAGAAACTACTGAAGTCAAACTCATGGTGTTGCAGATACAGAGTTTACAACCATCTCAGAAAATCATATGAACCAGGGAAACATGCTGAGAGGTATTACACAAACACGTACAATGATCAGGGCAACTACTGCAAACAGTTTGGACACTGGAAAGCCGAGTGTCCACATCGGCCTCAGTATGACGGACGAAGCGGACCACCAATGGCGCAAAGCAGAATGACTAGGTACAAGCTTCCACCACCACCACTCCAGACTGATGGTTAGGATTGCCAAGGGGTCTCTGAACTTGCTGCACCACTCATACGGAGTGATTCTACTAACCTGTCTGTTGATTGTGTTATTGCTGGCCAACATATTTCATGTTTGGTTGACACTAGAGCATCATGTTCCACACTAAAAGCTTCTGAGTTTTCATGAACGATGCATTCTCATGAAATTTTTAATGTGGTAGGGATAGGGGCTACATCAATACCTCACCCATGTCTACTATGCTTGTGGTCACGATACATTACATTTCTGGTCAAAATGCATTCTTGATGAGTCCCTGTCCTCCTGTAAACTTGTTTGCATTAGATCTATTGTGTAAGCTAAGTTGCACTATTTACTGTTTTCCTGATGGTGAATACCTTGACATCCTAGCTCACAGAGAGCATGAGGTGCTGGCAGTATTACAGGAAATTACCAGTTTCAAACCCAGAGGACTGGGCTGACACTCTCGGCTTGCATCAGGAACTGTTGGATTGAGTCCTGGTCAAATTATACAACTCATGCAAATTTGCTGGTTATATAGTCAATACTGAGCTAGTCAAAATTACTTTCAATCCGGCCAAGTGTATCTCAGTATCCTATTTCCAAACAGGCTGAAAAAGGCATTCTCCCTGTAATAGAATCCCTTCTCCAACAAGGTATTATTGTACCAACACGTAGCCCCTACAATACTCGGATTTAGCCCAGAATGAAGCCAGGTAAAGAGGTTTATCATATCATTGAGGATCTGCATGCAGTTCATACAGCCGTGCTACCGGCTTTTCATGTATTACCTAACCAGACTACCATACTGTTGTGTATTCCCTACTCAGCCAAGTACTTTACTGTTGTAGATCTGTGTTCAGCATTTGTCTCCATACCTATACATTCTGACAGCAAGAATCTGTTCGCATTTACCCATAAATCCATGCAATATATGTTCACTCATCTTCCAATGGGATACGTAGAAAGCCCTTCTCTGTTTTCCGAAATTTTAAAGAAAGATCTTGACTCAGTTTGGCTCCCAGGGGGGTGGACGCTGCTATAATAAGTGGACGATCTGCTCCTAGCCTCCCCGTCCCTGGAAGCATGTGAGGGAGACTCTCTCATTCTTTTGAAAGCACTTGCTGAAAAGGGTCAAAAAGCAGCTAAAGACAAATTACAGTTGTGTCTGTCACGTGTGCTATACCTAGGCCATGAGCTTTCAACTGGAGGCAGCCATGGCACTAATAGCGCCATGGTTACCTCCAAACTCCTAATGAGGCCCAAGGTTGAAATGGCCCTGTTTGCCATGCGCAATAATCTCCAGCGTAAACACAAACTTTCTGCCCTTGAAATCGTGACAGGTCATCCAATGAGAGTGAGAACTGCACCCCCGGCAGAACTCCACATCCAAGGTTTGCCTTTAGAGGATGATACGTCACTCCAATACTGTTGCATGTTGATTAAAGCTGTTCAATCTCTCCCCGCTCAGGTCCGTAAAGCCCTGCCTGAACAGCTACTGAGCCATGTCTTCCTCTACAGTCAGGAGACTGGATACTGGAAGCAGTCCATCGGCGGAAATCTGCACTCCAGCCCAGGCGGCGTGACCCATTCCATATCCTTCTAACTACAAACACTCCAGTCAAATGTGCTGGAATCTCAGCCTGGATTCAGGCATTACATTGTCGCAGGTTCACCACCTCAGCAGATGAGACCACCTCTGTTTCGACTGCTCTTCCTCAGCTTGGCTTTAGTTCCAAAAATGAACAGCAATTCCTCCATCCTCCACCAGTGACGCCACCGGTAGTTTGCCGATGTCAGACTCTTCCAGTGCTACTGGAGTGGAACGGCCAGTACAAGAAGACGAGGGCACGGCATTCGATCACCCAGTATGCTCACATGCTGAACCGGGACCCACAGCTTGTGAGCCTGTTCCACAAAGTGAGGCCCTTGTGGGAGCCATTAATAAGGCTCCTTCATCAGGTGGGTGAAAGCCCGGTGAAAGCAACCCCAGTTCAGACCTCACTCCTGGTGTAACACCTTCAGTGCTTGACCCCACTGGATCTCACAATGCATCCTTCAAAAGATATGCTTTGCAGTCCTGTGGAAGAGTTCCTGAGAATAGTTCATACCCCACCAATGACGCCACCGGTAGTTTGCCGATGTCAGATGCTTTCAGTGCTGCTGAAACAGAACAGCCAGTACCACAAGACGAGGGCACGGCACTCAATCACCCAGTATGCTGACGTGCTGAGCCAGGGCTCACGGCTTCTGAAATGCTTCCACACAGCGATGTCCCAGCAAGAACTATTGCTAAGGCTCCTTCTTTCATCAGGCAGTTGAAGCTCCAGAGGAAACAACCCTGATTCAGACCTCACTCCTGGCAGACCACCTTCAGTGCCTTACTCCTCTGGATCTCACAGCACAGCCTCCAAAAGGTGCACTTTGCAATCCTGTGGAAGAGCTCCCCAGAACCAATAGATTTGAGCAAAGTGGCAACTGGCCAGGTCACTCGCCCCTGGATTTGTCCCCTCAACAAAGATGAATCCCCCTGAAGTGGCGGTGCAAAGGCAAAGAGTAGAAGCTACCACTGTTGATTCACTGATACCTGCAAGTTATAGCCCCTGCTGGTATCACCTGCTGGTCATTCTTTTTGTTACAATGACCCTTAGATGCACATGGCTCCAATACCTTTAGTTTGAACTCTTGGCTGGAACTCCCGATTACGAACTATGGACTAAGGAATTCTTCGCTCATTACCTGATTTCTGTTGAAACTTTTGAACAGTGACATTTATTTTGCTGCAATTTCACAGACACTATACAACTTTGAAGTGAGCGCTCTGGTCTGTAGAGCTTATATTAATTCTGCCCCGCACATCACCTGCCCTGCTTAACCGAACCGAACTTTGTCTTCTAGCCAAAAACGTTTGTGCTTGTGTTATGATCTGATCCTTGAACCTGGATATTAAAGAACTGTCCCGCATGTATACTATGTCTGGCTATATTTCTGTTATCATTATTATTGTCAGAATACTGATATATTATCATTTCACCGAGACTGCTGCTTTTCACACAACCAGTCATAAAAGAAACAATGGTCCCTCTGCATATCCCTGGGTTCACAGGTAAAACACTTACAGGCACCTCTCCTGGCAGTATGTGTGTATTTTTATTCCTACTAACTTCCAGATCTGTGCCCATCTGCTGCATGACCTAGCCTCCAATTTCCCCTATTGCACCCATCCCCTTTCAGTGTGGGGATGTCTGTTTAGATCTCAAGTTGGTCCCCCAGTCTCATGGCCCAATACAGTGTAGGGATGCGTCTGTCCGTTTGGGTTTTACCGGTCCTCTGAATTTCCTCACCCCAGTCCACGTACGCACCAAGCCAGCAGCACTCCATCTTTCCTCCCTGACAACTTGTCTTGTATGCTACATCAATCCAGGCCCTCTGTTTATGGGAACCAGCAAATATAATTATTACTTGTCCACCAATTCTAGTATAGCAATCAATAATGTTACATTTGCATTTGATCCTAATTTTTCATTTTACCAGTTCGGGCGCGCCACGTATTCCGGAACCTATTTCATTTGTCGGGACAAAGCTTATACTTGGCTGCCCATTAATTGGGGTATGTTCTGCCTGCAGTGCATCATACACCAAGCTTTCCCACTCAGCCCCACCCCAAGAGAAGTATTACCTGGTAATGTTCTGTTGCTAGGGTAGGAAACTAGTCTTTAGGATCAAGATAAAAAGCGAATGTCTGACCCGACTGTCACTGTTAGCAGAGGATATTGCAAATGCTACTGTGTCTTCCTTGACTCTATTATCCTAAGAACAAGTAACCATCCGAACCATGACATCATCTTAGCCTCAGAAGAAGGCGTCTGCGCAACCGTGAAGAGTGAGTGGTGTAATTTCATACCCAGTTACAGAAATCATATTACTGACATCGTCACCCACATTCGCCACACTGTAAGCCTCCATCACACCAGTCCGGAGGTTCTCTGGACATTTGGATCTTGGATTGAGGGTCTATTTGGCATTCTGGGTGCATTTATTGGTCAGATCTTACTCAAAACGAGGAAACAAAGTATGGGAATGACCTAGCAATCTACAGTTATCAAAACATATTGTTCTCCCAAAATATGGTGCTCATAATGTTTAGGCCACTGAAAGCAATGATTGTCTACCTTGGTAGCCATGGTAACACACCTACACTTTAGAATCACGGGCCGGCGTCTCGAGTTTGATTCAGAGCCGACGCGTGGATACAGGAGCAAAACATCTGTAGGTAAGTGCCATCCTATTCAAGAGGCACCAATCTAGTAAGATTGTTTCTATAAGGAAAGGAAAAGTGGTCAATCAGAATATTCAGTCGGGCAATATAATTGTTAGCAGTCCAACTTAGAAGGTGGCATGGTATATGTATAGGCGGAAACACGTTTAAGGCAGCATAACTTTAGTAGTGACCACAGGGGTTTATGACGCCATTGACCTCGGTTAACACTGGTGATCGAAAGACGGCGGATGTATAATTTCCATTACATTTATATAATCCGACAGGGGAGTTGAATGATTACATATATAACTGTTCAAGGGACAGGAGAACTGGCTTACTGGGTGTTCAAAAGACATAAAAATATTATGTATCAGGTTTATTTTAATGAGGAAGAATAACAATTGTTTACAGGTGGGATTTAACCCGTGAATCTATTCAGAGAGCAATCAATCAAATGAATAGGCGCATTCATGGTAAGATGCCCATTCCTTTTTACTCTATATGATTTTCTAGAAAAGAAGGTACACAAAGGGGAGTTCAACACTAAGTGCTGATAAAAGGATGGCAGCAAATATGTTTATTATTCAGAATTGGAAGAGCAGGCCTTGGAGAGGGTGCACACAAAAAGTGATGGGATCGTATGAATTGATAATATTTAAATATGGATCAAACTGGAGACTGACATTTTGGAACTGTATCATTTGAGAGTGCTATTGCAATCATTGGATTGTAGACCTAAGAAGGAGAGCTAAAATGTGACATATCATTTGAGAATACTATTAGAATCATGTGTTTATACACTTAAGACAAGAAGGAGAGGAAAAATGTTACATATCAAGTGACAATGTTACATCTACATACTGATGGAAAAGCAAATGTTTATTTTGTTTATTTTTTGTTTTTTTCTTGATTTTTCTTCTTCGTCATCTCTACCAATTACCCTAACAACTCCTGATCTTCACCATCCCCTTATCTCTGTGATGTTTTAAATGTGGAATGAAGCAATGAATGTTTAAGAATTAACAATTGCCCCGATTTGAAAAGGGCACATGGTGTGCTGAAACACTTGTCATCACATGGGCTCTCCTACGGGAGGATAATCATGATTCAAATAATCAGTTCAATATTGAATGAAATCTGTGGTGCAGTCTTTTTGTTAGAGACTTTGTTCACAGATCTTACTCATAGCGCTGGTCATAATTCTAAGTCTGTCCTGTCTGTGGATGGTGTGTAAGTGTCTCTATTATCAAGCATGCACCACCTGCTCTGAGGTTTCTCAGACTGCCCAAGTGCTTTACTGTCATGCTACGGAAGAAATAATATGTTATTATATGCCTGGACGTGATGTTTTTTTCCCCAAGGATGTATGTAATCAGACTGGGGTGAAGGTCTCATAGGAGGGGATTGTGGGGGAAAGTCTGGAATCTAAAATGTTATATACTCCCTCAGCATACTGATGCATAATAATATTGAATAGGTTCTGCGAACTGCCATGTTTAAACAACTGCTTGTGGTGAGGCTTAAGGCTTTACTGCGCTTGTCCTTGCAATGAAAACTCTTAACCTAGTGTGTATTTATGTTCGCCTCCACAGCTCTCGCTTCTTATGCGTTTCCCTTTTGGCATATGTAGGTGTGTTTTAGGTTCCCGCCTTCTTAGGAAAAGTGGTTTAGTAAACAGAGGTTATCATACTGCAAGCGTGGCTGCCTTCCTCAGACCGTATTTGAACCTTTCAGGAGTATATTCAGCTCCACTAAGCGTATAACTTTATTCTGTACTTCCGGATAACACTGGCTTAAATGTAAGAATGCAACTGGTATCAGAGACTTCGATAGAGGGACCTTGTTCCCTGCTTTTAACATTGTTTCTGTATGATTCCTTGCCCTGTCTGGACCTTCCCGTCCATTGAAATGCTTGCGTTCCTTTGCATATAAGAGAACGGTGCATGGAGGAAGGGGGGTCTCATTTGCGTCGAAGTCTCGTACTGTCGTTGGTTTGTTTTTGTTCTGTTGCTAGCTTTTTACTAAAAAATTGTTCACCAATCCGCCGAAATAGTCAAGGTTATTTTTTCCATGACACAAACATAAAATGGGAAGAGGGCAAGAGTGGGTTGAAGGGATTGAGAGGGCTATTGAAGGGGGCAAGGAGCTTGAGTCAACCAGAATAGGGCAGGTATAGTGAGTAATAGCCACATTGGGAGTGAGGATTGAATTGCAATAGGATGGAGTGGAAGAGGTGAGGCTACTTGAAGTGTCTGGTGGGGTGGGTAGGAGTGGCAAAGATGAGGGTTGCCTGTGGACAAAAGAATTACAGTAAATTAGGTGATTCAGGGCCACAAGGAAAGACCAATAGACTGAATAGCATGCATGATACAGTGCATTAAGCAACGGGAATACAGTGAATCAGGTGATATTGGACCACAAGCAAGTGACAAAGGGCCAGAAGACAGTAATCCTGGTGATACAGAGCCACAAGCAACCTAACATTCTGTGATTCTGGTGAGACAGGACACAAGCAATATACAATACAGTGAATCAGGAGATGCAGGAACACAAGCAGCAATGAATATAGTGTATCAGACGAGGCATTCAAGTGACACAAGTGACCAGGTTTACAGTGAATCATCTGGTTGAGGGCTACAAGTGACCAAAAATAAAGTGAATCATGTGATACAGGTACAGAATCGAAGAAAACTACAGTGAATCAGGAGATACAGGGCTACAACCAACTACGAATATTGATACAGATGATACAGGGACACAAGTGACCAAGAATACAGAGGATGAGGAGATGCAGGAACACAAACAACAAAGAATATAGTGAATCAGGTGAGGTAATAAAGTGCTGCAAGTGATCAGGTTTACAGTGAATCATGGGACACAGGTTTACAAGTGACCAAACATCCAGTGAATCTGGTATAGAGGGCCACAGGTCAATAACAGTATAGTAAACGAGCTGGTACAGGCCCATAAGCGACCAAGAATATAGTGAATCAGGTGATATGGGGCCATAAGCGACCAGAAATACAGTGAATAAGATGGGGAGAGTTGAGTCCAGGCGCTGGTGAAGGTACATATCTGTGAGGCATTGGGGAAGCAGGAAGGCAGTCAAATAAGGGGTTGGTGAAGAACATTCATTAAGAGATCAATGTTGTCTTTCTTTGCAGTGGTAGTGGTACTGATGGTAGAGCAGCATGGTGCTTGGGGTCACTGGTAGCAGGGATTATTCTTAGGGAAGATGAGACAGGGAGGGCTCTAGGTCCGTACCTACTAGCACATGGTCTAAAAGACCTTGCCCTCAACAGTGCTGCCCTTTTCCAAGATGGCAAATGTATAAACATATGTTCTAACTTATTTGTATTTTGCTTTTTAGCTTTGCTGTCGGCTAGCCATACCGATGAGCAGTGTTGTGATTTTTCGATAATTTGGTGGGGTGATATCAAGCTGTGACATGTGAATGCTTGGCTGTGTTGCTAAATATTTAGAGGATTTGCATTCTTTCATTTGAGCTTTGTAAATGTTGTGATTCCAATTAATATGCAATGGCCCTCATTACAAGCTTTTTACCGGCACTGTTGTTTCCAGACCGGAAAACTACGAGTCTGTGGCCGGGTGCCGTACCGCCCGCCAGGGCAGCCCTGGTGAGTGGAACGGCACCTGGCCGCAGACTTTCACGGAAGCACCGGCACCGTTATTAACTGTGCCTGTGTTCCGTGGTCCCCATTCCCACTGAGTCCGATGGGACTCAAATGGGAATGGGGATTTACAATTACCGGCGCCTGACTTACCGGACCACCGGGGTCGGCGGCGGCCTGCCAATTTTACCAGCACGGTTACCGCCGGACTCGTAATGATTATGTTTTTAAAATGATATTATGCATGAGTCGCTGTGATAGTAAGGATAATTTGTCAGTGCTGTATGAACCTGTGCTACATGTTGTGGCAATCTGTGTAGGGGCCTCCTGGTGGTTTCTTGTGCACTGCAAATCAAATTTCATTGCACAATATTGCATTTGGGTGGGTTGTGAGTGAGTGCTGCTTGAGTGACTCCGAGTATTCATTCGATGTGCTTTAAACATATCAGGTGTGTGTGTGTGTGTGTGTGTGTGTTGTGTGCAAGTTCTAGGTCATTCCTTTGCACTCACACAATACTAACTGATTCTTTAGAAAATGTAGCATGTTATTTTTGGGTGGGGTGTGTGCGTTTGCGGGTTGGCTGGTTGGTGATTATAAGGATTCCTGCAATTAAGTAATGAGTTTTGGGATGTTTTATTTGTTTTTTTGATGTGATGTGAAAAGTCTGGTGTTGAATGTTTAGTGATGTGTGATATTGTATAGATTTTTTTAGGTTTGTTTATTGTGTGAGCTGTTTGTGAGAGGGTTCGTGCTTGATGTTGTAAGCCTGTATGTTAAGTGCAAGGTCTTTATTTACGTGCATCTTGTTTGTGATGGGGCACACATTCGGTGCAAAATAACAGAGAAAATTGTATGTTTTAACATCAGCTTTTTGTGTGTTGAAATAAAAGTGTGTTTGTGTGTATGTGTTTGTGGTGTGTGTATGTGTTTGTGTGTATGTCTCAGTGCTTCATTGGTATGATTGGATAAACAGTATCATAATAAGGGAACGTCCAAAAAGCCTGAAAAATAAGACTGAATCGGAGATTTGGCTGAATTTCCGCCGTTCGAAAATTCCAAACGGCTGAAAAGTTCGATCAAATCCCCCATTCAGTGGCAAGGGCTGCTGGAGGTGCGGGGGAGTCCCCCACACCCTTGTTCACTACATTGTGAGTGGGTGCTGCAGGGGTGTGCCCTGCAGCCGGTCCAAAAAAAAGTAAAACAAATAAATTTAAAAAGGAAATTACCCTGCAGCACCGGTTCCCAATCACAGAAGTGAATGGGAACAGGTGTCGCAGGGACACAGCGAGTCAGTGGCACACAGCGAAGTGTGCCGGCACAAGGTAAGTAGTGGCCAAGAGAAGACCGAAAGTTATTTTTGGAAAAATAACTTTCAGTCTTTTCTCCCTCCACAATTTCAGCCGCGGGCTTCCAACCCTGATCCCATAATAGATGCTTACACACTGCTGATGTATTGTATGATGAGGTTACTGAAATAAGTGGCATGTTTGATCATTTGCAGACTGCTGGTATAGAACGTATGTCATACCTGTGCTGAAATGAAATATGTGTGGTCAAATGGATTCAATCTCTGATCAAACCAAAATGTAAATGTAATAATGATCATATGTATGTTGGTCAAAATAGGGTTTTGCTGCAGCACTTGCAAAAAGAGAATTTAAGGGAGACTTCAGTCATATTATGGGAAGCTCTACTTTGCCCGATGAGCAATTGATACCATGTAGACAGAAAAAGTATATATATATATCAGAGAAAAAAAGAGGAAAAAACCGCCATGGAGATGGACAGTTCAACCTACACTCCAAGTCATGTAAAGAAGCAGCAAGGTCCTGTTCGTGCATAAAAAGAGCCAGAAACTTGAAACAAATTGCTTTCAAGTTTATTAAAGATACAAAAAGTGCATCATGTTTAAAAAACCGCCATAGACCCCAAAACAGAGGCAGGACTCCCAGAGAGCAGTCCTCTATGGATGCGTTTTGTGCTATACACAGCGCTTGTTCACCCATATATATATATTATATTAAAGAAGCCAACGTACAAAAGTACGAGATGCGGAATGCACTCCCAAAAGCTGCTGACAGGTAGCAATGGCCTTGCAGCAGAGAAAAAGTGACCACCAAATCCCCAACAGCATATTTTCCTTTATTTTACATGCTGTGGAAAAAGAACACAGCAAGCAACAACGTGTTTCGCGGTGAACACACCGCTTGATCACATTGAGGAGTGTAGACACTGACAATAGACTTCAGACACATGTTTCATCTCTATGGTTGTAGGTTGAATGAAAGTACCATCTCTTGAAAGAGTGTATTTTTCAATCAAAAAGGGGTCGGACATCTTATAATGTAGTTAAACATTTGTGTCTCATGCATGGTCAGGCTCTCAAAGAAAGAACACCTGCTGTTTCTTGCAGTTGGGGATTGTTGGAAAGACGACTAGTAATAGAAATTCAAAATATTAATATATATTTTTCACCATTTGTGCGACAAATTCATAATTTGAGGCTGATGCGGCTTTGAGAGAAATGTTTCTGATCGCTCCTTCTGCACTAGTGGCATAACAATTAAAGAGGGACCGTCATGTGAGAAACAAGACCCAATTGTCTTGGCCTAACATCATTAGCTAGCTGTATCTTAACCAACAATCACCCGTACTGCACTCCACATGATGAATTCTCATATAAATATTTAAACCCATAATTGAAAGGGTAGAGAAAAATAATAAATTAGACCAAACACATGAGACACAATAAAAGGAAACTCACATTCAAAACAGCTGTCAGGGACAATGATCAATTATACAAAGCAGCATAAATTATGATGTGCAAAATGATGCATAGCAGCCACTAAAGTGCCTCGTGCATAGACCTAATGCATAGTGATAGTGCCTTTTATACATCAAAATATGTGTCAAAAAGAGTAAAATGTATATGTAATTCTAGGTCCTATACCCTATGTGTTCAGGCTTAGTGCCGAACATCATGTTTGTGTATTTAATTGACAACTTCCTAAAGTGCTAAGTGCCTGTATAACTACATAAAGTGCCAACAATACCAAATGTATATGTTTGGACCACAATAAATATAACAAGGCAAAGACAATATGCAGTATAGTGCTAGGAAGGACTTCAAGGAATATACGTGCAAAATCACAATATAAAGTGCTATGTGCATGCAACAATGCAATGTAAAGTGATATATATTACACCTTGATCATCTGTACGTGGGGCTGTACAATATTCAAATGTTTATGTCCTTGATAGCAGCAATAATCCAGGAAATGAGTATAATGCCCATACCAATATGTTTCATAGGATGTCTACAACCAACGTAGTAAAATGGACAAACGTCAAACATGTGTCTAAAACATCAGAGTCCAACATCCTCAGCAGAACAAGAATATTAAAATTGAATAAAATGAAAAGTAACATTTCAAAGGGGCAAATGCAAGAAATGTATATCTCGGAACCACCTTGGTCACATTTTCCGAGGTTTGGCCATCAAAGTGCTGTGAAAAGCAATACAAAAAACATATAATGCCATAAGTAAGACAGTCAGGTTTTCCAAAGCTACCAGAAAGAAATTCCAAAAGATGTGCAAGAAGAGATAAATGCAAAAGTATAAAAGAAAGAAGAGAATGAGAGAAATGAAAGAGCCTATAAGACACCCAAAAAGAAAAGGAAAAAAAAGAAACATAAAGGGATTACCAAAATAAGTAACCTCAGTAAACAGAGCAGAAGATGAACAGACAAGCACAGAAGAAACAAAACAACCATAATTTATATTGGCTTAAATGCCCAAAAAGGTGCAAAGTTCCTCATCAAGGTTGGGTCCTCTGGGTCTCTTTGTTTCAAGATCCAGAATGTATTTGGTCTCTAGTTGCCTCAATGAAAGCTCTCGGCTACCTCCTCTATGATGTTCCAAAACTGAGTGCATGCCAAAGTATGCAAAACCATCTAATTTGCCTTCATGAGCTGTTTTAAAATGTAAGGCCATAGGGTATGCAGGATCTATGTTCTTAATTGCATGTCTATGTTGGAGCACCTTAAGTTTACGTTTACCAACAGTGCTTCCAACATACCACGTATCGCATGGACAAGTAAGAACATATACCACATATTCCACATTGCAAGTAATTCTGGACCTTATTTCAATATTTTTAGCCAGAATAGGATGGCAGTAGCTCTTGGTGTTAATCGCATACTGGCACGCCTTACATTTCATACATTTGTAAAAACCAGGATTTCTTGTATTAAGCCAACATTGGCCCTGTAGATTTACAGTAGGGCTCATAAAGCTCGACACGAGGTTATCTTTGAGCGAGGTAGATTTACGAAAGGCAATATTTTTTTTTCACCCATAGGCTGTTCATTAGTATTAGCCATTCTGGATGTGTACCGACAACTGGCGGTAACCAGATCTTAGTCCATAGCAAATGCATGTTTGTGACATCAATAATTACATTAACATATGCTGTGAACATCTCTACTTTTTATGCATTCAATCCAACGCTTTGTATTTTTCTTTACATCAAAATATTTATGATTTATTAGCAAAACAATATGTATTCTCTTATGGCCCTTCTGTACAACACAACACATTAGCTAACATCCACATATGACAGTACAATATTATGAGAAGAAATAATGGTAAGGTTGAATAAATCATGACCACTAAAGAATTCCATTCCTACTAGTAGTGGGCTCTAACAGGGCTATGTTTTAGCTCCAATGCTATTTAACGTATCTATAGCAAATTTGGCAATGGCAATTAAGATGGATGGAGTGTTCACTCCTAAACCTGGTACAATTAAATTCCAGTGGTTGGGTTACACTGACATTGTTCTACTGTATAGTACATCTATAGGCCTGCAGAGGCAATTGAGTATGTTGCAACCTTATGAAAATAGGCATGGTTTGATCATTAACAATGCAAAGACTAAGATCATGATTTTCAATAGTTTAATTAAATTGAGTATATTTAATTGGTTTTTGGAAGAATCTAAAGTTGGGGTTGTGACTAAATACACTTAGGTGTTGTGATTTATGCTAAGCTATTACAGAATTAATATATATGTGTGAGGAACCATTGTCTTGCTGTAAAAAAAACATTGCCACTAACAACTGTGGTTATGCACTAAAACCTTTTACTGAATCATATAATTTGAGAATGTCTGCCATCATTATGTACAGGGCTGAAAAATGGGGTCAAACTAAGCTGACTTCACTTTGCAAACTTTGCAAACTGGATAATATTATCATTAAAACAACTGTTTTGTCTTCATCAGAGCCTACTTGCTGAATTTGTAAGCTCTGTGCTTTATATATCAATTTTCAACTCTCAAGCTCATGCTAACAGTGTTACTTACATTATTACATCAAATTGACAAATGTGGAACAAAATGTGTTACTGTATTATATTTGTGAAGCTTATACAAGCAGTTGTGCATGCCTCTAAAATTCAGTTATTGGGAAATTGATGCATTCAAGTACTAGCTATAGAAGATATGTAATGGTAGATATGACAGATGATTATGATATGCTTACGCTGATATTAAATCGAAGATTACATCATTGGCATGTGAACAAAGTCTGACTGATTTTGCAACTAAATTCCATACATGGGAATATCATCATTATTATTATTATAAGTATTATTATTATTATTGTTGTATTGTGCATTTGGTTATTAAACAACCCTTAAGCACATATTGTAATAATACAATCAAACATAACATCATACACATTAGTAACACATATCACAGTAAATCCATCAATAAAATCCCAATACATTTTCCAAAAACGTTACAACATAGCACTAAAATAGTACATTCTCAATATACCATCTAAATTAATCCATTGCCTATCAATTAAGTCCAAATAGCAGCAGAGGTTACACAGTTTTATGTGCATAGTAGTAAATCCACTAATTATAGTCTACAATGAGCGATGGCCTAGCAATTAAATCCAAATAACAGCAAAGATGATGTGTCAAGTGCATAATATTAGGTCAATCGTACATACCAATTACTAGCATGCAATAATATCATTGGTTAAAAGGGAATTTAAAAAAGTTAGTGTACTCACTTAATCTTATTTAAAAGAGTTTAATGCTAAAAGATAATAAGACAAAACCTTCTTCCAAACATGAAATGCAGCAGCTGTAACCATAAGAGACTCAGCACTGTAAATGCTACTCCAAATATGGTCAGACTCGATGAGCTCCATGTTAGTTGTAAAATATGAATCATTTTTTTAATACTGCATTCTCAATTTAGGGCATGCAGTCAAGATATGTCGAGCGGTTTCTATCATAAATGTGCAAAGTCGACATAGTCTGTATTTGTAGGGCAAACCAGCCCATCTACCTGTATGTTCTACAGTGGGTAGAATGTTGAAGCACAGGTAGATGATAAATCTTTGAACTTCTAATGAATATCATTTTGTGAGATAACGGCACTTGGTCTTCACATGGAACTCTGGGTACAACATAGCTGATACATCCTTTTTGCAGCATTTTTAGCAGGGATGTAATTTGGAGGTCGCCAGGGGTCGCACCTGCAATCCCTTTGCTCTCCCTTGCTATCCCTTTGCTCTCCCTTGCTAGCCCTAAAAAACGAAGCTCCTAGGCTGTGGCCAGCACCATGTGGATCTTTGTGTCAGAAGTGGCTGGGTTTCTTGTTCAGGCCTCTTAAAAAAATCAGGGGGTTTCAAAAGTGAAACACTTTGAGCAGTGACCCTAAATAAGAAAGAATAGGAAAAAGAAATAAATGTGTCTTTCTGGAATTCTATACAATCATTGCTAGACTCATTACAGGTTTATTTCAGGTACACTTCGGGGAGTGAGTCACTGATTTACTCTGTTCTTAACCACTTCAAATTCACAATGCAGACAAAAATGACCAAAAAGCATTTAGAGTAGAATAAGCATCCATTTCGGACTATGGGCCTCATTACAGCCTTGGCGGTGTCCCCGCGGTAATTGCGCCGGGATACCACCAGTGCAAATAGAGTTACCGGATCCTAAGTTGTGGTAAGGCTGCAATTCCCCATTTTGTTAAGAGTCCATAGCACTCTATGGGGCCTTTCAGTGATATTACTGCCGGCGGTAATAGCACTGGCGGTAATAGTGCCGTAAATGGGCAGAAAGCTAAGGCTTTACCTCCAGCTCCAAGCAGGAGGTAAATCTCCAGCTTTCCTCCCAAACTCAGGATTGGGTGAAGCAGTAATGCAGCAGTAATAGCGTTGCTGACGCATTTTTACCCTCCACCCAACCTCTGATGAGGCCCTATGTATTTTGCTTTTCACAAGTTGCAGTTATAACATGTTGTTTTCTGCTGTTGTCTCTGTTCCGATCATCACAAGAAATTCCATCTCAGTGTCCTCAGTCACTTGACAAATTCCTTCTTCCTAAAAGCTTGTGTACAGTGTAGAAATGTTTGACCATAGCTCATAAAGTGGCCTTTGATTTAATTCTGCCACAATGAATGCTTTGTTGTAATGTGTCTATCTTTCCTATCTCCATGGAGATGCTGTTCAGGATGTTTGTTTGCATTTATGAGGTAACAAGTGTACCAGAGCACAGGATGCCATGTGAGGGCACTGCTTTCCCTGCGCTAAATTCTTTAGTACACAGTTATGAACCGTTCCAATGGTATGTATTTTGCCAACCTCTGAAGCCTGAATAGTAGATCAACGCAGGCTTGACGGTCTCCATTCAAAGTTTTGAAACATTAGTTTTGAATGTCAAAAGTTCTGACACAAAAGTGTCGAAAAAAAAGTTTCTCATTTATGTATTTAATATTAAAGGGTTTATTTTCATTTAGTATAGGTAAATACGTGTTTAAAAAAGAAAAAAACAGGGGTTGGGGGGAACTACCCAAAAAAATGGTATGCACTACAGAGTGTAATTCGCTTTCTGAATTTGAGAACATTCAGATATGATATGATATGATATTTAATTTGTAGCGCCCTCATACACAAGTGTTTCAGAGTGTGACTGGGCAAGAGATGGGAACAGGGGAGAACACAACACAAAAACGATCTTACTAGGCCCAGTGACATTGAGAACGCGCAAGTGCATGGGAAAGGGAAAAGGGATAAAGTGCATGGAAGCTGGAGATTGGAAAGTGCAGAGCATAGGAGAGCAGATTAATAATAATAAATAAAAATAAATAGAAATTGGAGGAATTAAACAGTGGTAGTGCAGCCAGAGAGTGGCAGGTGCTGTGTTTAAGGCAGCAGACTGGGTAAGTCTGATAAGTGCAGAAAAAGAAGAAAAATGGGGGGGGCTGTATGGGTACAGATACAGTCCCCAAAGTACGGGGTGGCCAGGAAGCAGTGAAGGAGGGTGGCAGGGTGAGCAGGTACCTGGGTCCAGGGGACAGAGTGTGGCCAGGTGCTCAGTGCCAAGAGAGAGCAGATCAGCAGGGGAGAGGGGGAGTGAAGGCAGACGTAAAGAGGAAGGTCTGAGGTGCTTCCGGAACCAGAGATGGTCCTCTTCAAGTCTTAGAGTGGCAGGGAGGCTGTTCTAGAGGGAGGCCCCAGCCGAAGATAGAGATCTACCCCGAGCTTGTTTCTTTGAAAAACGATTGAACCGGAGGGAGTTAGAGGTAGAGGAGCGAAGAGCTCAAGAGGGGAGGTATTTGCGGAGGGATAGCTGAAGGTATTTTGGACCCAGGCCCCAGAAAGCCTTGTGGACAATGCAAAGGGTTTTGAATTTAATCCTTCCATCCACTGGGAGCCAATGGAGAGATTTCAGAGCTGGAGCGATCCGATCCCAGGACCTGAGGCCAAGGACACCTCCTGCAGTCCTGTTCTGGATAAATTGCAGAGGGTGGAGCCAAGGGAGGCCGGCCAGAGAGTGAGGGAAAAGGATAGGGATGGTGTGCCGATAAGGAGGATCTCCGTCTTGCTGGCATTCAGACAAAGATCATTGGCGGCACACCAATCTTGAATGGCAGTTAGGCAGTCAGATATGAGAGAGGGAGAGGAGGTGGCTGAGGGCAGCTGGAAAATGTACATGTAATTGCTCTTTTTGCTACAGCCGGTAAGATAGTTACAGCCAGTAAGATAGCTCAGTGAGTTGAGCACTCGCTGCTGCGAGGGGTGTGTGTGCGGTCTGCAGGTTGCAGGTTTGAATCCCGGCAAGACCAACTCAGCTTTTCATCCTTCTGAGGTCGATAAATGAGTACAAACACAGGTTGGGTGATATTGTATGTATGTTTGTTCTATATAAAGCAGTTTAGTATAAGTGTTATATAATAACACATCATTATCATTTGGCCTTGGACGTCTGCTTGTATTCACAGTAATTTGGGAATATGGGCCTATACACACTGATATTAACAATACATATCGTGATTCATTCTTGTATGAAATGCACATCACATTACAGTGATATTGTAAACATATTTTTCATAGTACTTAGGAACAATGCTATGTGATGGCACTTCCTGTTTTATCTAGGGGTGAAAGGTCATGTTCCATCACTTCCCATGATGTCACTTCGGTCTGGGGTCAAATGACATCTCTTCCTGTGATGTCATCAGAGGTCAAGGGTCATGTGATTTCACTTCCACTACCCCAGGCATTTTGGTGAAATGACATCCCTGGAGTTAAGCTATGTTAGAAACAATGTCCATGTACCTATTTTTTAAAAAAAAATATAAATCAAATTATAATATTTGGATTATCAGCTAGCTGCGCTAACATGGTTTCTATTTGCGCAAAATTAATAATAATTTTATTTATTGAGCGCTGACCTAGCTTTGAGAAGCAACATAGTGCTTTACAGAGGTATACAACAGTACAGATGCATAACAGAGTGCTTTTCAGAGCTAACAACAGAACAGATATACAATGGGCGGTAGGATACAGAGGGGCACAGAGTAGGGGTACAGCTGTACAGGGTGGTGCGGAAGGGAGGGACAGCCAGCATCTAGTGATTCAGGAGATTTGGGGGGGGCGATGTGATGGTCTAGGTGTTGAGGAGGAGAGACTCCTTGAAGTGGTGGTTCTTGAGTTCTATTCTGAATTGTAGGAGCGTGGGGGCGAGTTTGATGCTGACAGGGAGGAGGTTACATAGTCTTGGGACGTAGGCAGAGAAGGCTTCTTTTCTGGTCCTTTCCTTTTTGGAGCAGCAGATTTCAAGTCTGCACGGGTCCTGGCTTCGGGCAGTGTGCTGTCTGATGGAGATACTGAGTTTCTCCACAAAGTAGCTGGGTGACTTGACGGCGACTGCCGTATAGATGATGCAGCAAGACTTGAAGGTGATTTGGGCATGCAGTGGGAGCCAGTGAAGCTCGATGAGGGCTGCCAGGGTGATGTGGACGTATCTGTTCAGATCCTTGATGAGGCGATAATTACCATTTGTTCCACAAGCAGGTAATTTAGCTAAATATGGGTGTGAGTTTCCCAATAATATTGCCTAGTGATTATTTACATCAAACATCAATGTATTATCTTCATTTGAAGTTACTGGTGGTTGGGCTAGGCTCCCATTGGGAGAGAGAATATGCATAGAATGTCAAACATCACAAATTGAAAGTGTTTAACATTCATCACTGTCTTGTCCTAATGTAAGTGATCTGTGTAACAAGTGTGTTAGTCATCTATTGAGGGAACATATCATTGAGGAGAAAATTGATAATTTATGCAGCATGATTATGAGGGGGTGTCATGTTTATTATTTATTGTGATATACGTCTATGGCAAGAGATTGAAATATATGTGAATTGTGTAAAATTAATAATATGTAGAATGGTAGAATAATATTTTATTGGATGCTGATAATTTCAGATTTATGTAAATGATTGTGTATGTTATGTACGATGATTTAATTTAATTGATGAATGATTGTATAAAAAGTTATTTGATATAACCAGTGTACACTAATGAATGGAAAATGTATGTGTTTTTGTTTGGCATTGCCAGCGCAGTGTTTCGCTGGCTTCTGTGTGTGTGATTGAACTTGCGAGTAGGGTGAGTTTGGGTATGGTTGTCGCTATGGTTATACAGCGTTGGTTCTGGGCGATTGGGCTTTTGTGATGTCATTGTTTGAAACGTATTGAGTGTTGTAATATGTTGTGCTAGTGTGGCGTTTGGCCTAATAGTTTATGTTCTGCATATCCTTAATGTCTATGTGGTAGCACTGATCCTTTGGCCTGTGTATGCAAGATGAGTGTGTGTGTACTTGTGCTTTTGTACAGTTTGTAGTTTCTTTCACTCTGCTCTTCTGGTCTTCCTGTGTGTTTGTATAGTATGTATCCCTGCATGTCATAATGGTACACCATCATTTTGTGTATGTGCTTTCCAGGTTTTCGAAATATCACACAACTTGCAGATAGTTTGGGACTTTATAGTAGTAGTAAATGTTTATTTGAATACAAAATATCCATCAAACACATCCAAAACATGTCAGAGATAAAACATAATCCATTGCTGCATAATAGGTGAATTAAGCGACATAATATTTTAAAAATATAACCATGAAGAAATGACAGTAAAAACACACATTTGACAAAATCTTAAAATCTTAAAATGCATATAAAAAAAACCTTCTTTGAAACATGGCAACCTTCAGATAAAACAACAGAGCCCATGCCGTCAGTTCAGTTTCCGCCATTAAAAGAAAAATCATGGCCGTCCTATACTGGTGCAAGTCTGCAAGTCTGTAAGTTTTAAAACAAGCAGGATAGTACGTTTTCTTATTTTCACATAACCTGGAAAAAACAATATAAAATGGCAGAGATTTTTGTTCGGGGCGCCACACACAGGGCAACTTGGATCATCTGTATAACCCACACATTTCACAGTGTTACTCCTCAGCCATAAACAGTTGAAATGTGCCCTGGTGATGAGCCAGCTGTGATGTTTTTTCCTGGCCCAAACAAGGTACGGCTGTAATGTTAGCGTCCCACTTATGAGCTGGTGAAGACTGTCTGCTTGTGACTCCCGTCCTACGTACATACGTTTGGCTACAATTACCCTGGTCACGACTTGCTACAAAGTTCTTACTTTCTGCAGCAGTAACACAACTGTGGGAGGCAACGCAACCAGGACATTAGACTGACACATAAGATCCTTTACAGACCTCAACCAAGGTATTTGATCCACAAGTCCCCATTCAGCGTAGCTTTTCTAATGAACTGACATAACATGGCGTTTTTGTTTCCCCATATTCTCAGCCATAAGATGCTCGGGGCAGCTACCCAATCATCCTCCCAGAAGGCCATCTTCAGGTACCCATGCACAGAGGCACATGCGTCCACTTGCTTCAGTGCTTTATGTTGGGCGTGCGTCTCGGATTGGCAGATTTTCTTGGCTATGAAATTAAGTACATTTGGGTTGAAGAACTACTATCACCTGGACGCTGGTTCATTGAAGAACTGGAGCAGTCTTGTCCAGTTCTTTGTAAAATCTGTATACAATCATACAAAGAGTCATTACTTCAATGAACCATTGCCTGCGTGATATCGGTTCTTCAACCCAAATTCACTCTATCCCTCGCCAAGACAGAAGAGCACTGTCTTCTAATAGCCTCCTCGCCGGCAGCAGATTCTACTTACCTTCATAAGGTCAGCACAGTGAGCTGTGAATTCTAGTGCTCTACCCACCCTGCATATGCATTTAAGTGGCTGGTCCTTGTGGGGTTAAATGGACTCACATGGATGATCTTGGGTATAGTGTCAAATGAAGGCTGAAATTGAGTGTTTCTTTTGGCAGTTTCCATCAAGGCACATTGTTTACCTTTCCTCGCCACTCGTAAATCGCGAGTGGGAGAAACAACGCTACATTGCAACATCATCTAAGCTTGGCAGCATGTCATCTAATGCATGTGTGCTTCCATGCCACTTCAACATCCACCTCAGTGGCATGCATGTTTTCCATGGAGTCGGTTTTTTATTTAACTGACCATGCAAACTCTATTTTCTAACACAACCTATTGGGTGATTTGTGTCTCGTGTTGAAACCTTGTTTGTTTGTCCATTATGTGTTTTTGTTTTAATATGTTGTGTGTTGTACAGTGTGCTGCTAATTTCATGTTTAATGCTGCGTGGAATGGAACATTCTGCCAATATATCTTGTTTAATTCCATGTCTTCTTGTTTTTTTTTTATCTGGTGTTGTGTGTGGGTGTTATTTAATTGGGTTTGCGGATGATTGTTGCGGTTGAGTGTGCTATTTGAGGATGGTTGTGGGTTCTGGGAACTATATACTTGAGTTAGTTTAATAATGGGCATGAAAACATTTGTGAAACTTAGCCAGTTATGGCCATAGAGTTTGGACGGTTCAGTTAAAAATTGGCAAACTTTCCTGGAGAAGTTAAAATGGAAAAAAAGAGAAAATGCCTATGTAAAGTGTCACGTTAAGAGTAATTATACAGGTGTGACCACGAATACATTTTTATCAATCAGCAAACTAATACAGCAACAGAAAAGAGCACATCGCAAAATGCGCATTCTGGAAGAAAATCCTATCTTTTATCGGAACACCTGCATAGAAGTTCAAGAAAGGAACTAGAAATAACACTTCCTCCTCTGGAAACTAAATATGCTCACTTAATAATGTTCAGAAATGCAGTCTTACTACTATCGTTTAATAAACATGTTATCCTTTTCTCCCTAATAGAGTTCTTCTTGGCCACTTACGGTTTCTCTGTGCATCTGTCCCGCGACAAATCTGTTGTTGCATGTGGTCCTTGTATAAATCACATCAAATAAATACATATTTATCTAGAGTTCTTCTATGTGTGCAGTTCCTAGCTAACTCCTTATTATTGATAAAAAATGAGACAGTAGTGGTGATTGTTCTAGAGGGGTTGTGTGTGTGTTTCTATCAGTTGCAGTGTCTGTATGTTAGTGGCTGTTGGTAGGTTTATTTGAGAATGCTTTTGAGAATGCATAGGTGTGTGTAAGTGTGAAAAAGAGAGAGAGAGAGAGAGAGAGAGAGAGAGAAAGAGAGAGGAAATTGCAGGAAGAGTGGGTTGATGATTGTCATTACCCGTATGTGATCCGGAATGTGTGAGGGTGACTAAGTAGGTATCAATGTTCATGCTAGAATGAGTGCAAGTAAAAGAATTGGGCTAGAGTGGCTGTGTGTGCATTGTATAATTACTATACCAGTGTGTTCAATAGCGACTATGCGTGTACATACCAGTGGGTATGCTATGCTGGCAGAATGTACGCATAGGTGGTACAGCAGTGTGTGTTGAGGTGGTTATGAGTGTGTACATAGTCTTGACAATGAGTGGCTAGCTGTAATTCCCCACTAGGGGCTGTGTGTGTGTGTGTGTGTGTGTGTGTGTGTGTGTGTGTGTGTGTGTGTGTTCGTGTGTGTGTGTGTCTGTGTGTGTCTGTGTGTGTCTGTGTGTGTGTGGCGGGCTGTGAGAGTGTGTGATGTGTGTTGGTGTTAATGCTAGGGGCTTGTAGAGGGCCTCTGTTGTCGAAGTGAAGCCACCAAACCTATTATGTAACACCCTCTAAGTGCTTTATAGGGAACCCCCAAAGTATACTATCCTCACTTCTCCTTGTCTATCCAGAGTCCCTCAGCCACCCAGTCAAGTAATCACCTGAAACACGTAATAAATAATATTCCTTTTGGAGAATTCATCAGACTAAAAAGGAATTGCAGTGAAGAGAGTGAATATAAGAAACATGCAGAGAAGATGACAGAAATGCGAAGGAAGAGGATATAACACAAATATTGTAAAAAAAAGCATATCAAAAGGCTGATGGAATAAAAAGAGAAGATCTCTTCAAAACCAAAAACAAGGTAAAAAGAAGTGACAAAGAGACTGTTAAATGTATTACGACACAAACATCGGAAGATTCCACGTTATATAAAATATTTCAAAAGCATTGCACTGTGTTATTAGCTGACAAAGACATGCAAGAATACCTCACTGACAAACCAACAATCATATACTGCAAAACACCGACGATACGGAAGAAAGTCAGCCCTAGTTTCCTCAAACCTGACAGTGAATTAATGACCAATCAAGCAGAGGAATGTTAGTTAACTGTACCTAATGTGAATTATACATGTGGTTCCTGTGCAATTTGCAAATATATGATAGATAGACAAAAATAAAATGATAACTTTGCCCAATGGCAACAGTCACAATATCAAAAGCTTTATCGATTGCAATACAAAATTTGCTGTGTACAGAATATCAGGTTCCTAATTGGTACATAGGGATTACAATACATGAACTAAACATTTGAATTTTGGAACATATTAGAGCAATAACAAACAAGGATGATAAATATCCTCTGGCTAAAACATTTGGAGGAACAACAGAATGAGGCCCCATTAGAGACCTTAAAATGCACAGGTATTGGTATAGCAAAAAAGTCACCTACAGGTGGAAATAAATAACTAAAGTTGAGACAGCTAGAGGCTATTTTGATAAACACAATGGACACATGTTACAATGGCCTCAGCAAAGACAAATAACTATGAATTCTTTTTAGTAATATATAAGGTACTCAAACCTAAGAGAATAATAATTTCAAGTTGCAGTAACAACTCTTAAAAGTATGTCTTTACCATTAGAAATTGGAGAGTAATCAGATTGACACTGAGGACTCACTATAGCTCCATTCTAAGATAACAGTTGTAATTTAAAATATACAGTAGTCCCAGGTATTATTAAAATATTTTGTAAATACACAATCCCTTCACAGATATTAAAAATATTATTACTTTTCAAGCAGCATTATTGTTAACAATACATCAATTTCAATCGCAGTAGATAGACATGATAAGAATGATGTCATGGCGTATGTGCGTAATTCAATGATGTCACCATTATGGCATAATAAATAGCAGCCATTTTGTAAAACGTATTGCTTAGCGTACTAGCAAGTGCCCATTGAGCCCTACAAGCAAGGAGAGGGACTCAGAATTTGAGAAAAAGGGTCACAACATCCAAATTGTTTATCGGCCTTCTTTGAACATATGTTGAACGTATATAATATGAAGTCAAAATGGGCCACAGTAAATAGCAATGTTTCACATTTGTTTTTCTTCCGACCATTACACTAGATCACTATACTATAATCAGATAAAATTAGAATCCGAATAACCACCAAAACCAAATGAGAATTAACTACTGAAAAGCAAGAAGGTATTACATTAATTAATATAAATTCTTTTTAATTATGAAATGTATAGATAAATCATACGATCCAAATCTGATTATATTATCATTATTTAATCAATCTAGGAATGCAGACATATATAACAAGATGCATTTATCTCCTCATGATGAGCTATGTATATAGCGAAACACGTGTTGAGGACAAATTGAATTAATGAATATTAACTGGATTTCATAACAAATTCAATTGAGAGGACCCACTCATTTAGTGAAGATCGACTGCATTCGAGGACACATTTAATAAAGTAATATCAATTGGATTTACAATAAGGATCAATTGAATGAATGAAGATAACATTAAATTATGCATACTATGAGACGCTAAATTGGACTCATGAAAGAACAGATTTGATTAATGAAGGATGACCTAATCGCAAAGCAATTGAACTCAATTAATAAAAACAATGAATTGACAAGAATTAATTGAACATACTGAAGGACACATTATTGCAATTATTCTAAGAATTATTTCGAGAACATATCATTTGAAAAAAAAAAAATTAACTTTATTTTCAGTTCTTAAGAAAATAACATAATCAAACAAAAAGAATGTATGAAAGCATAGCACATGCATCACCCACATTATGAGAAACAGTAAGGTAGGACCCCAAAGTGCAGACCTGGGATGCAAATGTATCAGCGTCTGGAATCCATGTCAGAGTTGGGGTGTATTTGTAGACAGACCCTGACTGCTCTGACCCTGCCATGCTTTTCAAGTGCAATGCACCAATTTGCCCATGGAATGGAGGAGTACCAAGACGGGTGCTCTGAAGTAAGAGTATCCAGAGATAAAAATTGCACAGGGATTCAGTGGGAAACGTGGACTCGTGAACATCAGTAAAAGAGCAGGATACACAAGCACAGTTTATTGGTGAGTTCACAGCAAGGAAACAGTCACAGGCAACACAGAGAGCTTGTGTGAGTGACCGTCAAGCTACTATCTTGGTCTTGTCGGGAAGATAGTGCAGCAGGTTGAGAACTCACTGATGCAATATGTGTGTGATCTGCAGGTCCCAAGTTCCAATCCGGGCCTTTCATCCTTCCAAGGTCGATAAATGAGTACCTACTTTGTTTGGGTGATCATTGTATGTAAAATGTTTTTTGCACAGCAATTTGGTAAAAGTGCAATATAAATAACAAATCATTATCATTGCATGTTCAGAAGATGGAAGCAGTGCTTTTGGGTGGGCTCACCCCACCTGTACTAGCTAATATATTATTAGAGTGCCAGGGCAATTTAGGAATATATAATACATGAGCCCAGTTAGGAAATGGGTGGAAACACATGAAAAGTAGATGGGGGTATGGAGAATTATCCCTCTCACTAAGTCTGGAACGAAGAAGTTCAAGAAAGAAATCTTGGTCTCCAACCCAGGCCTACCCGTTGCTGATACCTACATCAGTGCTTCCTCCAGACAGACTCTTACCGACATCCTCTTTGTGGTTCCCTCTCCAGACCTATGGACCCCTCACATGGTCTCTGCGCTCTATCCTTTTTCCTCCTCTCCCATTAACGGTGGCACTCGGTGGGAGGTCCTCTTGGGCCCATTCCACTCCTCCAAGACCATCATTAATTTCTATCTGAATGGCACCGTCTTGGTCTAGGGCCCTCAGCCCAATCTCCTCCTTTTAGATAGGCATCACACACATCTACTTCCTTCCTTCTCCTGCTACTCCTACCAGCACCTCTCTGGCTACTCCGCCACCTCCTTCTTCTGCCGCCTCTCTGGCACTCTCCTCCTCCTCCTCTCTGGCTACTTTGCCACCTCCTTCTACCACCTATGCCCACTCTCTTGCCCCTGTACCACTTCCGAAATGCGTACCTCAAGCCTGTACCCCTCCACGGAAGTCTTTCAAATGTGTCAACCTGCTCCACGTCGCTACTCCCTACTCTCGCTCTGCTGTCAAACACTCCTCTGACATCCGTCACCTCCTCGAACAACTTGACATATCCTCGCTCTCACCAAGACTTTTTTCAATACCAGCCCGGTCACAAGTTTTGACACTCTCTTCCCTGATGGCTACAAGATCCTCTCCGAACCCAGAACCAACCACCCCAGAGGTGGAGTAGCTCTTATATTTACAGAGTGGGTCCCTGCTTCTGTCATTCCTACGCAGGCCTACTCCTCCTTTGAATGCCGGGTCCGCAGGCTCTCTATCTCTCCTGGTCTCACTCTGACTATAGCCACCATCTACAGGCCACCTGACCAGGTCGACCTCTTCCTCTCAGAGTGGGCTGACTTCTGCTCTTATCCCCTTGCCTCTACTTCTCAACTTCTCCTCCTCTGAGACCTCAACATCCACCTGGATGCTTCTAATCCCTCCGCAGGACTCTCCCGCAACCTCTGCAACACTCTCTTTCCATTCTACCCTCTGGTGTGACACACTCTGCCGAGCATACCTTGGATGTTCTCATCACCTCAGACGTCCCCCTACCATACACTCTCACCACTCCTCTCTCTTGAACTGATGACTTTCTGTTCACCTCTCATCTGACGCTCTTTGTCCCCCAGGCTAAGCCCACCCCAGAACTGCCACCTTCCTCCTTGGTAATTTGGCCCACGAAGCATGTGTCAGTGGATGCCTTTGCTGCTACTTTCTCTGCTCCTCCTTTCTCTGCTCCTCCCATGCCTGCCTCACACTCTGACACAGCCTTCTCTAACCTGCATCTTTCTATCTCCAACACTATGGACGTCCTTGCCCCTTTCATGAGAATCCATCTGAAGCCTACCTCCAAGTGCAACTATTGGTATGACTCTGACCTCACCACCCTGCAATGCAGGTGTAGGGTGGCTGAGAGGAACTGGAAGGCATCAGGTGCATCCTCTGACAAACGGGCTTGCTGCCTACTGCAAAGGCAATACAGACTCTCTGTCCTGTGCAAGAAGACAGCCCGCATCTAAGCCCATGTATCTGCGGCCTCTAATAAGACAGCCAAACTCTTTAAAATCTGCAAGGAGCTGGCCAATCCTTCTGCAGTCTCCACCTCTCATGTTCCCTCCCAGGCCCTCTGTACGGCTTTGGCTTCTCACGTCACCGGAATTCATGTCCTCTCTCTCCTCTTCCTCTCATTCTACTGCTCCCGGCCCCCCTCTGACCACCTCTCCCTCTCCTCCTACCTTCCCCTCCTTCTCTCCTACTACACCTGATGAGGTTTCTAGACAAGTCCGATCTATGAAAGTGTCATCCTAACAGGTGCTCCCCTGCTCCTCCAGAACCATCAAGGACCACATTGACAACCTCGCTCAAGCCTTGGCAGATTTCTACAATCACTCTTTTGCCACTGGAACTTTCCCCTCTCTCTTCAAGCACTCTCTTGTGCACCCCTCCTTAAAAAGCCTTCTGCTGATCCTACAGGTCTGGCAAACTATCACCTGATCTCTATCACTCCTTTCCTGGGCAAACTCCTGGAATAATTGTCCATCTCCCAGCTTACTATCTACACTGAATCTGTTGGTTGTCTCCATGACCATCAGTCTGGCTTCAGAGCAACTAGAGGCACAGAAACTGATTGCCTGAACACCTGTGAAGATCTGCTCAGTAATCTCGATTCAAGCCTTCCCTCTGTCCTCATCCTCCTTGACCTTTACTCTGCTTTTGACACAGTCAATCATGCCATCCTGATCAATCGACTCCGTGAGTACCTGGGCATCACAGAAATTGGCCCTGGAGTGGTTGTCCTCCTTCCTCCTGGACCGACCCTCCCAGGTCCAACTTGGGTCCTTTCTCTCCAAATGTGGTGTTTCCCAGGTCTCTAACCTCTCACCCTTGCTCTTCAATGATTAATTGGCCCCTTTGGCCCACCTTATTTCGATATTCTCCTCTAACTTTCAGTGTTATGCGGATGACACTCAGCTCTCTTTCAGGCTCCCATCAGCCTCCTCTCCTCTCTCGCTCATTCCTGACAGTATATCCGCAATTCAGGATTGGTGCGCCTATAACAACCTCTGCCTTAATACCAGTAAGACTGAGATCCTTCTAATTGGGATCCCTGCTCCCGCTTTCCCCCTCTCACTCTGGCTGCCCTCCCTGGGCCCTCTTCCTGCGTCTTCCTGTGAGGCAAAAATCCTTGATGTCATCTTCGACTCCACTCTCTCCTTCTCTCCCCACAGCACAGACCTTGCCAAGAAGGCCCACTACCAGCTGCACCTCCTCAGAGGTATTCTTCCTTTTTTCACTTTGCCACAGAAGCTCACTGTCTCCAGAGCCCTGGTTCTCTCTAGGGCAGACAACTGCAACAGCCTCTTTCTCAATCTGCCTTCCTCTACTCTCTGCCCCCTGCAACTAATCCAGAACAGGACTGCAAGACTTGTCCTTGGCCTCAAACCAAGGGACCGTATCTCTCAAGCCCTGAAATCTCTCCATTGGCTCTTAGTGGCTGCAAGGATCAAATTCAAGACCCTCTGTATCATCCAAAAGGCTTTCTGGGGCTAAGGCCACACTACATCCAACTCTTCCAAAGCACCAACCTTCTGGAGCCCTTCACTCGGCCACATCTAACTCTCTGAGGGTCAGCCCCTTCTCCAGGCAGAGAGTGGGGATAGATCTCTCTCCTCTGCAGGTGACTCCCTCTGGAATGGCCTACCTGCCCCTCTCAAACTTCTCTCTCTCTCTCCCCCCCCTGTTAACCTATCTGTCTGCTGTGCTGACTGGTGGTCTGGCTACCCTCAGAGTCTCACTGGTACTAGGCTCTTCCATGAGTAGTCACCCCAGCACAGCCTCCAGGCCCACAGAGCACTTAGTGGCTGTAACTGTAACCCTACAGTCCCCTGCCTCCTTGCACTTACCCAGAGCTGCGCTGCCCTGGCTGCACTTACTCAGAGCAATGCTGCCCCGATTGCACTCCCCCTTTCCCTCTCCCTGGCTCTCCCATATTTCTCCCCCCCCCCCGCACTTGCGTTCACACTTGCACGATCTGAATGACACAAGGACTAGTAAGATCATTTGTTTTGTCCTCCCTCTGTCTTGCCTCCCTTGTCTTGGTGCGCCTAGAAAACTTGCGTACAGGCGCGTTATAAATGACTTATAATATCATATCATTAGCCAATCAAGCAACACACATGGAATGTTGGAGATATGCAGCTAATACCAACCATTATTTGGGGTTCAAACCCAATAAGACAGTATAAAAAGTGACCAATGGCATTGAGGCAGTTAGGGCAGCGTTCAAGTAGGTTGTTGTTTTCACACAGAGTAGCAGGAGTAAAGAAATGTAAGTGGCTGATCCAGCTACCTCATTCCTTGAGAGAGATCAAACATCAAGGAGAGCTCGATGCAAGAAGCCTGCTGGGGGCTTTAGAGCAAACCTTGTCAAGAGCCAAAAGCATGCCCGCCGGGCGTAACATATCCAGTTTTTTGGCACAAAAAGGGAACAATACACCAGGAATGTATACCCAAACCCAGGGGAGAACCTATGAAGGGGAGACCCATAGCATGTTTGTAATAGGCTCACTTATAGAGAGGAACCCAAGACACTGAAGTAGGCACCACCCCAAGAGGTTGATGTGTGGCTGATGCCTGAGAATAATTTCAGCCTGAAATGTATGCAATCAGGGGAGAGAAAACCTTAATGTTAAATTGTTGAAGGCATCCCCTATCGCAGGACAGAGAGTTACAAGGTCTTGTCCTGGTGGCAGCATTCTGGACCAAGGACTACTGAACTCCTGCCAGTAACTTGTCTCCTGGAAGATTCATGAAGGCCAACAAAGAAATGTACCCGGGCACTTTAAATAGCTAGACACTGGTTGAACTGAATGACCCTTCCAAGGTGAGGCAGTCTTGAGATCTTGCTGTGCTCTTACGGTGTAGAATAGGGACAGTAACATTGGACTAGGCCAATAGGTCCTAATGGTATAGAAAGAAGCCCATGCCTTGATTTCTGTTACCCTCCAACCTGACAATGTAGGCCATAGATTCTCTCTCTTGTGTTGTGGGTCTTTTCTACAAGAACTCCTCAACACCTACCTCAAAGGAAATAAAGATTCGGAACTAGTGTTGACATCTCAAGTGTCTGGTGTATCCTCACTATTACAGGTGATATGAGCAATGAGCATATAAGGGTGGTTATGCCGAGAGCCCAGGCTTATGACTAATACTTTTCTTTTTCACATGCCTATCATCTGGCACCATGTTCCTCAACATATGTAGACCATTCCCAACTGTCTGTCCTTCCAAATCATCCCTGCAAACCTGGTTGTTTCAACTATCTTTAATCACATCTCATCTCTTTCCCCATATTGCGCAAAGCATCAGAACAAATTACACCAGTTGTGCGTGTCACATGCTGTACTCACCCAATAATAAGAAGACTAGAATCCCACTGTTGTTGGCATCATCAGACTCACCTAGTGCCTCACTACTACCTACAAAAAGCACTCATCCTTAGTCTTATGGTTGCTCACATCAGCAGTCTCACACCTAGAGTTTCACTGCTTACATCATGTCAAGGATGGCACTCTGCCAAGAGTGGTACAGGGCCCCCAGGTAGGGTTTGGGTGGCTGTGCTGGTGTAAGGTGACAGATAAGCACACACACAGCAGGAAGCTCAACAAGAACGAAGAGTAGGCAACTGTAGTTGTGAACAGAAAGATGCAGGAAATACAAAGGTACAAACAAACTGGATTTCCTCTTGGAGTGTATGCAGAAATGGAAAAGAGTGTTCCACGGACCTTTGGAAACTCCAGCCTTCTGCACAGATTACTATTACAGGGGCCCACTCTGTCTTCTCATGGCTGGGAATAACAGCTGTGGGTGTCTGTAACACTGAAAACGCGACAAGGGAAGGGGCAGAGGTTGCCTGCCAGAAACCAACAGTCAAGCTCTGTACAAAGGATCAACATAAGACACAAGGGAGACAAGAACAGAAATAACCAGGGAAAAGGAAGTCTAAGAGAAATCTAGCAGAAGGGAATGAAGGAAAAAACAGTAGAATAGAAATGGGTAAACTAAAGGGGAGGACAGAGGACTCAAGTAAGAGAAGGACAGGGATCAAGAACAAGGGGTTACATACAAGGAAGCGAGCAAGGGAGCAGCAGACAGGAAATAGGGGGCTGCAAACAAGGAAGCAGGACTGCAGTAACGGATGGCACAAGGTGCAGAAAAACTTTAGTGGATTGCAGAGGACTGTAGTAGGCTGCAAGGCAGCAAGTCCAGGGGAGCAGGACTGAGAGCTGTAGTAGGCGGCAGACAGAGAGCCCAGAGGAGTAGGGCAGCAAGGAGCGAACCCAAAGGAACAGGGCATTGAGGCAGGGCTGAAAGCAGAAGAGAGTCGCAGGCTGCAAGGCAGGGAGCCCAGAGGACCCGGGCTGTAGACAGCGAAGGATTGTAGGCTGCAAGGCAGAGAGCCCAGAGGAGCAGGGCAGCGTGGCAGGGAACCCAGAAGGCTATGGCTGTAGGCAGCGGAGTGTAACAGGTGCAAGGCAGGGAGCCCAGAGGACCAGGGCTGTGAGGCAGGGAGCCCAGAAGGTTAGGGCTGAAGGCAGCGGAGTGTAACAGGCTGCAAGGCAGGGAGCCCAGAGGAGCAGGGCTGTAGGCAGCGGAGGGTTGCAGGCTGCAAGGCAGGGGGCCCAGAGGAGCAGGGATTTGAGGCAGGGAGCCCAGAAGGCTAGGGCTGTAGGCAGCAGAGTGTAGCAGGCTGCAAGGCAGGGATCCCCGAAAGAGCACTGGATCAAAGCAGGAAAATGCAGCAACAGGAACAGCATACAAATTCGAGTCACAAGGCAAAAAGGGACTGGGAGGACTCTTGATGCAAGAGACTGAGCTCCTGCAGGCAGCTGCTTAAATACAGCCCTGCCCTGTACTGAGGCATGCTAATTGGCAGCACCTGGAGCAGCACAACTGAAGATAATCTGTCTCCTCCCTCTCTGGTCCTGAGATGGTGGAAGCAGCACTGATCGCTAGGGCATCTGGGGATTGTGGTTCCAATACTGACAAATGGGAATGGCCAGGAATTGATAGCTGTAGCAAGGTGCATTATGGTACATGTGGTTAGCTGAATTAAATAGAAAAGTACCAATGTCGTACAAATGGAAATTAAGGACCAAAATGTGAATAGGGGTTGTTTAAAGAGTATTATGAAGATAAACAAGTACCATATCATCCATGATGGTTGCCAATGTGTGCGCCAGTGGCACACGCATGACACATTATTACCAGTATCAACCCTGGAGTCTCAAATGTCAAAGTTTTATTTAATTCTGCAATTTTAGATTCGTATTAGTGAAGATGTGTAAAGCATACATCAACATGAAAATGGTTAAATAACAATGCAGCTATACATGACAAGACAGGATAGTGTCAGAAAGAACAGACATACAACATATAAAGAATTGCTGATGGTTAGGAATTAACAACAGCAGCACCTTCCAAGAAGGGGATCCAAGTGACATCTGATAGACAACAAGTCTATGATGTAGCGCAGAACCACTGGGTGGAATTACTAGATAACCAGCTTTAGATTGTTGTTGTCTCTGTCACCTTTGCCAGTGTCCCTTTCCCATTCAGTGTTCTGTCTCCATGAGCCAGCAGAGAAAGGGAGGTGGAAGGCGTCATGGAACCATCACACAATACTGCAAATACCTTGCCTGGTTCCCTTCTCTCTCACCTCCCCTGTGATTTCCCTCTAGCTCCCCACCAATTCCAAATCGAAAAAACACCTGCTGTTCTGACACTCTCCTCCAACTCCCTTGTGGAAGTCTGTCTTACTCCCCAACACATCAAAAGGAATAAATACCCGCTGTCCTGCCATCCTCCACCACCTCCCTAATGTGACTTTCTTCTGCCTCTTCGTCCCAAAAAAGGAAAAATATA
This sequence comes from Ambystoma mexicanum, assembly GCF_040938575.1. NCBI lineage: Eukaryota > Metazoa > Chordata > Amphibia > Caudata > Ambystomatidae > Ambystoma > Ambystoma mexicanum. The sequence goes on from NC_090940.1 coordinate 435,882,765, forward strand.
CCTTCTACCTGCCCTTGCCTTTCACAGCTTACCCTGCCCATTCTGCCACCTCTCGCGGTTGAGGGTGTGGCCTGTCACCTTGAGAGCGAGAGGCCAGCATGTGAATGCTGCCCTGCTCTCTAACAGGCCGGTAGCCATGGGTCTGTTTCTTTGCCAGGCACGCGGTCACCATGCTGTTGAGAGCAGTGTCACGCTCCGGAGTGGGATTCTCATTGTCGGCAGGACAGCATGGTAGGCCGGCCGCCTCTGCTTCTTTGTGGTCTGAGGAGACATCGGGGAGTCAGAGAAAGGCTGTCTTCCTCTGTCATGATGTGATGCCTGTGGAAACGATTTACAATTCCCACCGTTGTGATATCATAGTAAGGGACTGCAGAATTTAGAAATCTGAATTATTTCTACATATGGTGAGCTTGAATATGTTGCATATTAGAGTAGAGCACACTTGCATTGTCTTTTGATCTTTCAATGAGGTTTCTAGTATATTCCGAACCCGAAATATTGTAGAAATGTGTACATGATCCAAAGTGCCATGACCACCTTGGAAGCCACTTGAAGTAGATCCATCATTTAGACACGTGCTCCATGGAAGCTTGGAGAATGTTTTGCTGAATACACATAGTGCAGACAGCCAAGGGCATGAAGAGCTTCCCAGAGGAAAATGTGAGCCAAGAGCATCCATTTTACAGACAAGGTATTCTAGCTACCAAGGTCATTGGCTGGAAGCCCAGACATCAGAGCAGAAGAACATAGAAAAACCAAACGTTTAACATTTGCCGTACAACCTATGCCTTTTATTACAAATGAAGGGGCGTACTCTTCGCTGTTTGGCAAGAGAATGAACAGATAACCAGACCCCATACGCCAACCTTCATGATGCACTTGTGAACTGCGATGTGATTGGCCGCAGGTAAATCAATACACCTTGTGATTGAACTGTGCTATTTCAGATAGCAAGAAGAGATACACCTCCCAGTTATCAATAAAGAAGAAATAACTTCTATTGTGTGGGTGGGATTGGAGATTTCCCAAGCCATTGCTTTATGTCTATATCTTCATGTGTTAATTCTGTTCGCTGCATCCTTCTGAGTCAGGCTCCTTGCGTCAGTGTTGTGTGATAGTGGCTGGGTGGCTCCCTGCAGGTGTACTGAAGTGCAGGGTGAGCAAGGTGGAGAATGAATACCAAAGCTGTCTAGGGGGTTAGATGAGATAAGGCCTTGCCAGCCTATGAGGCACCCCCATTAGAGGGTGGGGTCCTAAAAGATACCTCATGGGCCATCATGCGGTCACACAAAGCAACCAACGGTCACAGCATATACAGCAAAAGTTTAAAAAAATAACTGAAAACTCCAAGTGCTATTTCTAGTGACAAGGCCACTTAGAAAATAGGATAAGAGATGGGCAGAGTTAGATAGGTGAATTACATATCTTTGGCTGAATTCTTGAGGGTGTTTTGCAGTCACGTAATGTGAATGGATGCCTTTCCTTTGCATTTCTGTTTGTTAGATTTATTGTGGTTGATGGAGATAGCATCTGTCAACCAGCAAGGAAAAGGGAAACCAAAGAACAACTTTTCAAAATGGACCAGTTTAAAAAAAATAAATGGGCCTTTATAAAATAAATGGGCCACAAAATGGAAAACAAAGATCAGAAGAATAGGAGGAGCCAAAGCAGTTAGGAAATAGGCCGGAAAAGTCTGATTGGTGTGGTGAAGTGCCTACATCAAGCATCACAAATACCATTAAAAAGGGACTTATCTGTGCCATGCATTCCCTCCAAGAAGGGGTGTAAAGAGATAATAAGGTTAAGAAAATGGCCCAAAGCAAAGTGAACTGACAAAGGCCTGCCTGAAAGAGCAACAGAGACACCACTCACACATTCTGTTATTTGTTGGAGATTTCAGCCTCTTGTTCACTATGACAATGAATAGGATAACTGTTGGATTGCACCTCTTGCTCGCTGCCAAGATAAAAGGGCGCTGGTGTATTTAAATACATGCATGACAGAGAATAATTTTCTTCAACAGTGTAAAAATGTGCAACTATTTCCAAGGCCTCTGAATTAAATTTAAAGACTGACTTATCTGTGCTGAAAGCAAGGCTGAGAACCAAACAAGAACTATGCCCCATGTAAAAGACAGTGGGCCTCATTACAAGTAGGGCGCAAAGGGATACCGGGCACCGGTAATGATAGCGGTGCCGGTAATCCCTTTGTGCCCTACTACGAGTTCCCTTTGCAGGTCCTTCCTTAATGCCTGCTTTTAGTAGGCGTTAAGGAAGGGACCCGCAAAGGGACACCGGGGTCAATAACGGTACCGTAATTTACGGTACCGTTATTGCCGCCTTCCCCTTCCCATTGAGCCCCATGGGGGCACAAACGGGAATGGGGAATGGCCCTGGTGAATGGGGAATTACCGGTCCCTCCGACCTCGGAATGGACCGGTAATTACTCCATTCACCAGGCCGGAGTCGGAACAATTTTGGAGGCAGCCATGCCGCAAATAGCGGCGTGGTTACCTCCAAAGTCGGAATGAGGCCCAATGACAACAACTTTGGAGTGCATGTACTGCATTTACTCATGTTGAGAAACATGAGACAGATACAGGAAAGTCTGGAATTTAATCACCAGTGCAATGTTCCTGGATTCCCAGCATACAAGGAGAATCAATTTCTATTACGATCATGCCCTGGATAGAGAAATTGGACCTGCAGTTTAAATGTGATTTGTATTCAATTACCACATTTTCTATATATTTTGGAGTACACAATGATGTAAAATGTAAGGCCTACTACAGCCTCATGTGAAGCAGTATTTAACTATATTTGTATTTACTTTGAATAGGGCTTTGATTAATATAAGTCAAAGACCCAGACATGTCCCTATAATTGCTGAGGGCAATTTGAAACTGTCAAAGTTTCCTTTTCTGAAACTGCTGCTCAGGAATGCAGAATGCAACCACACGAAGAGGTCATACAGAGACCTTGGTTATCGAGGGGTAAGCATAGTCATACATAATATGTTTGTGATAACTGAAATTAGCACAGAGAATTCCTCCTTTCTTAGGAAATAGTGTAAAGTGTTAAACCCCTGCAATCTCTTTATCTTTGAATACACAGGCAGACCCTTGTGTAATGTGGAATGGCAGGGGGTTTTAACATTGTACGTGTTACTGGGGAAGATTACCTCTCCAGGTTATCAGGTAATATTATCCCCACCAATAATATCGACTTATATTTGGTAGTCGGGAATGGCCATAGTTGATATTATTAGTGGGGTCAATTTTGGGAGTAAGTATTTTAAAGGGAGCGGTGTTTACCCCCATCGCAGGTTCAATGGGTTAATATTGGCACAGAAATATGGTGACATTCTTGTATGGCGATATTTTTGCGGGGATATTAACACATGGAACCCTCTCCAGCCCATCCTTGTGGGGCTGCAGGAAAGCTCAATAAGATGAAATTGAAAGCACTACACACACAGGTGTATTTAAATCTGCACACACCGTTGTATTCAAAGTCACATACACACATGCATAGATTGAAAGTATCACATTCAAAATTACAGACATACGTTCATTAAAAACTACACATGCATAGTCTGAGAATACCGCACACACTGGCTGATTTTCTAAGCTAATAAATCGTTTAAGTAAGACTATATTTACTGAGCTAAAAAGAAAATTGTGTACGTAAATGTAAATCTACTAGGCTAAAATAAAAATAGTGTAAGAAGCACTTAAGCCATTTGTTGGTGCAAGGGTAACTTACACTATTATTTTAGCTTAGTAAATCAGCCACACATGAGTGCAAGAATCATTGAAAGTATTGGTTTCTTATTTAAACCCGCAGGAGCCAGATGTAAGCCAGATGTAAACTGACCATTGTCTATATTTAAATAACCTTCACATAGCTTACATATTCACTACCTTACACTTGCACAGGTGAGCCAGGGTGAATGGACATGTGTTGATAAATATATATTTAAGCAGCTTTTCTCTGCTCCATACTTGTCTTGATACTGGAGAAAGGCAAGTATCTGAAAATGCAATGTTATCATCGAAATAGATTGTGTGTTTAGATATAATCAATAGAAATGCCTAATATCCTTTAGAATAAAAGTTTTGTTGATTTCCTGTGTGAAAAGAGTAGCGAGATTCTTATAGGCAGATAGAATTAGTTTGAATGACAAATTGCAATTCCGCATATAACATTGTGGTGATCTCCATGGTGTAAAGCTGTATACCACCTCCGTGAAAGTAAATTTATTCTTTCAAATAAATTTCGGATTTTGCAAAAAAACACTTGTTTGTTTACTGCCCAGAATTGTAGAGTGGGAATGCATACCAAGGGGTATGATATCAGCTAAATTGCACTAGCAGAGCCTGTGAAATAATATCTAAGACAAATAATTCTGCAGCAGACACACAGCCAGTCACCCTTTGTAACTCAGGAGGACAGAGAACAGTGACTTTAACCATGTATTGCAAAAGAGAAATGGTAATGAAATCCAAGAAGGTGGCTGAGGTTTTATAACCTCCTTCCTGGGCCATGTGACTATGGGTTGGAAACAGAGAATGCGTGGGAATGAAGAGGAGCTGACACCAATAGACCAATACGATCAGTGAGAGTTGGTCATCTGACACCCCACCAATGGGATAAAGGCTTGAGAGGTATGAGAAGGGGAAGAAAGACACACATAGGAGGGGAATGCGCTGTGAAAATCTGGAAGACGTGACGGCGAGGTGGTCGCTGTTGAAGGCTGGGGCTGAGACGGCCCAGAGGGTGCAGTGAGCAGGATAACTCTTACCTTAGTTTGACAGGACCCAGAAGGGGCGCTGTACCAAAAACCTCAGGATTTGTTTTGTATCCTAGACACCGCAGCATGAAGACAGCAGAGAGGCTGGGATAGGAGCGAAACCTGTGAACCACTGGCTGGAGGAACGCAGAGAGCCCAGGAGACAGATTCACCCATGGAGTAACGGATGCTGGAAACACAGCCAGAACGTTTCTAAGAGGTTCTGCAAGAACTGGGAGGCCCGACTGGCCTGTGGTGGGAGAGGTGGTTGGCTCTGAGAGTTGCTGCTAGAAGCAGGTATGGCGACAGAAGCTTGAGGGCAATGAGTTTGGATGAGACAGAATAAGAGAGAGAAATGGGACTGTGACGAACAGAAGGGTGACCCTGCCGGAACAAGTAGACTATTTGGGGTTGACTCTGCATCCTGGAAAATGTATTGAAAGTACAACACAAGCAAAAAGACAGTGTGAGAGAAAAAATACCTACCCTGAAATCTGAGAAATGTGGTCAAGGTATGAAATAGTCCATACGTCTCAGTGAGAGAAAGAGAGCCCTGACAATGCAGTCGCAGGTACTTAATCGAAGTATTTAGTGCGCCTGTTAGATATCCTGTGCAAAATGGCGCCCCTTTTGTGAGGTGAGGATTCTTGATGGGCAAACTAACACACCCTAATGGCATCCTTGGCATTACACAACGGTACTGCAGGCCAAGATCAAGATTCATTCATAAAATGTGTGAGTTGTGAAACAAATTCAAAAGCTCAAAAAGAAAATATAGTAAATGATATACATGTCCAAACCAAGTGATCCCAATAGCAAATATGGTACTTGTCAGCTTTCTGGGGACCTCTGTGAGGTCTACTTCAGGGACTTTTAAGTGGGTAAAATGCACTGTGTATGTCCCAGGTTCCACCAGTACCCATTCTAGCCACTGGCTCTGGCCCACTGGTTCTTAGCCTTGTAGGATCTGGGGACGAGCATTGCAGGCTCTAGCTCATGGACCTTACACACCAAGACAATGAGATTTCCTGGCAAGAATGAAAGAGTAGATTTTTGGTTTTGGTTTTCATGTTGTTATTGCAAAAACAAACCCCCTAATTGAACTAATGCACAATCCTAACTGTTTGGCACAAATACAAGGAATTGTTCCTGTGTGAGGGTGTTTGGTGAGCACAGCAAGTCCTCCATCGTGTCCCCCTTCAGTGGCACGGGCCAAACTCAAGACTTACTCGCAAATGACATGCAAAGTGCAACCAATGCAAAAGCTCAAAGGGAAAATAGAGCAAAAGAGATCAAAGCTCAAACCAAATTACGAAACAAAGCCCATTTTCTAATCTAATTAACATAACACGATCTGAGGGGAAATAAAGGACAATACAAGGGAATCCATAAAAAAACCCATCCCTAACTGGGCAATAAACTCAGTGGGATGCACGGTGAGGTGGATGTCTATAAGGGGCACTGGGAATCACAGACACACGTCAAAGCATGAGAAATACATGCCCACATCTTTGGCACGGGCCACACATTTCACCAGCTGGGCAAGGCTGAAGGCCGTGTCCTCCAAGGCCGCCACAAAATCGCAGAGCCCGGCACATGGCTCCTGGTCAGGAAAGCTCAAGATAGCTCAATGCATTTCAGTGCCAGCTGAAGTCACCCCTTCACTGGGCAGGCTTATGGAATGTTGTGCTGGGGATCTGCTAGTTATCTTCAGCTTTCGTGGGAGCCTCTTGTGTGGTCAGCCCCTGACTCTAATACGTCAGTAAAGTGCCCTGTAGCGTTCACTGCAGGGGTGTTGCTAGATCTGGAAAAGACCCGGGGCTACGCTAATGTCAGGACTGTCGGGACTGGGGGCTAGTTAGCCTTTTGGTTGTAGCTACGGAGATTCTATCCGGGCTACAACCAAAAGACCAGGGGCTATAGCCCCCTTAGCCCCCCCCTAGCAACGCCTCTGGTTCACTGGTCCTCTATGCGCTGCTGACTAGCCCGGGATACCCTGGATCATTCATGGAACTTCCTACATCAACCTTTATCTTCCTAGAGATGAGTCAGGTCAAGCCTGGCACACTGCAAGATGTTTGAGCCTCCCTACTCACAGACACCTCTCTTCTACTTACACCATGCCAACCTCTGGGCTGCCTTAGTGACAGGAAAGCTGTAACAAAGCTATATCGTGGAATGAAGGGGTTCACAGATGTCCTTTTATCACACCAAATTCCATAACCCTTCAGAAAATGAAATGTGTAGCTTTCCTCGGCCAGGAGACAATGTTGACATTATTCGACAACTTGTCCATTTTGGGTCCCAAAAGCCTTTCAGTGCTGAGGACTTCCTGGTACTGATCAGTGTACACCAACTAACAGTGAAAGCTAGGAGGAATACATGCTTCCTCGTTTCCATAGCTTTGTAACCCCTCTAGGCCAGCCACTACAGACCGGTAACCATACTGCAGGTGTCAGTCTTAAGTGCACACTGATAGAAAACCATCCTTAAGTACACATTATAAAGGACTCGGAGTACTGAACTGATGTATGACTTGAAGCAGGGATTGCCATTTCACAGAAACAAAGGCACGTGCTGCCAGTGTTTTAGGACTCATTTCCCCAGTGGAGTCATAACAGAGTGCAGAACAACCACCCAAGAAATGCAAAACGTACTGGGGGCACACAGAGGGCAGATGGCATCTGTTACATTTTTATGTTAGGTTAATAAGATTGTATACTGTGCCCACTGTGAGAGAAAGTGAACTCTGGCATTGAAATCTAGGAGGTGTGGGGAACATGCTGAAGCGCCCCAAACACGTTCTCAGAAGACAGAATCTACTGCCAGGATATTGCATTCTGGGAAAAGATGTTAACACCCTTGAAAAACACATCAAGAGACTTTAAACCAAGACACTGCATTCTGGCAAATGGAGTGGATTTCCAAGGAAACCTCACAAGACCTATGATAAAAAGCACCTTTCTGATGATATTAAAAGGAACTGCCATTATAGCGTCTTAATGGTATGACTTGCCTTTTCGTCAGCTTCTTTCACCATTATAGGGAAATAATGAGACAGACCAAGAGCTTCTTAAAGGGCATTCGCCCAAAATACCGTTAAAAAAAGGATAGGGTGAAGGGGCACAGGTAATATGAGTCCACTTGGCAGCTCGATGTATTCACATTTATAAACAACACACCACAGGCTTAATTGCCTCTTGGCGCTTTCAAACAGCTGGGATTGGTAACAGTGGCCCCAAGATTGAATAGAAAAGGAGTGGGAGAAGCCACATCGGACATGTGAGCCGGAGCAAGTGTTGCAATGCTCCCTTCAGTGAACAGCAGCAAGGCAAGCCAATGTGATGTTTCCTCTGGGCAGCCAACGGGGGGACGAGGGGGCAAACGCAAAGGGTTAATCATGTCTGCATGCTGGCCCCCCTGCAACCGGCCCCGCCATGTCATGCTCCTGGACCAAGAGCCGGGTTGCTCTTCAGAAAGGTAAACAACATCGTCCTAAAATGCCCCTGGGCCCCTGAGTTTATATGTGTAGCCAATGCATCCTGTTTGCAGGCACAGTCGTTTCTCTCGCCTGCTGCTGCCTCCCCCCCACTGTCCTTCCCTTCCACAGATCCCTCACTGCTTTCTGTATCCAGTGTATGGATGTCCAGGTTCACCCCAGGATCATTGCTTCTAAGTGTTTTCCCAATGTTTACTACACCAGATATATTTACACTCAAGTCCGCCCCCCCCATATCTTGCATCCTGCCCCCCCCCCCCCCGCCTGGCCCCACTATGTTTTGCTTCTAGCTATTCCTGCGCTGTATTTTGATCTCAGTGATCCCCACTGTATCTACTTACAGGTTTTCCCAATATATTGCTGTCAGGTTTATGCCCAGTGTGTTTCTGCACCCACTGTGTGTTCATTCAGGCTCCAGCCCACCCTCCCTTGCTTCTCTGCATTTCCCCACCTTATAGCGATTACCATCGATCCCACGCTGTAGCTACTTACAGGTGCCCCCCCCCACTATATTTTGCTGGCAGGTTTCTTCTCAGTGTGTGTCTGAACCCACTATGTTTTGATTTAGGTTCCAGCACACCGTCCCTTGCTTCTCTGCATTCACCTTGTGCATTTCCCCACCTGATTGCGATGATCATTGACCCCCCCACCGTATCTACTTACAGGTTCCCCACACCCCCCACTATATATTGCTGACAGGTTTCTACCCAGTGTGTGTCTGCACCCACTGTGTGTTCATTCAGGTTCCAGCCCACCGTCCCTTGCTTCTCCGCATTCACCTTATAGCGATGATCAATGATCCCACGCTGTATTTTTGCCTTTTTCTTTTAGGGGATCACCATTGACCCTTGCATCCAGGTTCTTCCCCCGCTGCGTTTTGCATCAAGGTTTGCACACACTACTTTACTTTTAGGTGATTTCCCATGGGATTTTGCATGTGTCCAAGGGATTCATTGTCACTAATCCATCCCCGCTGTACTCTCTTGCCCACTAAGCGGCTCGTGCTTCCATTAGTCACGCAATCAACGTTTCTACAAGACAACAAACTGCAGGCAATCCTTCTAGACTGCATCTATTCTCCATGTTGGTTGAATTGGCTCCTAGATGTGCCCAATCAGAGGCTCAGATAAGCCCTAATGTATCCATGCACTATTAAAGTAGCCCTCTAAGGTTATGGTACTGAATCCCTGCTCCGATTGTGACTTTATCCTGAATTATGTCCTGTGAACTGTGACCCGCTGTATTGTTCTTAGACCCATGATGACTCACCACAGCCCAAGAGTTACAAGTTTGGCATACGGCTGTGCTGAAATGGGCAACATTATAATAATATCTCCACAGGTTGTGATGCTTAATTTAAGGTTACGAATAGTTACACCACTTAACTTACTGGGGGACAGTGCTACCATTTGCCTCTGTGTTATTATCAACTGAGATGAGTTTACACTAAGAGTCCATATCCATCATTGTGATATTTAGTTTAATCTATTCATCTAAATATTATTCACTATCACATTGAACATAATAGGGTTCAGGCTATAGCATTTCATACGGTTAGGGTGCAAGGCTTTCACTGCCCACAGTAGTAGGAGCGACACCCATCTCACCCCTTGCGTCTTCCCTTTATGTTTCCATGATCTGGCACACAGGATATGCTTGCTTTCTAGGCTTGGCAGCCTTGCCTGACATGCTTGGCCTCTAGTCTTGCTAGCCCCAGTATTACTACTCTGGAGTTTGGGCTTCATTATAAGTTGGCCGGTTGCAGAATTAATGTGCCAGGGTATTAACTTATAGCAGCACCTTGCGCACCGGCCAACTACATCTTTGCCGGTGAGGTGCGCGAATGACCTCCATCTAAGAGCTGTAGGTAATTTTGGCACCTCACCGGCAAACATCGCTGGTATTACCGGCACTGGTAGTACTGGTGCTGGTAAAGCCACCAAAATCCCCCATGGAGTCCAATGGGAGCACATGGAATGGGAATTTACATCAGGCACCAGCACTCATAATCCAGCAGTAATACCGTCCAACCAAGTGCCGGTATCAGTATTTCAGTTTGCCAGTACCCTGGCGGGTTTACCACCAGGATACCGACAAACTTATAACAAGCCTGTTTGGTCAATGAAATTAAATGTATTTGCTGCCCACGACTGAAGAGACATCTTAAGCACATCTTGAATACAACAAACAGCCACACATACAATTATTAATACTTATATATCTTTCATAAAACTACGTACAAGAAAATATTCCCCCCTAATTTAGACACCAATGAATTTGCCATCTAAATTGCTTGTACTCGAGACCCACAATCTATGTAGGTCTCAGGGTCTGGGGTTGTGCTCACCTGAGACTTCTTCTGCAAGGTCCTGCTTGCAAGTGATCCTAGTCTGGCCCTCTGCTTGGAGCGGGTATCGTGCAGGTAAGGGTGAGACTCTCCGGACCCCACCCTGCCTGACAGGTAACAACACAGGCCGGGTGACTCCTGGAGCAAAATGCCTAAAGCAGGAAAAAACTTCCACAGTGTAAGGGGGGAATAACCCTGTGCCACTGATGTAGGATGAAAGAGGATGGTTGGAAGATGGAGCGTCCAAGGAAGGTCAATGGAAGAAGAACAAGGTCATCTGACCCATGAAAAGAGTGTCAGTAGCCACCTTTCCCTCTACCTACTCTACACCTTCTACTCCTGCGACTGACTCCCACCCTGACACAGCCGTCTCTAACTTTAACCTCTCAGTTTCCAACACTCTTGATATTGTCATGAGGGTACGTCTGAAGCCTACCAAAAACTGCCACTCTTAGTACGACTCCGAACTGGCTGCCCTTAAACTCAAGTGCAGGGCAGCCAAACGGAAATGGGATTCGTCAGGCGCACCCTCTGACAAACTGGCCTGCCGCCTCCTTAAAAGACAGTATAGACTCTACAACCGCACCAGGAAAAGAGTCTTTATTTAATCCTGCATCTCTGTGGCATCCAATAACATGGCCAAACTCTTCAAAGTCTGCAAGGAACTAGCCAATCCAACCGCAGCCTCCTCCACCATTGCACCCATCCAGGCAATTTTCTCGGTCCTGGCTGCACACTTCAACTCAAAAACACAGGATATCCTATCCTCTCTCTCTTGCTTTCCACCTCATACACCAATATCTCCTGTACCGCCCAAGGCCACCCCCACCCCTCCCCTTCTTCTCTCCTCTCTCCCCTGTCACAGCTGAGAAGTTCACTATACAAGTCCGGTCTATGAAAGCCTTCTCCAAACAGATGGACCCCTGTCCCTCCAAAACCATCAAGGACAACATTGACTCGCTTGCCCCAGCCTTGGCTGACCTCTGCAACCTCTCCTTCGCCACTGGAGATTTCCCCACTCCTCTTAAGCACTCCCTGTGCACCCTCTCCTCAAAAAACCTTCTGCTGACCCTTCCATTCCGGAAAACTATTGCCCGATCTCTATCACTCCTTTCCTGGGCAAACCCTTGGAGAAGTTGGGCATTTCTCAGCGTACCCTCCACACTGAATCTGTTGGTTGTTTCCATGACCATCAGTCTGGTTTTAGAGCATCCAGAGGCATGGACATTGCTCTTATGAACACCCATGAAGATCTGCTCTCAAATCCTCATTCAAGCTATCCCTCTGTCCTCATACTACTCAATCTCTCCTCTGCCTTCGATACAGTGAACCACAACACCATGTCTCCGTGATACCTTGGGCATTACTGATCAGGCCCTGGCATGGCTAACCTCCTTTCTTTCTGACCGCTCATCCCAGGTGGAATTGGGGGCCTTTCTCACACCTATCACTCTCTCTATGTGCGGTGTTCTCCAGGGATCTAACCTATCCCCCTGGTTTTTCAATGGCTACATGGCCCCCCTGGCCTGTATGATAGCCACCTTCACCTCCAAATTTCAGTGTTATGCGGATGACACGGAGCTCTCCTTCAGGCTACCCTCTTCCTCTTCCTCACTCATACCTTATCTGTCCGCAATTCAGTCGTGGTGTGCTGCAAACGACTTCTGCCTCAATGTCAGTAAAACAGAGATTGTCCTCATCGGGACCTCTGCTCCCACCTTCCCTCTTTCTCTCTGGCCAGCCTCCCTTGGCCCTGCGCCTCAACCTACCAACGAGGCAAAAAATATGGGGGTCATCTTCGAATCCACTAACTCCTTTCTCGTCTCACATTGCGGACATCTCTAAAAAGTCCCACAACCAACTGCACCTTCTCAGAGGTATTCTACCTTTTCTCACTTTCCCCCAGAGGCTCACTGTCTCCAGAGCCCAGGTCCTCTCTAGGATAGCCTACTGCAACAGCCTCTTTCTCAACCTTCCTTCTTCTTCTACCCTCTGTCCTCTTCAACTCATCCAGAACAGAACTGCAAGACTTATTTTTGGACGCAAGCCCATGGACCGTATCTCTCTGGTGCTGAAATCCCTTCACTGGCTCCCCATGGCTACAAGGATTAAGTTCAAGGCCCTTTGCATTGTCCACAACTCTTTCAGGGGCCTGGGCACGCTCTATCTGCAATGCTCTGTTCCCAAATACTCTCCTTCCCGAGCCCTCCGCTCGTCTTCCTCCAACTCTCTGCGGGTGAGACGCTTCTCCAAGCAGAAACTTGGGGGAAGATCCTTATCCACTGAGGGTGCCTCCCACTGGAACAGCCTCCCTGCATTTGGCTTGAGGGAGTGAGCGAACCAAACGGAATTACAGTTCCCGACTGCAAGTCCCGCACCGCCTGGCAAAACACTGCTTTTCCTCGACCACGCGGGCACAAAACCACTGACTTCCAATAGAATCTGCATGCATTAAGCACCTTATAACAGAAGGATGGTTCCATAAGAATCCATTGTACATGCCTCTAACAAGTGGACATTACACAAGACATTCACACTATGTTACACTTTCAAATGTAAGTAACTTTCAATCTGTTTCCGCCAGGTTTTACAGGCATGTTGTGCACCTGGTAGTGCAAATGAGGACCACTGCACAGGGAGGACCAAAGTGGACACAGGTGCACATGTTGATAGTCTACTACATGTAACTTAGAGATCATTGATAATGCCCGGACTCTACCCCCAAAGTGGCACCTGCGTTTCCAAACTCTCATGCACTTTACTCACGTTTAATGCATCGTCCAGTCCCCAGGGCAGTCATCCATCCGGAGCAGCACTGGCCTCCGCAGACATTGGGCCTAAAAAAAAGGACGGACAGTTATCTATTGGTACAGTACAATAACTGCTGAGCTTTAATGAAGTCTATGCAAAAAGGACAAGCACACTCTTCCTTGGCACTCAAGAGGTTAAGAGCATGTGCTGATGACAAATAGAGGCCAGATTGTTTATCAAGTGAGGGAATCGATGACTTGGGATATCAGAGAGTCCTTACTACAGATTAGAACTAAGCTTGTGGATATCAAGCCCCTTTTAGAAACACAGGAACTGATCACACGGGGTAGCAACGTGTTTCAAGGAACTGATCACACAGGGTAGCAACGCCTTTCAAGGAACTGATCACACAGGGTAGCAACACCTTTCATAAACTAAAACAAGCATTGGAAAAGAACAATAGTTCTGGGTGTTGTGTGGTGCAAACATGTTCGCAATTCATGCACACAGGCGCAGGCAGATGGGCAATAGGTTGAGTGTAAAGCAGACCAAGAGTGTAGAGTGAGGTTGTGGGAGGGGTAGATGGATCACTGCAAATGCAAGGATTGGTGAATGAATGAATGAGAGCATGGCAAAGGTGTGGATGAGTGATTATAAGGAGAGAAGAATGGGTAAGCATGTGGTGCCTTAGGGATGACTGCAAGATTGAAAAGATGGATGTACGAGTGAGCGAGCACACAATGTGCGCGGGCAGATACAAGCTATCATATGATATGGGTCAAGGTGTTATTGACTAAACATTCAGGGATGGATAGTTAAGTGCGAGGATGGCAATGCAAATGCTGTTTCATGTGAGCTCACCATTTACCGTGCAGTGTCCAGCAGGTTTGAGCATGCGCAGCACCATGTGCAAAGATACACGAGCGTTGGTGCATGTTCTAACTTAATGGAAGACCACAATGCGACAGGGTGGCTGTAGAGCTTTCCGCAGTCGCCAGCTGTCCCGGATTCCACACTTCGAATGTGTGGGAACAGTACCAAGTGCACTTCAGCTGCTCATTTTACCACGTGCCCTGTCCTAGAGTGTATGCGGTTGACCACAGTGTGTCTTACATACACAGTAAGGGAGGCAGCTTTTTGGTGCCAAGGAAGTGGCTGGCTCCTACGGGCACACACAAATTATGAATGGGTCAAGGCCATTGATGGCTAGCGAACATTTAAGTGGAGGGGCATTGAAATTTCCCCCGAAAAAGTGTGAGGATCTAGCATAGCAAGGGAGCTCAAAGTAATGTGCAAGACGCCATTTTGTATGACAATGAGATGAAATGCTGAATTCTACAACACAAACTATGAGAAAAAATGGGTCAAAGAGCAATACAATTTCAAATTGATTCAGTCAGGTAGCACATGAAAACGTCCAATAGACACTTGATCATCAACAGTAAGCAGGAACATTTTGCAACATTTTCATGATGGCAGAGTCCACAAGAAATGCCATCATTACCACTGTAAAACACTTCCATGATGTTGTGCCCACAATGGTGGCAGAATCCCCACTGTAACATTTTCATGATGCTGCACCTAGAGTATATAGTGTCTTCTCACTCAAAAGTACTTTCGTGATGCCTGTGCTCACACTATATATTAGCATTCCCACCGTAGAACACCTTCATGATGGTCCTGGTGAAATTTAGAACAGGAGCGCCACCCAAGTTAAGAATGCCTTTATCGGGATAGGGAGGTTTAATATGTTTACAGGGGCTGGCAAGGGGGCTGGATTACTTCCACCATATACTTCGGGCGAAGAAGAAGAAGAAGAAGAAGAAGAAGAAGAAGAAGGAGAAGAAGAAGGAGAAGAAGGAGATGGAGTAGGAGTAGGAGAAGAATAAGAAGGAGATGGAGTAGGAGTAGGAGAAGAATAAGAAGGAGGAGGAGGAAAAGGAGAAGAAGAAGAAGAAGAAGAAGAAGAAGAAGAAGAAGAAGAAGAAGAAGAAGAAGAAGGAGAAGAAGAAGGAGAAGAAGGAGATGGAGTAGGAGTAGGAGAAGAAGAAGAAGGAGACGGAGTAGGAGAAGAATAAGAAGGAGGAGGAGGAAAAGGAGAAGAAGAAGAAGAAGAAGAAGAAGAAGAAGAAGAAGAAGAAGAAGAAGAAGAAGAAGGAGAAGAAGGAGATGGAGTAGGAGTAGGAGAAGAAGAAGAAGGAGACGGAGTAGGAGAAGAATAAGAAGGAGGAGGAGGAAAAGGAGAAGAAGAAGAAGAAGAAGAAGAAGATAGTTCTAAATGTCTTTGTTGCTTCATTGTTTTCCAGTGCAGAACCTGGAATAATGTGAACATACCGGCCTGTGGCAAAGGCAGGGTAGCAGGGGTCAAGTCCTAAAAATAAAAGTGGAGGGACTCATTAACATACAATTGAATATGGCGTCATCAGAAATGAGCATATCAGGGTACCATCTGAAAAAAGTGGGGGGACTCTGTAAAAAAGTGGGGGGACTCCATCTACCCGCGTGTACCCTCGACTTGAGCTTTGGTTAGAAGAATGGAGGGTCAGCCAAGGTGAGCCCGATCAGATCAGCATGGGCGGAGGGTACAGCATAGTCCTCCTCCCCCAAACTGGGGTTTTATCTATCGCACACAACACTACAGGACAACTCAAACTGCCCCCAAACACCCTTTCCCTCTTATTGTAAGCTCCACAGGATCAGCCTGCTGTAGAGGAGCTGGTGAATGCCTCTGCAAAAAGTCCTGCCCCATTCTGCCTATTAGTTGGAAGCCGGAAATTACAAAGTGCACCATGCCAGTGATGGGGCCTATTCCATAAAGAGTCTTTGAACCAAGGTATCGATTGAGAAGACCCTAAGTGATGTACCCTCACAGAGATGACAATCTCCTGGAGGAGATCCCCGAAGGAATATGAAGATGAGAAGAAAAGAGGCTGACGACGCCACAAATATGAGCATGACGCACTGAGAACAATGGTCGAAAGAAGAAGATGCATAGAACTTATAGAATCTGATGACGAAGTAAAGAATCGAGAAGACTTTATATGTGAAATGAAGATTGCACATGTGAAGAACACTGCAGAAAATGCAAGCCGTTTGTTTAACTGTATAGATGCTGTAACGCAAGTAGATTAAGTAATGATAAAGGCTCGCTGTACGTAGTGAATAGACTGCAGGCGGTGCCGCCATTATATAGAATTCTGCACATTGGTGTCACATATTTAGTATGCTCAGACCTGTGAAGTAAGAAACATCAGAGGGCTGTGTGTTGCAGTAAGAAAACAGCTGAAGATCGAGGAAAGGCCTGGAATAGCTGTCTGACCTGGTCTCAAAGGATGGAGCCACCAAAAACCGGTTATCTATCCTTGAAGAACAGTGGACATGAGAAGCTGAATAATCCCTTGTTAAGGTGCGAGAAAAAAGAACACCATGAGTGCCAAGTTTATTAATTCAAGAAAATTAAATGCAGCATAACAGGCCGAAATACGGTTTCCTGTCACATGAGTCGAGGATGAAAATAGGAGTGGTGTGCAGACCTGAGCTATGGTAGGGATGTGCCTATACTCCCTTTTATTCTCAGGAACAATAATACTTTGACAGGCCAAGTTCCAAGACCATCTGAATGACAGACGGCATAGGTGTTGAGAGATGATGGCCTAATTGGGTGGGGAGACACGGTCAAATCCACCCACGAGCACCTGGAGTACCAGCTTACGTGCTGCTAGTGAACTGAATGGTCCAGAAGGGCACGAGCGTGCCAACCAATTGTAGAAGGTCATGTAACGAAGGGCCTTATAGTTTAAGAGCCAATGGTGTACCGTGGATCTAGTAACTGATGAGGATGACGTGCACTAGGGGTGGGCATAAGTTGTCCACCTGACTGTAGAGACCCAATCACAACCCGATCCCTTAAAGAAAGTACGCTTAGATATTCCCCTTGAGCCTATCACAATCCCACATAGGTTTTCTTAGTTTGGCACGTAGAATGACGTCACTTAGGGCGAATATTTAGTACTTAAGTGGGTTTTTTATGCAAAATGACTGAGAGCAGGATTGAATGTCCGTTGTAACTCCCTCTTTTAGACAATTGAAAATAAAACAGTCGGAGGAGACATTTTGCCAAACTTCCTGGGTCAGCCTTTTTATTTGGTGTAAGAATTATTCTGCATTCCCTTCCCTGTATGACGTGTTACCGATTTAAAAGGGCCCATTCGTGGGTTCACTGCATTTACCAATAGTACAGGATCCCCTTGCAGTGAGCTTCCTGCCTCACTCCAGCCATTGAGTCCAGGATCCCGTTCATGCATGCATGCCATCCAGGACAGTGGACTGGTGGCATGGCTCTGGAAGCAACCACATGCAGGTCCAGTAAAGTCCAGATCACGTGCTTCATAGTGTGAGCCGCATAGGTCCTGTGTCTCCAGTAGCGCAGGCTCTGCGTCTCCAAACCCAATGGCTGAGCTCCATGCTCCTTGGAATCAGGGGTTCGGTGCAAACAGTGCCGGCCTTAGTGGAAGTAGCGCCCCGGGCATAGAAAGAACAATTTGGCGCCCCCCGCTCCTCCAACCACGCCCCTGTTCAATTGGGGTGGTAGCGCCAAATATTTATTTTTGTGGTGGGAGAAGTGTAATTTCAAACTTAAATGCGCTCGTGGGAGCCAGCACATTTAACAACAATAGGGTGGTCTGGCACCCTATTAAGATGATTATAGCCCCCCTCCTGCTCCGGAGTAGGATGGTAATTATCTCAATAAGGTGCCAGCACCCTATTGTTGTTAAATGCACCCGCTCCCGCAAGCGCATTTAATTTCAAAATGACACTTCTCCAACCACGCCAGCTCAGGGGAGCCTTAGCTGACGCCCCTGGGGACTATGGCGCCCCAGGCGGTTGCCCGGCCCGCCCTGCCCTAAGGCCGACTGTGGGCTCAACAGCACAAGCCATGACACTCCTGTGGCTGCCTCTGCTCCCTTTCCTGCACCCACTGAGCCTGGTCTCGCTCCGTTTACTCCTAGACACCCTTTGATGGTGCCCCCAAGCACTAGGAGGATGAATCTTAGTACTGGGCCACTTCTCTGTGTGCCCGCGGCCCATATGTTTAAGCGCCAGGGTAATGAAGCCCTGCATTCCGCGTGCACAGGCTGCCTTCTACCATGCTCTGCCTCTTGCATATTGCATACAACTCCCCCTCACAGTAACACAGGGACATAAAACAACAGGACAAGAAGTCAAATAATGATGCCAGCATTTCTTCGATCTATAAAAGGCCCCATTAAACCTAAAATACAGTAGGTCGTGACTCGTGAGAAACTCCCTATTAGCGTGCACCTGATTTTCCCTGCCACCAAACGTTGTTGCCCACAAAAAGTTTTCTGGGTACAGAATCGAGAGGCCTGATGCCTGGACTTTAGAATGTGCGTACGCGGTGACGTCACTGAGTGCGTACACTTGCCGCAGTGCATGGGGGAAGGCTGCCTGGAAGGCACGCAGTCTCCCACCCCCCCCCCACAATTACCACCACACCTCCAGTCTCAATGACAATGCCTGGAGTGGACTGTGGAAGGGTTTCAAAGGGTCCCAATTTACAAGCAGTTGGTTGGAAGACAGTGCTCAACTGTGAGTTTTCTCACTAAAATGGAAAACCAAGAGCATAAGGAGGGAACCAGATTTCAGTTCAAAATGCAAGAAAAGGCATAAAATCATTGCACAACCGTACGTGTGGCTATTTGGCCAAGAGTCGCACTGAATTGGGCCTCATGTCACAGACTGAGAGACAGAAGCAGCTGGTCAGATTTGAATAGTTTGGGGCATAAATGCTTTCTCCAAATGTGCACCAACGGGTTTAGTGAGAGACCCCAAACCTACAGAGGAAGCTTTGCAGGGGGTACACAAAAGGAATATGAAAGAATAGGTTAACGATTGTGATCAGACAGGTCTCATTGAATATATATCATTGTACTGTGCGACTTATTAAACTACAATCAGAACCGCCAGAACATGAAATACAATCAGAATTAACTAGGAGTCTGTTGCTGCCACATGTCAGGTAAGTGCCGAGAGTCTGCTCCCCGTGCCAACCTGCTAGTGAAAACACTTTCATGGCAATGTCCACTTTGCCAAGCCAGTTTCAAACCGGCCCAGTTAATCAGATATTTTTAAAGGCATGCTAGTTTCAACAGAGCTGTGCATACCAGTGTTGCTGCAATAAAACACATCGCCTCGGGGTTTCTGTTCCAGATGTTGCAGGCTAGGGGAACCAGGAATGCGATCTTAGGCTGAGTGAAGGCGTTTTAGCAGAACCCCAGGTTTTCTGTACCAGATGTTGCAGACTAGGGGAATGCGATCTTAGGCAGAGTGAAGGCGTTTTAGCAGAACCCCAGGGTTTCTGTTCCAGATGTTGCAGACTAGGGGAATGCGATCTTAGGCAGAGTGAAGGCGTTTTAGCAGAACCCCAGGTTTTCTGTTCCAGATGTTGCAGACTAGGGGAATGCGATCTTAGGCAGAGTGAAGGCTTGTTAGCAGAACCCCAGGGTTTCTGTTCCAGATGTTGCAGACTAGGGGAATGCGATCTTAGGCAGAGTGAAGGCTTGTTAGCAGAACCCCAGGGTTTCTGTTCCAGATGTTGCAGACTAGGGGAATGCGATCTGAGACAGAGTGAAGGCGTTTTAGCAGAACCCCAGGTTTTCTGTTCCAGATGTTGCAGAGTAGGGGAATGCGATCTTAGGCAGAGTGAAGGCTTGTTAGCAGAACCCCAGGGTTTCTGTTCCAGTTGTTGCAGACTAGGGGAATGCGATCTTAGGCAGAGTGAAGGCGTTTTAGCAGAACCCCAGGGTTTCTGTCCCAGATGTTGCAGACTAGGGGAATGCGATTTTAGGGAGAGTGAAGGCTTGTTAGCAGAACCCCAGGGTTTCTGTTCCAGATGTTGCAGACTAGGGGAATGCGATCTTAGGCCGAGTGAAGGTGTTTTAGCAGAACCCAGGTTTTCTGTTCCAGATGTTGCAGACTAGGGGAATGCGATCTTAGGCCGAGTGAAGGTGTTTTAGCAGAACCCAGGTTTTCTGTTCCAGATGTTGCAGACTAGGGGAATGCGATCTTAGGCAGAGTGAAGGCTTGTTAGCAGAACCCCGGGTTTTCTGTTCCAGATGTTGCAGACTAGGGGAATGCGATCTTAGGCAGAGTGAAGGCTTGTTAGCAGAACCCCAGGTTTTCTGTACCAGATGTTGCAGACTAGGGGAATGCGATCTTAGGCAGAGTGAAGGCTTGTTAGCAGAACCCCAGGGTTTCTGTTCCAGATGTTGCAGACTAGGGGAATGCGATCTTAGGCAGAGTGAAGGCGTTTTAGCAGAACCCCAGGTTTTCTGTTCCAGGTGTTGCAGACTAGGGGAATGCGATCTTAGGCAGAGTGAAGGCTTGTTAGCTGAACCCCAGGTTTTCTGTTCCAGATGTTGCAGACTAGGGGAATGCGATCTTAGGCAGAGTGAAGGCTTGTTAGCAGAACCCCAGGTTTTCTGTTCCAGATGTTGCAGACTAGGGGAATGCGATCTTAGGCAGAGTGAAGGCTTGTTAGCAGAACCCCAGGTTTTCTGTTCCAGATGTTGCAGACTAGGGGAATGCGATCTTAGGCAGAGTGAAGGCGTTTTAGCAGAACCCCAGGTTTTCTGTTCCAGATGTTGCAGACTAGGGGAATGCGATCTTAGGCAGAGTGAAGGCTTGTTAGCAGAACCCCAGGTCCAGGACTTCTAGTGAATGGGCAAAACGTGGATCCATTTACTGGGAAGTGTGGGGGAAACAGTGATGCCTACTCAGCCCTAGTGGTTTCCCTTCAGTTTGCAACTGCTAGCATCCAAAATACAACACACAAGAACATTACGGGGATCTCCTTTGCAGGGTGAGTCCATAAATTAAATAGGCCTCACTAGAAATCTGTGTTTCCATGAACGCCCACTACAGTCTATTAGAAGAACTCAAGCTTTGATTTGTTCAAAACCGAGCTGTTAAACCTGACAGAGGGCCTGTCACGAAGCAGAAGGTTAAACAGTCAGTGTGCCTCATTACAACCTTGCAGGTATGCTGGCGGTAAACCCGCCAGGATTCCAGCAAAGGCTGTTACCGTTTCCGGCACTCTGTCGGGGAAAATGCTGGTATCCTTGGATACCGGCACTTTTTTACCGGACCGCCCGACTCGGAATGAGCCCCAGTGCCCTTTAAACGAAGCAAGAAAAGTGTTAACTAGGTTACAGAACAGATCACATATAATGTGTCCTTTTCATGTGCGTACAAAAACTGATGCAACGCTGCATTGTTGGTTACACCCTAGTAGGATAAACTACTGCCATTTACTCGATTAGCTCGGAGTACTCCATATTCATAAAAATGGGTCCTTTATTGGTGTCGTCCGTTTCACCATTGCTTGGGTGGCAGAACCCTTGGCCAATGCCTTTCGGACTCTGGGTCCATCATCAGGGCAGTTTCTACAAACAATGTAAACAGAAAAAACAAAATATTCTGTGTACAACATTTATTACCAAGGCAACTCAGAAAAACTAAAGTGCTGAAAGCATATCTGTCCACAGTAGAGGCAAAGGTCTGACACGCCTCTTAAAATAATGGACATGTATGTGTGTGAGGAATCTGTTGCCATGTATTAATATGCAGAATATTGCCACAAGCATAAAACGAACCATGAGTGTCTTCGTTCTTTGTGATCAAAATATGTCTATAGGCAGTAGATCCAGACAGTTTATGGAAAACATATGGCCTCTCATTAGAAGGTATCCCCAGGGCTGTTCCTTAGTCTAAGAAAAGAGTAAGATTCAGAAAGATTTACATTATAATGTTCTTTAGGGCTTACCTAGTCTTCACGGGTGGGAGGACCCTCTGTGAGTACTGGAGCCAAGAGACTAGATGTCTTATGTAAACATACTGTTTTTATGTGCGGTTTCCCCCAAGTTCGCGGGTGATCCACGAACGTGTGACGTCATATGCCAGCATCGCACCATATGTAATGACAGTCGATGCAGCACATTACTCAGGATGTATGTATGGTTGATAAATATGTGAGTCAACCATAAAAGAGGGAATAAATCTCCCCGCCGCACGCCCTAGACCTTGAACATTACAACACCAAAAGAACAGATCAAACAGAACAGAAAGAATATACGTCAACGTCCCTGTCGACTAATCGAAATCTACAACAGACAAACTATAAATCGACCCACCGCAGAAAATCGTGAAGAACAAATATCCATCTACGCCTACCGATCAGGAGACCGAAAAGGTTCGAGCCTTGGATCCTGATCCGATCCATACCGACTAACTGAAGGCTGCAACAGACCACCTCCAACTCTACCTAACGCAGAAAAGCGCAAAGAGCAAACATCTGCCTACCTTCGCTGATCAGGAGACCGAAAGGGTTCGTCCCTTGGATCCCGAAAACTTAGCTCTAACCGCCCCACAGGAACAAAACGATCACACAACCCCGTACCACTGACCGATCAGGAAACCGAAAGGGTCCCGCCCTTGGATTCTGAAAGCGCAACTTGATCATCTACAGAAAAGCGAAACGAAGATACACCTGCGCAGCCTCACTGATCAGGAGACCGAAAGGGTTCGGCCCTTGGATCCTGAAAGCGCAACTTGATCCTCTACTGAAAAGCGGAACGAAGATACACCTGCGCAGCCTCGCTGATCAGGAGACCGAAAGGGTTCGACCCTTGGATCCTGACCGCACCAAATACCAAATCGTTTGAATTAGATAAAGACAACAGTAGCAAGCCGTAACCAGGGGGCCAGTATTCTAAGAAACCAAATAGGAACCTCCCAAAACCTAAGCTTTGCAAACTACAACCTGGAGACAATGACAATAATTCGCACCAACAAACAACATCCAACTCAACGTCCAAAAACAAGACAAACAGCGAAGACCGCGAGCGCTAATACAACGGACCAAAATTTACTGCAGCTAACACTGGAGCAATCCTTCAAGAAAGTGACATTGTATAAAGAAATTCCAAAGTCCCTGACACAGAATTCACATTCTAAACAGAACTCAGAAGACTTCAGAGAAGAAAACCTAGAATCTGCTAATCCCATTGTGACATCCCCTCGACTATTAGTGGAATCACACAGTACAGTAGAAAATCAGCAACCTACCTCAACCGAGATGAATAGACCGGACATTAAACCTCAAGCTCAGAATCCAACCACAACAACTGGACAAACCACCATGTCCGTATCATCATTACCGGCTCTTCAACTCGAACCTGAACAGCAACTGATCAATCCTCCAATCGCTCTGAACACAAACCACCAGCCCACAAAACAAGATCCTCCAAACAATAGGACACAAGACACCCTGACAAATCTTATAACCAGCAATAAAGAACCCATGGAACTTACAAACAAACAATTGCACACATCCACAAAACAGGATCCAACACCGGACAAACAAATCCGAAATCAACAATCCATGGAATCGAAGAAACCACACGAAATAGTCAGCAATCCTCAGGAAATTGCTAATAACCAAGAACCAAAACGCACAGCTCACCATAGCGGCTTCATGCCTACCTCAAACTGCCAACAAACTGAACGAACACAAGACCAAATTACAAAACCAGCAGCTCCAACACCAGAACAACAGAAGCAAAAAGAAAAAGCAAGATTAGCACGACTTGCGTGGCTTAAAACCCACAACTCCGTCAAATCCACCAGCCCAGTGGAACCAACAACATCAAAAACAAGAAACAGACCGGCAAAATTATCACTGGACATTACTGAAATTGAGTCAATCATGACTACTGCAGAAAAAAGAAAAGAAGTATTTGGAGACTTAACGGAAGCAAACCCAATGCAACTAACATCAACACCATGTATCCCCCATGGCAACCAAAACAAGCTGAGGAAAAAAGAACGACAACCAGAATTGGAGGAGCGTAAAACTGCCCCATCCCGATTCAACTATGACTCGGATGAATCTTACTATACCCCAGACCCAATAATTAAGAATCAAAAACCAAAAGACCCCCAACAGAAAAACGACAACCACGAACAAGCTGAAGAAGACACACACCCAAGAATCCCAACAACAATGCTAGATTTGCAAAACATGCTCATCGCAACACTCTCCCAGTCGATGATCCCCTTCTTGAAACTACATGAAGATATGAAAGATGCAATAAAAGATCAAGCGACCCTTCTAGCGCTAATTCATTCAAAACAGATACACATCGAACACTTTGTCTCGACAGTGGAATCAAGACTGACAATAGAAGCAGACGAGACACACCGGTGGCAACAAAGACTAGCCGAGATCGCGAGAGGAGATCGACAAGAGAAAACAAAACTTACAGGAGAACTAGTACAGATGCTCAAAGAACACCATCACCAGCAAGCAATCAGACCAAACGACCAACGACTACAAAGCCCGCCGTTTCTAAAATCGTCACAATGTTCAATTCAGACACAACAACTACCTGAAACCACCTCGGACCTCGCCCAACAAGTACCAAAAGAACCGAGTCAAAATATTACTAACAAAAAAACAAAAACCATCACCCCAAGCAACATAACAAAGAACCCAAATGAAAACTTTCAGATTTTCGAAAAAGAAAAAACAACAAATGAAATAAAACCCACCCAACAGAAAAATAACAAAAAACGACAAACGGGCTCTCGAGCGTTTCTAAGAAATACAAACCAGAACACCCAAACTGTTCAACAATCAAAGAAGAAACTACCAGTTGCCAACACACAAAGCATTCAAGCTCATCTAGCCCAGACCAAACCCAAATTAGCGGAACCTATCCTGCCAAAATCGCCGATCGATGAGGAACTGCTCAACATGACCACCCACGAAGAACAACCATCAGAAAAAAATCAACAGGCTTCGCAATCAATAATCCAGACGAGTTACATAATAATCGATGAATATACCACAATCCTTGACCAACATGCGAAACAAAATCAAGACAATTCTACTGAACTCTCCCTAGAAGAAATCTCGATGATATCAACGGAAAACATCTCAACATCCACAACCAGAGACGAAGCTTACGACCCCATCTCGTCGATCTCGATAACAACAACACCACAAGACTCCAGTCAACAAAGCCAGGTGCGACCAACATTTGTTAATCCACTACGACAAAATGAAATATATGAAATCCACATTGAAAATGCAAATAAAAACCTGGAACCGGTAATCCTAAATAGAACAAATCTACTACGCCTTTTTGGCGTAATACCTCGCTTGAATAAACTCACAACAAAAGACCTTGATCTGATAACCTTTAAAGACGATCGAAACTTGGATAAAATCGTCATAGAGCTCTCGGACCCCAATAACCAAGAACTCATCATATCAACACGAAGACAATTGCACAAATTGGGCTTCTCATGCTGGGCCTCAATATCCACAAGAATACCAAGCAAACCAAAATATAAAGCAACAGCAAGTTACGAAAGAAAAAACATCGACCAAAGGAAACAAAAACAGGCAACTGACGACAGAAACTCAAATCGTGCCTCAGAAGAAGCATACCTAAACAGAAATAACAAACCTAACAGAACAAGCTTTGAAACTCCTTCATCAGACATTGAATCTATAGAAGACTCAATACGAAGCCAACGACCAGACAAAGATGCCCATGCAATTAGAAGAATCTATGACTTCGAAACCACCTTCTCAGAAACAGAATCTACAGAATACTCAATGAACTCTAACTCATAACAATTAACGAACAATGGATTTACGTGGTCACTGTGCTCGTGGAACACCAGAGGAAATCTCCATCTATTCACGGACACAGCCGCTGAACTAGAGCAATACCAATTCATATGCCTCCAAGAAACCTGGCTCAGCGACCCACCAGCATGTGATGGTTTTATCACACTTCTAAACCCAGCTATCGTACAAAAACAAGGAAGACCCGCTTCAGGCTTACTCACCCTAATCAAGATAAACCCTCACAGTACAGTAATACTCTCCGAAAACATAAACCCTTGGACTCAACTGACCACAATAATATATACAAAAAACCAGCAAAAGCGAGAAGAGAAAGACAACTCAACAATCCTAATCCTAAATCTCTATTGGAACCCATTAGCAATATCAACAGATACGTTCCTAGATGGAGTTTTCATCTCAATCGATGAGGCCACAACTAAACATCCGTCATCGGAAATAATAATAAGTGGCGATCTGAACATCAAACTATACGATAAGAACGGTGGCCTCTTAAAGCACTCAGATTTATCGGCAAACGCAAAGAGATGGATAAAAGAAACCACGATACGCAACCTACTCCTTCTAAGTCAAGAGAACACTTCGAAACCCTATACACCAACATGGAGCAGAGGTTCATCCCATGCTATCATCGATTACATATTCCTATCTGAAAAACTTCACCAATCAGTCACAAACGTGCAGACGATATCAACAGATAGGAGCGACCATAATCAACTTACCGCCCACTCTGAAGCGGCACTGGAAAAAATAGAGCCAGGGTTACCATCCCCTCTATTAGAACTAAACGGAACAACAACAAGACTGAGAATCCCACAAGCATCCTTAGCCTCATTACCGGAAAAATTCCTACAGGCAAATCTGACAAATGCTCTAAAAATCGACTACGAATGGATCCTAATTCCGTTCCGACAAACCAGTAAAAATCGCCCGCAGAAAGACCATCGACATTTTTACAACCAAGAAATTGCCGAAAGGAAAAAAGCCTTAAACCGAACAATAAGACAAATAAAGAAAACCCCAGCTTTCGATATCCCAAACCAGATCAAAACTCTGAAAAACAACCATCGAAACTGGATTAAATCACAAAAAAGTCTCATTCAGCAAGCAGATGCAGAGAATATATTGAAAATCCACAAATCCCACAATACAAAAGAACTCTGGAACTTACTCAATGACAATCAACAAAAACAGCAGAAGCTTACAGCTAATGTAACCCAAGAAAAATGGATAACGCACTTTACTACCATCTATGCATCACGAGAAACAGAACAACAGAACACACAACCCACAACAGACCCAACATGGAAAGTACACGCAGAATTTGAAGATTTCATCCTCCTGATTAACAAACTCAACACTTCCAGAGCACCAGGCCCTGATGGACTATCCAATGCCATAATCAAAGAAGATCCTAACGCTTGGGCAAGCCTTCTGTGCCACATCACAAAACTGATCAATAAACTGCACAGAATACCAACCTCCTGGAGAACAGCAGTAATCGTACCAATCCACAAACAAGGCCCTAGAGAAGACCCCCAAAACTTCCGACCGATCGCTTTGCTCGATCCGCTAGGAAAATTATTTGCAGCAGTACTTCTAAACCAACTCACCGCGTGGGCCATAAAAAATAATAAATTCTCGACCAGACAAACAGGATTCACGGCCAATGTTGGAACAAACCTCAACCTGATATTACTACAAGTAATTAAACATGAAGCCATCAACTCCAACTCGACAATCTACGCAGCATTTATTGACCTAAAAATGGCTTTTGACGCAATCTCACGCGAAAAACTATGGTCGAAACTTAGAACATGGAACTGTCCATCTGATATCCTAGAACCGATTATCCTGCTGTATTCAAAAACCACGATAAAAGTCAGATTGTCGAGACAAGGAGCTACAACATCTGCCATACCAACAGAAAATGGACTTAAACAAGGCTGTCCTCTCGCAGCGACACTCTACAACTTGTTCACTGCCGATATCGAAGAACATCTAAAATCACATAAAACCAATCCCCCCAAAATCAACTCGATCCCAGTCCCAATCATGGCATACGCTGATGACATTGTGCTATTAGACAAAACACCGACTGGGCTACAAACGACACTAGCAGACCTAAGCCATTACATGAAAAAAAACGAACTAACGATCAACACGGAAAAAACAAAGACAATGACCCTCACCAAACCATCAAAAAAAAGAACAAACCAATGTATCTTTACGATCGACAATTCACAAATAGAAAATGTTACATCGTTCAAATACCTAGGGATCACAATAAACCAGTCAAAATCAGAAGAGCAGTGGATAGACAAAATCGAACAAACATCTCAAACTCTATCAAGACAAGGCTGCCTCCTTCACAGAAAATACGGCAAGTTCTCCTTCAAGCCAATTATCTCCTACTACAGACACAATTACATTCCGATTCTGACCTACGGTACCGAAGCAATGTTGAACGCTCAGAGAGTCAACTGGACAAAATATGAAGCAACTTTCTGGCGCAAAGTCCTTCGACTCCCGCAAACATTTCCAATGCCAAGAATACGCTACGAACTGGCAACTCAATCAATCGAATCAGTCGTACAATGGAAAAGACTAGATATTTTTCGGAAAATATTGACAGATGGGAAAACTCCAGCAATTCAAATACTGCGACACAAAGACAACACCTTCAACACGACAATATTGAAAAAATGGAAAGATACAATGAGAAAAGAAATGGATAGTGAAAATATCACAGAAGAACTGCTTACACTTCGTCCACAACACGCAAAAACAAAACTGCTGCACAACGACTGGATAAAGACCATCCAACAAAAAAATACCTACAAACAGAACCTATAATGCACAAAAGATAATAGGAGAATCCACGAACCACCAGCCTACCTGCAAACCTTCCCAGACCAAACCATTCGAACAACATTTCTAAAAATTCGCCTAAACATTCTTCCTACAAAAGCACACCTATTCACAAAAAAGACAGATCAAGCTCGAAGACAACTACTGCAGGTTCTGCAAAGACCAAAAAATCGAGGAAACCATATTCCACCTCGTTATGGAATGCAATGAACTCGCCTCACAACGCAAAGAATTCGGTGCATTTTTTCAACTCTCATCGACACAAATGTGTACGCAAGAAAGATGGACCGCTCTCCTAAGCGGCCACAACAACAAGTACACTTACACAATTGCCCTCTTCCTATCTTCTATACTCGAACTAAACAAACAAAAGTTAAAAAGCGAATCCAACTCAAGTAAATGATGAAAAAGTTTTCAAATAAACTGCAGCATCAAAAAAAAAAAAAAAAAAAAAAAAAAGAGGGAACGGACCTCGAAGTATTGTGTACAATATAGTACATCCTTATTCTTCTGTTAAGATATATTTTCTCACCCAACTTCACGGGTATCTGTGGATGTGGATGTCATCACGTTGTGATGTGGTCATTGCGTAGTCAACCATGACAGTTGACAATGTAAACTAATCAGAACGTGCATTCAATAAAAAAGGGGAAGAAACAGAGTACTGTATACCATACTAGGTATGTCTACCATGCGGTGCTATGTAGTGTTTACATGATGTCTAGCACATATGGGCATGCATAGAAAAGAGACATCCCCTTGTAATTCGAAAAAGGAAAGTAAAGAAACACATTTTGTACAATAAAAAAATAATTTATGGACTGAAGATCACTCTATACTAACAACCAATACTTTGAGAAGAATTCGTTTGCTAAATCTAAGATGTAAACGTGTGCTTAATGTGCATGTAATACATTTGCCAGTCAATATGTTTATTCGGATGTAAAATCCATCAAACACATAGTATACAAACAGAAAATCGATAAAACCCTTCCCAGAAAAGGTCCACATAAAATACAATCCGAACACATTACAAGCAATACATAAAGTCCTAAACTAGAAATATGAGCCAAAGTATAAAATAGACAGTTTTCTAAAAATGAGGGTTTGCAGCAACAACAACCAGCCATACGGCAGTGAAAAGCGCAAATGGTCAAAGCCCCAACACTGGACGGAGTACTATCTCTAGGCAGATAAGAACTTGCTGAGCATTCAAATTCATTCACTTAGCAGCCCCTTCCTGTGGTACATGGCTCTTTTTAGAAAATAAAGTAATATCCACGCTGTCAAAACAAAGTCTGCACTCGAAAGAAACAGAATCGCAGCTCTATAGGAGCGGATGTTAGCTTCCCTCATGACCGGCAAACGTGTGGTCTGTCTTATCCAGCTATAACCAGGGCAGAACAGTAACAAAGGAGCCAGGTTCTCTTTTCTATGACCACACACCGGTCATCCCGCCCGATCGGGATAACATCTCCACTTCACTGTGGTTCCCCTCAAGAGGAGGCAATCAAATCTCGCAAAGGTGATTAGCCAGCGATCTTTCTTGATCGTGCCCCAAATTAAATAGGGCTGTATCTCATTTGCCCTGGTAATCACCTTGTGCTCTTTATCTGAGTTGGTTACGTGTTCCAAAAAGGTCCTTTTCATAGCAAATACTTCCCCCCAAAATCAATTTGTAGCTCCTCAACTTGGACTTATTTAAGAGTGCCTCTGGTGGGGAAAGGACCCTTATACTGTCCTCGGACAGCAATTTATCAATGTAGTCAAGCCACAGGATTTTCCTCCACCCATCCCTAAGCATTAGGGACCGGATTATGAAATGAGAGAGGGAAGCACGTTCATTTGCCCAGATACAGAGCCAAAAAAGTATTGGGGCCAGCGCCCATTGGTTCTCCCAAAATTCCATACCCAATTCCCTGTGAAAGAAAATACAAGGAGAGGAACTTGTGAGTTCCAATAGCCTTCTGAAGAACGGGTTCTCCTTCACTTGAACTTCATTTGTCTTGTGTCTTGGTACGTGTATGTGATACACCACAAGCAGATGTACAATCGATACATGATGTGTACTCTTATTATAGATGCACCCAGGCGTGCAGTACAACATTCCGTAACATTCAAGAAGATCTCCAATAACACAGTGACGTTACATAAAATCGGGCAGTACAGCCTCAACTGCTTGGTCACATCCCTTCTGCACAAGACCACAAGGCCGAAACATGTCTAGGGATGCTTGAGGTCTCTTGCAGAAGGGATGTGACCTAGCAGTTCGGCTGGACTGCGCCTTTGGGCGTGTGACCAAGCCTTATTTGCATATGGTCTTTCCCCTTTTGTAATGGCTTCGCAGGTGAAAAACAATGGTCTGGAGGGTTACCCAGAGCAATGCCAGAGGTTACGATTTATTTGAAACCTTCCAGTCATCATATCTTATGTTTTGGTATGGTCACCCCGAGTGGGATAGGTATGCCCAGACGTGGGTTCCATGCCTGTTGGGCCTAGAGACCAAGCTATCCTACATTGATGACACCCAATGATGCCGAAACATGTTTCGGGATGCTTGTGGTCTCATGCAGAAGGGATGTGATTTAGCAGTTTGGACTGGACTGCCCCTTTGGGGGTGAGACCAAGCCATATTTACATATTGTCTTTCCCCTTTTGTAATGGCTTGGCAGGCAAACTAACGATGGTCTGGAGGGTTGCCCAAAGCAATGCCAGAGGTTACGATTTGTTTGAAAAGTTCCAGTCATCACCTCTTTTATTTTGCTATTGTCACCTGAGTGGGACGGGTATGCCCAGACTTGGGTCCCATGCATGCTGGGCCTAGAGACCCAAGTTACTCCTCACTGATGATGCCCAATAGGGCCAAAACATGTCTGGGGATGCTTGAGGTCTCGTGCAGAAGGGATGTGACCTAGCAGTTTGGGCTAGACTGCCCCTTTGTGGGTGGGAACAAGCCTTATTTGCATATGGTCTTTCCCGTTTTGTAATGGCTTACCAGTCAAAGAGTGATGGTCTGGAGGGTTGCCCAGAGCAATACCAGAGGTAATGATTTATTCAAAACCTTCCAACCATCACCTCATGTGTTTTGCTATTGTCACCCCGAGAGGGATGGGTATGCCCAGACGTGCGTCCCGTGCCTGCTGGACTTAGAGACCCAAACTACTCCACACTGATGTTGCCCAATAAGCCCAAAACATTTCTGAGGATGCTTGTGGTCTCGTGCAGAAGGGATGTGACCTAGCAGTGTTGTCTGGACTGCCCCGTTAGGGGTGGGACCAAGCCTGATTTGCATACAGCTTTCCCCTTTTGGAATGGCTTGGCAGGTGAAGAGCGATGGTCTGGAGGGTTCCCTAGAGCAGTGTCAAAGGTTACAATTTATTTGAAACCTTCCGCTCATCACCTTTTGGTTTTGCATATGTTATAGGCACAGCTTCATGAACGTGGTTTACAGTTGCAAATCGGAACTATATACTCACATACACAAACCTTCACCCTACTCCCCTGGCATTAAAAGCAGCCTCTGCCACTGACTGAACCATTTACTTTATAGCAGGGAGCTAAGTGATGCTAAGTGATGCAACTGTACTACTGTCCTATCAAAAGTAAAGTAACCCTAATGAGATTTGCTCACAAATTCTAATAATGAGCACTAGTCCCGGGAGGATATCTCAAGGGCAAGGTGCTTGCCTTGGAACCAAGACGACAATGAGCAGCCCAGGTTCGATCCCCGTGTCCGTGATTAGAAACCAATGGGTATTAAGCACGCTATAAATAACCTATCATATCATATCACTGGCGTTCAGGAAGTTAAAGGGCACTAAAAAACACACACAAAATATTTTTGAAATATTAATAATAGATCTGCATTTATAACAGCACCATTCTTTTCACTATTAAAAACACCACTTTAATTGCTTGCTGAAAGGCACTCATAAAACGTACACACATCCAAAAGGTGGAATCACAAGATACTACTGATGTGCTTTGGAAACAAAAAGCATGCACAGAATGATGAAATACCGACTCATAGCACAAATAAGTTCCAGACGAAAGTAGAAGTATACAAACTCATACGCAAGCTGAAGCTCAAAACATACTTCGCAGAAACAGCGAATGCGCCAGTACCTGAGACTACAAGTCAATATTTAGAATTTAAACCTAAGAGTACATTTTGTGCCCCAATACATGTACCAGCAATAGATATCTTTGAAAAAATGGTGATGAAAGATCTATCGCAAGTTCAATTTGGAAAACCAAAGAGGTATAACTTAAACAGAGGTGAACGCTCACAGATCAAAAATTTGTTCTCGGATGACTCTATTACTATCAGACCAGCTGATAAGGGCGGTGATATTGTAATACAAGATACCGAAGATTACCAGAATGAATGCCTAAGACAATTAGCAGACACTAATACATATAAGGAATTACCACATAACCCTACTATGGAAATAAAAAATGAGTTATCAATACTTTTAGATAATGCAGTGGAAAATCAGTGGATTACAGAGAAAACGAAGTCATATCTCTTTACAGCATATCCTAAGATGCCCCATCTATATATCCTTCCTAAAATACACAAAAGGATTGATAAACCACCAGGAAGACCAATAGTGGCAGCAACGGAGAATATTCTACAACCTTTGGGCACATACATAGATTATTTTTTGCAACCGTTAGTACAGAGGACCTCGACTTTTGTCAAAGACACTACCCACTTTTTGCAAATACTTAATCAGATCGAATTGGATGAACAAGACATTCTGTTTACTATAGACGTGGTAAGTCTATACACAAGCATACCACATGATCAGGGCCAAGAGGCAGTCCAGACTCTCTTATTTCAAAGTGAAGAGATTGGAGCAAACAAGGAATTTCTAATGATTTTACTGGAGTTTATAGCCACACATTCATGTTTCGAGTATAACCAAAAGTACTACAAACAAATATCGGGGACAGCTATGGGGGCAACCATGGCGCCAGCCTATGCTAATTCTTTTATGTACATATTTGAAAGCAAGTACATCTTAGAAGACACCAGATGGAAACCATACTTAAAAACTTGGGTCAGGTATATTGATGATATTTTTGGAGTATGGTCCGGAAAAAGGGAAGATTTGGACATTTTCCTGAGATACCTAAATGGCATTGAAACACGTTTACAATTTACCCTAGAGGTCGGCGACCCTAATATACATTACTTGGATGTAAAAACGGTAATCAATGGGAACAGGATCAACACAACATTATACACTAAACAAACTGATCGAAATAACCTCCTTCATCGTATGAGCTTTCACCCACCCAATTTACTGCGGAACCTACCATTTGGACAGATGTTGAGAATAAAGCGGATCGTTAGTGACCCAGAAGACTGTGAGAGACAACTACAACTGCTTCACAAACGGCTAAAAGAAAGAGGTTATCCCGAGACAGATTTACAAATAGCACGTGAGAAGACTAGAATACAGACGAGAGACCAACTTCTCACCAAAAGAACAGAACGAGAGAATCCTGAATTAGTGTTCATCACTACATATGCCATACAAAGCAATAAAATCAAGGATATCATTCGAGATAGATGGAACATACTTACAAGTGATGCACGAATTAAAGATCTCTTTCTACAACCGCCGATCTTTGCTTACAAAAGAAGCAATAACCTACGCAACATGTTGGTAAATACGAGAAGCAAGGATTCAAATAGGAAACCAGACAAACATCCCGGGACCTACCCTTGTATGAGTTGCAGTAATTGCAATAACGTAATGAAAGGCAATACCATAATGCACCCAAAAACTGGAGCCAAAATTAAACTAAGGTATCATGCGACATGTTTGTCAGAAAATGTTGTTTATGCCATCAAGTGTTCATGCGGGATATACTATGTGGGAGAAACAGCTCGGAAGATACGAGTCAGAATAAATGAACATAAGTCATGTATTCGCAATCAAAACATGACCTCAGCAGTAGCTAGACATTTTATGACAAAGGGACATTCTATTGCACAACTTAGATTTGCAGTACTAGAGGTACAACCCACCAAAATGGCTACTAAAGATATGAAGAAATGGAGGGCACAACAGGAAGCGTTTTGGATTGATAAACTTGACTCTTTATCACCTGATGGAATTAATGAAGAGTTCGATCTAAGTTGTTTTTTATGATATGCATGTTGGCTATGTTCATTGATGTTTTGGATGTTCTTATGATTTTTTTCTAATTGCAGCGTATAGAATGTAGAGTTACAATTTGTCACACTTTTTCTTTGCAATCTATATTTTTCATTTAGTAATCAGAGAAGTAATTTAGAAAAAATTGAATATTTTGACCTTGTAATGATCACTTCCAAGAAGTGGTTCTGCTTCATTTCTTACTATGACTAATGGCATTACGAAAGCTTTCAATTTCCTTTCTTCCCCCTTTTTTCTTTTTTTCTTTTTTTCTTTCTTCTTTCTTTCTTTTTTTCCTTCTTTTTTCCGTTACCACCACCTGATGCATTTACATCATAACTACATAGTGTTTTGCTACACATTGAAACCAAGAGTGAAACGTTATAGTAGATCGTAATAAGGTATAAGTTTACTATGAGTCTTTAATATCAGGACACAAATACTGATCCCTGGCGACCTTTCCTTACTACTTTTGAGCACTTTGAGATCTATCCAACCCCCCCGTCCTGCAGTCGGCATTTTTTTCAAGCGCCACTTTTCCGTGTGTTAATGGTAGATTCCACTTCCACCGACAAGCTCGCTTTGCAGTAAGTCATGGGATTTATCACATAGCAGCATAACAACGATTCTCTTTTTTTTATATTTTTTTATATTTTTTTATAATATTTAGTGCAGTCAGACAAAAGGGAGGTCCATACATCTCTGACGGTTTGAGGTTCTCATTGCTATAGGACGTCATTTTTACAGGAGAATATTGCACTTAACGAGAGAGAGTTTATTTTTATTTATTTTCTACAATTATTTTACGGTAATGTTGATGGAAATTACTATTCCTTCAATATATATTATATGTTTTACTGGTATTCTAAAGAAGTCGGTTTCATTACAAAATGGCCGCCACCTTTATTCACTATTCTCCTCTTATTCTCACGTAACCATAGCAATTTGAAACAATTTAGCTGCTTGCTAAGTAATGCGTGTCCTCGCGGTCTCACTCAGTCCTGTGATCGTTCCGAAGAGGAAAGGTATGAATGAGCATTCGTGTCAAGTTCTTTTGTTCAGCCCGAATATTCTATAGGCTAACAGATGTCATACACGTATATTTACAGAGCGTTCTGATGAGTGCTAGTTTTATGCACGTACACAAGACATCGCGCAGGGAGATTCTTCAGTCAGCTCTTTTCATGCACCGTTTTAATAAAAGGGAAACCAGGTCAGTTTGTATTGCAATAAGCTTGTAACGATCATGGAAACGTTCTTTTTTAGAGCAATGATTCATTTCCGTTCATATTGCTTTTTTCTCCTTTCTTTTTTCCAATGGTGATTCACAACTTGTAATTGCTGCGTTTTCCTGCAATTTATCCGTATGTACATATCTCTTACCTTATACACAATGCATGATTATGTATGGCTATTTTCTCTGCTCTATGACATACACTTATGTAATGGACAAAAAATTGTGTAAATAACGCTGGAATCCATGTGACATACTAATATTATGCGCGAAATTGATATATACAATGTGGGTCAATACTGTTTGATCTCAATGTTGCTTTACAATGGTGATGTCATTATGCTGTATTTGTGATATGATGACCCTTACTAGGCCCTGATGAAGGAAGTAGTATTCCCAAATGCATTGGCCACCCCTATAGGCACCTGCATGAACAGAGTTTTATTTACCTTACTATATTTCGAATTAAAGCTAACTACATGAAAAAGATTCGTAGTGCATATAATTCTTAAACTTTTGGGACTCAAATCCATTACTAACTAAAGGAATCCACTATTTAGTGGGCATAGGAGTGCAGCCCACACTGCTGGCTTCACAGCCAAGGTCTTCGAATATAGAAATACAGGCAGAAAACATGCTTAGCTTACTGCCAACAATTTCACGAAACATGTCGCTGCAGCTGACATGCCCCCATTAGAAAATGAGAAAGGAGGGAAGGGAGAATTAATGGGCTTACTATACTGCACTTGCACGTTCTGAATGCTCACAAGGCCTAAGGTCTGCCTCTATCTTTCATTATTGTATTCTTCATTCCCTGTTGCAGTGTGGGCGATTTGAAACACAATTTACTTGATGTATAAGCACCTTACAAATGCACAATAAAATAAAAAATGTAAAATAAATGCACCACCATCGATAAGGGCTCATTTTTGTCAAAATCATAATTTGACAATGGGAAGCCGTTACGTGCTGACATACATGTAGGCGGCTCCCTACTGCCACATTTTTTTCATTTGCGCTGTGGAGTACAAAAGTGCAGGGCAAAAGGTGGCGTACCCCCATGTGTGCCTTTTGACCTGCACTTTTTCACTCTGCCGTGCAAAGTGAGTCAACGTTGCCTGTCATGCTTGTATGCTAGGCAGCGTTTACTTTTAATTGTGAGCGCGGCTTGCATTGCTGGTCGCATGTCAGGCAGGGTTTAATTTCAGTTGTGAACACATATTAAACCCTGCCTGACATACGACCATGTTGGGCAGGGTTTAATTGTAACTGTCTGTGCTACCCGCCATGCTGATGCATAAAGGAGATGGACTCCATAGGGACATCCAGCATTTGCACTGGAGCATTTTTATGGCAGAAAAGAAGGGATGCAGCGGAAATGCAAGTTGCGTTCCGACCCTCCTCTCCACCATACACATGATTGAAAAAGAGCCAGTCATGAAAGGAGGGCGTTAAAAAATTACTTATGGCTTTTACGCCTTTCATTTACGTTACGGCTCATTAGAACATGAGCTCCATAGTATTTCTAAAGTGTAGCACATCAGGTAGACTTAGATCAGGAATGGTAATACTATATTCTGCAAAGTATAAGAACACACTGTGAAACATGATCATGCTGCAACAGGTGCCTGAAAAGGTGCTGTGCTAGAAATACTCTGAAAGCCCGAGCCTGACAAGAACATAGTAAAAAGACTAAAACTTCAAGCTAAGCGCATAACCTACCAGCAGCAGACAGCTGTACCAACACCAAAGAGGTCTCAAGAATGGCCTCTGCTACTAAGGAGAGGGTCACTCAAACACAGTACTTGGACCTTGCCACCAGGGTCATTGTTATAGGATATTGAGGGCATTAGAGTTTTAGCACCATTCTTCAAAATATATGGGAGTACAGCACACCTACTTTCAGCAACATTTAACTGGCGCCCTGCCCCCTGTGCTACCCTTAAGCCCACAGCACAAGGATGTTCACTGGAATCTGAGTGGAGGTGAGCGAACCAGGAAGGGCTCGGCTAGAGTAGTTTGGCTGAAGCTCAACTCGAGTTTCAAGCTGCGGGCCCGAAAATCACAAACTCAGCCTCACCTGCTTGTCTTGGAAAATAAACAAAAAATGATGCCTGGTTCGGCATGGGTGCCATCTTTCTGGCCATGGGTGTAATTTTAGGGGGGACAAGGGTGTTTGTCCCACTCTTTTGGCAGGGTCCCCTATCATTTAGCTGTAATGTCCTCTCCCCACCCCCAACATTTTAAGCAAAGTTACTCCACTGTTTCTGGCACTCTATCCCGGCCCCAACAAGCCTGCAATCTCCTGAGCCCTGGCTCACCTGAAAAGAATGCTATAGGCGAGGGGTCACTGTGACCTGTGCATGGCGGGGTACACAAAAACACGAAGCTCCTTAGCCACAGATATAGGGCCTTATCACGACTTTGGCGGTAATGCCGGTGGTATTACCGCTGGCAGTATTAGCCCTACCGCCAAACTCCCCGGCGCTAATAGCGCCGGATCACGAGTTTGGCGGTAATGCAATTCCCCATTCCGCCCATTCGGGAATGCCCCATTCCCCATTGGGCTCAATGGGGAAAATTCACGCTCTTACCGCCGGCGGATTTCCCGCCGGCAGTAATAGCACAAATTTTCGTCAGATTTCCCCCCAGCTCAGAGCTGGGGCGAAATCCGCCAAAGTCCTGATTTAGCGGACCCTTAAATCCGGCGGTAATATCGCTACTGCCGGATTTAAGAGTTACCGCCAAAGTCGTGATCAGGGCCATAGTGTGGAACCGATCATTGCCCTTCAGGGGCGAACATTTGCTTGCCTGTTTTGCACAATGATTACAAGCAGCTGACCTTGTCAACGTTTTTGTTGTTGCTGTGTCTGTCTTGAAAGTACATTTACAAAACCCAGAGGAGATTATATTGTTTGTCTTTGCAGCAGGGGTGTTGCTAGGTCTGGAAAAGACCCTGGGGCTATGCTAATGTCGGAACTGTCGGGCCTGGGGGCTAGCTAGCCTTTTAGTTGTAGCTCCTGAGATTCTATCTGGGGCTACAACCAAAAGACCAGGGCCTATAGCCCCCTCCCCTCTGCTTTGCAGTCTTGTGCTTTAAAGGAATAGAGCGCTCAGAAAATATTATTGGCTAAAAAGATGGGCAATAGTCTAAAACATACTTTAAACATATTTTAAATTAAAGTTCCTATGTAAACACTTTGAGCAAACGAGGCTCAAAGCATTTACATGGGAGCATCCATTTTGCCATTTCAGGCAGCCTCCTCAGCTCTGCCCTGGCGGCACTAAAGAGGCAGCAAAAGCCCCCTACTGGGAGCTTTTGCTTACTGCGGCCAGAGCAGAGCTGAGGAGGCTGCCTTCAATTTCATTTTACATTTTCAGTGCTCCCCAAGTCCAGGGAAGCACAGAAAACGTAAAATGAAGGGAAAAAGCAGAGGCGCTGCAATTACAACTACAATGTTGTTGTATTTGTGGTTGCCCTGGTTGGAAAACCACGGAAATCATAAATACAATAACGTGGTTATTCTGACTGCAGCGGCTTTTGCATGGAGTCTCCTGGGCTCCCCCAACCCTGACAGAGCTCAGGAGACTCCAAGAGAAAGCCGCTGCAGTCAGAATAACAACATTGTTGTATTTGTAAATACCGCAACATTTGCAAATACAACGTTGTATTTCTGACTGCGGTGGCTTTCGCTTGGAGTTTCCTGGGCTCCCTCAGGGTTGGGGGAGCCCAGGAGACTCCAAGCAAAAGCCGCCATAGTGAGAAATACTGTGGCATTTTGAAGCACACCGCATTGTATTGCTGCCTGCAGCGGCTTTCACTTTTGAGTCTCCCGAGTCCGCCCGGGGGAGCCCAGGAGACTCAAAGTGAAAGCTGCAGCAGGCAGAAACACCACTGCATTTTGAAACACCGCATTGTGTTTCTGCCTGCCTTGGCTTTCACTTTGAGTCTCCTGGGCCTGGGGAGCCCAGGAGATTCAAAGTGATAGCCAAGGCAGGCAGAAACACGGAGGAGCCTGAGTAACTTAGAAAGAAAACTGCAGCGTTTTTAAATACAACAATGTGGGCTCCAAGCTGAAGCTACCGCAAACATAAATACAACATCTTAAAAGCGGTGGTTTTCTTTCTACGTTTTCTGGGCTCTTCCACCCCAGAAAACTTAGGAAAAAAAACAAATCTAGTTCTTATTTAAAAAAAGAAATAAGCACTTACCGAGATGCAGCTTTCCTGCCTGCAGTCTCTGGTCTCTGTCCTCCGGCACTAATGAAGCAAAAGCCACCCAGTGGTAGCTTTTGTTTATTAAAGCTGGCTGGCTTTTGCTTCATTAGTGCCGCAAGGCCAAGCACAGGAGGCATCCATTTCACAAAATGGATGCCTACTAGTGCTTGACATTTTTAAGTTTGAGCTTCATTTGCTCAATACTTTACATAGGGACTTTAAAAATAATATATTAGATATAGTTTTGATTATTGCCCATCTTTTTAGCCAATAATATTTTCTGAACGCACTATTCCTTTAAGTCTTCCATTCAGGATGGAGAAAACAAAGCAGCAATCATACTCGTTTTGCTAAACATAAACATTTATCCATTTCACAAGTTATTTTAGGTCTTTCAATCCACACATTAACACAGATTTGTATCAGTTTGAGATGGGAAGATGGGTGGTCAAGTGACTACAGTGCAGATTGCGCTCATATTCCAGTGTCACCGTTTAACTAAAGTATGTGATTATGTGCAAACCATTTCATCTTACTGCGCCTCGCTGCCAGAATTAGGGCACCCGGTGCAGGTTTTGTGTAGCCTTATGAAGTGGGGGTAGGAAGGCAGGTATGGGTTTTGTGTTGTGGTGAGTGTAGGAAAGCCTATCGACACTCACACCAGAAACAAATACAGCCCACTAGGGAAACAAGTCCCAGGACACCTCTTGCAAGGATAACAGGTATTTTATTCCTAAAACATAGGAGTGCATCAGAAAAGAGCTCTGCTGCCGCCGAATTTTCTGCCAAAATCTGCACGAGCAGCACTTTAAGAATGTACATAGCATCATCTATGACATCATCACATGCAGTAAAATCCTGCGTGGCTGGTTGGTGAGATCCTATGCATAGGCTGTCTGCTCCACAGGGGATGCCAGGACATCGGTCCCAGCCCTTTCTGACCATCTTCTTCCACGTGGTGATGCTGCAGTCGTCATCGGTCATGATGTGGCGGAGAATTGGCAATTATGTACAGAATAAACAATACATCTATATCTATGTAGCAGTGCACCTGGTACAATCAGACAGAGGCCCGAGGGAAATCCGAGGTCATACTAACTCACAAAATTCACCCAATCCCAGACAGGCAGGCACCTCTCCAAGGTCTTCCACCTTCGTTCTGAGCTATCATTTTATCCCTCCCTGCACCTCGCAGCACAAATCACGTGGCTCAGAAGTGAAGGCAAGAAAGCCCTGCTTTCTGATCTTTCTTGATCGAACGGGGGCCCAACAGGTTTATGATCGGTGGTCTGGGGCTGGCTGGTACCTTGGAATCCAGAGGTCTTAAGGCTAGGACATTTGGGTGTTATAAATACGAGTTGCGACTTTTGGGATTGTATCGTACAAAGACGTTCAGCCCTCCTCCCGTGGCCTTGCAGGGAACATTCTCCACAGAGACCAAAGGCTGGCAACTTTTAAGATAATGAAGGGGCTATGGGTCTCTGTGGCTCAGGCCTTTCTCATGAGTGCCTGGGATACAACTAATTCCTTTCCTCATGTGCGTAGCGTGTGGCTGCTGTGCCGCGTTTGAGCCTTGCGTTTCAATATGGGTGCTAATATCTAAGCTGGCGTTTGTTCCTGCATGTGCGCTACATCTACAAAGCATGCAATAATGAAATCGAGCAGAGGACTTTGAGAGCATCCCCCTCCCCACTGGTCTCTTATATGTTACGGCTTTTGCCTTATCTTGAACCGCTTGGGGGTGTGGGAAGATTGTCTCCCCTTCCCAACAAGAGGCAGAACGCCAGGTATGTTTTTTGTGGCAGAGACAACATAGGTATGGATTTGTGTTGTGGCTTGTGGAGTTTGGCAGAAAAACGCCAAGTGTCGGTTTTGTGCGGGTGTGGACAAGGCATCGGGAACGTGTTTTATGTGGTCTGGAAAACGGACGGTGGGTTGCCACGTATAGGTCTTGATGTTGGGTGGAGGCCTCAGTATGCCAGGTAGGCATCTTTTGCCAGATCAGTTCATGCCAGATCTCCTGGCTTGGCTCTGGGTCCCTCTACCTTTACTCTGGCTCTTCACTCTTGTGATGTGGGGGTGGAGGCCTCATTATGCCAGGTAAGCATATTTTGCCAGATCAGCTCATGCTAGATCTCCTGGCTTGGCTCTGGGTCCCTCTACCTTTACTCTGGCTCTCCCACTCTTGTGATGTGGGGTGGAGGCCTCAGTATGCCAGGTAGGCATCTTTTGCCAGATCGGCTCATGCCAGATCTCCTGGCTTGGCTCTGGGTCCCTCTACCCTTACTCTGGCTCTCCCACTCTTGTGATGTGGGGTGGAGGCCTCAGTATGCCAGGTAGGCATCTTTTGCCAGATCAGCTCATGCCAGATCTCCTGGCTTGGCTCTGAGTCCCTCTACCGTTACTCTGGCTCCCCCACTCTTGTGATGTGGAGTGGAGGCCTCAGTATGCCAGGTAGGCATCTTTTGCCAGATCAGCTCATGCCAGAT
Source organism: Ambystoma mexicanum (assembly GCF_040938575.1). Taxonomy (NCBI): domain Eukaryota; kingdom Metazoa; phylum Chordata; class Amphibia; order Caudata; family Ambystomatidae; genus Ambystoma; species Ambystoma mexicanum. Next base: position 435,925,877 of record NC_090940.1, read on the forward strand.
CTCCTGGCTTGGATCTGGGTCCCTCTACCCTTACTCTGGCTCTCCCACTCTTGTGATGTGGGGTGGAGGCCTCAGTATGCCAGGTAGGCATCTTTTGCCAGATCGGCTCATGCCAGATCTCCTGGCTTGGCTCTGGGTCCCTCTACCCTTACTCTGGCTCTCCCACTCTTGTGATGTGGGGTGGAGGCCTCAGTATGCCGGGTAGGCATCTTTTGCCAGATCAGCTCATGCCAGATCTCCTGGCTTGGCTCTGAGTCCCTTTACCGTTACTCTGGCTCTCCCACTCTTGTGATGTGGAGTGGAGGCCTCAGTATGCCAGGTAGGCATCTTTTGCCAGATCAGCTCATGCCAGATCTCCTGGCTTGGCTCTGGGTCCCTCTACCCTTACTCTGGCTCTCCCACTCTTGTGATGTGGGGTGGAGGCCTCAGTATGCCAGGTAGGCATCTTTTGCCAGATCAGCTCATGCCAGATCTCCTGGCTTGGCTCTGGGTCCCTCTACCCTTACTCTGGCTCTCCCACGCCCTCCCCTCTCTGTATATGCGTAGATCAGCATGAGGCTTGAGGCCACTAAATCCTGCCGCTTGTACATGACCAGATATGTTTCCTCAGACAAGACTTTTGCCTCCTGCTATATCAGCTCCAACATTGGCCTATGCCACACCTGTGCCACGGATAACATCCTCCTATATAAGGACACATAGCATGCCTACCCCATGACAACTATGCACCAAGACTGAAGTCTATAAGAATTCTGGACATTCAGGAATGCACTGCCAGACAAACTGAATGCGCCGTGAGGTCATTCAAATGGCAGATGTGCAAAATGACTTGTGTGCACACCTATGTCACAACCGCAAGGGTATATACTCTGGGTTCCGATCGCATGTGCCCACGATGATACCCCAGAAACCTCATCCGACACCTTTCTGCACACAGTGGTTGAAAATAGCTAGTGTGCATGATGTGGCGCTATAGTTCCCTGTTAGTCCTTGTGTTATATGTGCGCCCTGAGGCCTTTGCGCATGTGGTGCATTACAAGAAATAAATAATAATAAAGGTTATCTGGAAAATGCATTTAATCAGGGGCCGGTCGACTTGAGAGAAAGCTTCCCCGGCTCCACTGTGAAGTAAAAGAGAATTCTATTGGCAGTTTGTGACCTTTGGTGTATACACAGTCCACTTGACTGATGCTCCAAAGGATGCTTAGTCTTCTCTCTGGAATTGCAGGAGTTTTGCATAGCAGCAATCTGCATGCCTGTGTCAGACAAAGAATGCAAGCAAGTGACGTTTTTCACAAAACCTCCCCTGGGTTATGTCCAAGTCTTCAAAGTAATACAATCTTGAAATATTTAGTATCGATCACAAGCTGTGGATTGTAAATGTTGAAATAATCTGGCTTTTGGGCTCACATCACATTACATTCTGGAACTTGTGCACCTAAACTATCTATAAATGCATGCATTCATTTATTTATGACATTTTAAAAAGTCCTGCATCCAGAGGGAACTGCTTCAGAACTCTAGGGAGGAAAGGGGAGCGGCCGAGGTCCATTTGTCCAACAAGGGAGGAGATGGGAGGAGTGGGAGGGGAGGATGGGAGCCCACGGGAATGGCACAAAGGAACTGTGCTGCAAAGCTGGTGCTTACAGAAATGAGTGATTTCAGAACTCTCTGTCAGAACACTGGTAGGCTCCAAGACTGAATAAAGTTGTGATGTTGCAAGAGTAGAGTGGGCAGTGCTTTCGCAGCATTAATAGCTGTAATGCGCGATAGAACATTCATAGTATGCACTTAATATGCATGCAGATTACAGCTGTGCAGCAAAAGCGAAAACATGTACTCCTGTCAATTAAGTGCATGCATGACAACTTGGTTCGTGTCACACAAAAAACACAGAAGATACTCATCCAGTCCTGGTATTTCTTTGCATTCTTGAGATGGGGGTCCTTGGTTGATACATTGCTGTGTGCATGTGATATCGTGCCTACCTCGTTAAGTGGGCCAATTCTAAGGAGCTCTAGAGCCGGATAGGGCGCAGATGATAAACGGTGCCTGGGCGAGGCCTGGCAATGACTTCTGTAACTCGTTTCATGGTTAGCGGCAAGGCAACTGAAACCGTGCTGGGGCATTTCCAACTGAAGGCCCTCAAAGCAGCTGCAATCACCTACAAGTCTGTGCCTTCTTGCAAGATAATCAAAGTGAGTCACAGGTAGTTTATTTTTAACAAAGGGCACACACTTTAGGAGAGAAGCAGATCAAACCAAACAAATAGCCATATCATTATTTATGGTAAGCATCGCTGGCGATTGGGCCGGCTCTGGCTGGATCCGAGATCCGGCACCAGATGTGTAGCCAGATCTCGGGATCCGGCCAGAGTCAGCACTGGAAAAAAAAGAAAGTGCCCGCGAGAAAACTGTAATTTCCTCTGGTGACCACGTGCAAGGGGTCACCAGAGGAAGTTGCAGTCCTCAGCCACGACCCAGTTTATTTATTTATGCAATGTTTGTCGGATACATGGATCCGGATTATTTATTTATCTATGCAATGTTTGTCGGATACCTGTCTCCGACAAACATTGCATAAATTAATAAATATACAGGTATCCAACAAACATTGCATGAATAAATAAATACCCCTATTAACATTGAAACTATCACACACGATGTAGCCACCGAACTGCTTTGAGAGGGGAGCTGCATGAGCTGTGCCAGGTGTGGTTCAAGTAAAATAAAACGTTGCTTATGGCGAACAAGTTTGAATAGTACCGAAGGGGGAGGTTTTTTTTTATAAAATGGGATGCAAATTTAGAATTTTAAAGAATATTTACTCAGCAACCCTGGTCAAAGCTATTATCCGCCTAGTGAAGTAGCTCATCGTCAGTGCCATGGAAGTGGCTTAAAGTGGAATTTAATGTATTTTTGCATTTTTAAAGCGCTCACACAGCCCGCGGGCATCGAGGCGCTGTTACAGGAATTGTTTTTTTACATTTCTTTATTTTTTTTGTCTTAGTTAGGTATTTATAATGCGCTTAAATACCCAGAGGTTTCTAAGCGCGGACCCGGGGATCAAACCTGTGTTGCTTCGTGTCATCTTGCTTTCAGTCGAACGCGTTGCCGCTGAGCTATCCTCCCATGAATTGATATATAGTTTGGAAAAGAAGCAGCATGAAAGAAATAGCGCCGTTTAAAACTATTATTTTGGACATTTCCTTTGAGCGCAGGGCCAACTGCCAGCTCGGCCCCCCTAAACACCGCCTCCTCGGGCAGTGCCCCCAAACACTGCCCCCACCCCGGCCCTTGTGGGGTCCCCCACCAATTATTTTCCATTTCCATCACTGATGGTAAATCAGGACTTAGGTAATCAGAATGTCAGCATCTGCATGTCTGCCACATCCTTGGTTTGCATTCTGGAGCTTGCAGTGGTCACATTTATTTAGTTATTAAAATTATTGCTCCAGCCTTTAGGCTTTGTTATGCGATATTATGTGATATTAGGCCAGTCATGCTATGTCTCGTTATGGTATGTCATGGCATAACTTCAGGGCCCACAAGCTGTAGTCCATTGGCCATAGCTCTCAACTCTTCATGGCCCTTGGGTGGCTGGGTGAAAACACCCGATTTTATATTTAGCGGGTGAAAGCACATTGATTCCTATGGGCGTGTAGGGAGCTTGGTGGGTGAGAGAGCTGCCTAAGTGGTGGTGACACCCGCCAAAAGCGTGTGAGTTGAGAGGTATTGGCAGGGGCCTCCCTTCGGACACCTCAAAGACACGAGGTTTAAATGGGATTATGGCACAACGTGGCTAGATATGCACAATGAGCTAGCTGCTGACAGAGCCAACGGCACACCACATCACAAGCACAGAGTGGCCACGCGGGCAAGTAGCTTCAATCCTGTCCTGTTTACGGGCAGTGTCAGTCAGTGGTCGAAGGGTAAGAAAAGAGGTAGTGCAACTAGTTTCCCTACTGCCCTGCCTCCGCCCCCCACAAACCCCATCACCCTCCCCCCACAATACGATGCCTCAAAAACATGCACCTGCTGTTTAAGGCAACGTTCAGTGCAGTGCAATCAAGTGCAAGCTTCAACTTCTTCCTACACTTTTATTTTAAAACGAAGCCCTTGCAGAGCGGTTTCTTTTTAAAATAAAAACAGTAAAACTTAATTTAAAAAACGTAGAGGAACACCGCTCCCGTCCACTTCGACCACTGGTGTCAGTAGCCTGATAATTTGCACTATTTGCTGCGAACTTGACGCTATATTCCACAAACATTCCTTGGTGTAGAACAACCCCTCCCCTCAACTCTCCCGAGTAACTTTACCCTAACCACAAAGTCTGAAGGCACACACTCCGCTCCCAACACCATTTCAAAGTTATGCTCTAGTGGTGCCCCTGCCTAAAGTCTATTGTGTGTTTTTAGGGAAGTTCTGCGGCTGGGTCTGTTGTGATCAATAAGGGGTCTGGACCCTTTATTTATTCATTTAGTATTTGTAGAGCGCACTACAGCCCACAGGCAACAAGGCGCTATAAGGACATTTTAACAAGGCTTGCTTGCGGGTTACAATAAGCGGCCCAAGAAGGTATGCTTAAATACATTCACTTAGATACTTTAGATTGGTTCCAGGTGATACGCAATGAGCGTTGCAGTTGATTAATCATACTCTTGTCTAGGTAGCATATGGCAAAACAGATAACAGCATATACATGGTGATACAATAGTAGTGCAGACCTAGAGTGAAGTGCTCTTTTAGACACATGAAGCATGTGGCGTATTACAAATCACAAATAAATAGATGAATAAAAGGCCATTGCACACATAAGGGTATATATCTGGCAGCTGGTGCATGAATGAGTCTGGCAGTGTCTGTTGGTGGTACAGCACTGTATACATTGTCACACAGGAGGTCTGTGCTAGGTTGTACCATGCGGCGAACATAGGAAGCGAGTTGCATAATTGTGGGGTGTATACCTGGAGAGTGTTGCCTGCCTTCTGGATGTATGTTTGGGCTGGGTTGTGTAATGTGCAGAGCCTGATATGTGTTGTACTCTCAGGAATCTAGTCTTCTTTACAGTCGTGTACTCTCTGCTGTGTTCGTTTTTTATGGTGTTTGTGTAGAGTGTGCATGTGTAATGTCTGCATGTTGAAAGGGGGCAGCATTAATAGAGGACATGCACATTTTGAGCGCACCATTTGCAATTGTGTTTGTGTGATAAATATGGGTTGTGATTGTGTGTTTCAATTGTGTGGCGTGCTTCCAATCCACTTGTTTTGGCAATAAAGTGCTCTACAAAACAATAAAATAAAACATAATTTTTTGATTTATTGGCACCACTTGTGACCTTACGGCGCACAAGTGTTGATAACGTGTTGCAGGTTCCCAGGTCCCTTTATCAGCGAAATGCTGGACTGAGTATTCATTGCATGCGCGGGTCCACCACAATGAGCAATTATGTGATGTTTGGTCCCCTACTGGGATTTTCAACTTTTACCAGAACCCGCCAAATCGCCTTTACTCTTTCCTTTTACTTATCCGCTTTGTAAAATATGTACCTTCTGCATCAGAATCACGCTTTACAGACAGCATTGACCAAGGTGTTGCTGGGCTATTCTCCCTTTAAGAGAGACACAGAGTCACGTGAGCCTCACCACGTGACTCGTGACGAAAGGGGGAGGGAGAAAGGGAAGTTTCAGTTTATACATGTATGTTGAATAAAGAAGACCCTCCTCGGCGTGTCCCTCGTTTATATCCGGCCCATAAAGGTCTAACACAAGGATTACTTGGGAATCCGTCTAACTTTAGCAGGTGCAAAAAACAGACGGATTTCATAGGAATCCATCCTCTAATGCATGCATGGAAATCTCATACATGCGTAAAAGCTCAGAAGAGGAATGCACATTGGAAATGTTCATTATGTTTTGCACTCCTTCTCCGTCACCAAATAATAACAAAATGCCCTGGAGTATTAAAGGAAAGCATAAACAGTCATCGTCTTGCTTTGGCACTTTACTTTTGCACTCCAGAAGGCTAATTTTGTAAGTCTGCAGCGGCCATCGTCTTGCTTTGGCACTTTACTTTTGCACTCAAGGAGGCTCATTTTCAAAGTCCTCAGCGGCCATCGTCTTTATTTGGCACTTTACTTTTGCACTCAGGGAGGCTCATTTTCAAAGTCCTCAGCGGCCATCGTCTTGCTTTGGCACTTTACTTTTGCACTCCAGGAGTCTCATTTTCAATGTCCTCAGCGCCCATCGTCTTGCTTTGGTACTTTACTTTTGCACTCCAGGAGGCTAATTTTCAAAGTCTGCAGCGGCCATCGTCTTGCTTTGGCACTTTACTTTTGCACTCCGGGAGGCTCATTTTCAAAGTCCTCAGCGGCCATCGTCTTCCTTTGGCACTTTATTCTTGCACTCAAGGAGGCTAATTTTCAAAGTCGTCAGCGGCCATCGTCTTGCTTTGGCACTTTACTTTTGTACTCCAGGAGGATAATTTTCAGAGGCCTAAGAATTCACGCTGAGGAGATCTGTTCCGTTTGCATTTTGGTTCAAATAGGTTCCCTGCACGTACATTTAATCATTTGCATGTCATAGTTCAAAAGGGAGGTGGAAAGAGGAAGCATACTAGCCTTCAAGACTCCCTTTTTGCACCCCGCTGTGCAAACTGAGTAAAAGCCACCTGCCATTTATTTATGGCAGGCAGCATTTACAATGGATTCCTATGGAGTCTGCTCACATATTGCTGGAGTAAGAAGCAGGAGGATTCCATTGGAATCCACAGCCTCTACCCCAGAATGTAAATGCTGGAGTATTTGCAAGGCAGAGATGCAGTACGATCCGACCCAATTTAGCTTAACAAATGAAAATATAGCGTGGTGTGACATGTATGCTTACAATTTTACGCATATATTTCACACTACGCCATGAGGGACATGAGCCGCAAGGGCTTGTAAAATGACTCCATATGTTTCTTTAATGATGTCACAGGCTGGTATTGCAGAATAGGGACTTTGGTTTATTTTCAAGCTTTGTGACATGTGGGATATCTTTGATTGTGCAGGGCAGTTGTCTATCGTAGCAGTTCCTTGTTTCCTCATACTTGGGGAAGTATTTGCAATCGGACCCGAGGCAGCTACTGCATAAATAAGGAGGAAGGGAGGACCGAATGGCTGGGAGACACACCTTCCACTGGGAGCCAGTCCTGGAAGGAGTTATACTGACTGCTGCTTGTGACATGGTATAAAGGCCAAGATGTCTGTGAAGGCTGCAGAAACAGCAAACCATATATCCCGCTCTCCCAGTCACAGCTCTACTATGATGTCCGGACTATGGATTCCATCGCTCTCCTTCATCGTCAAAGTCATTACTACCTCCCACAGCAACGTAATACTCCATCCTAGTGCGGGCCAGACTCCTCCCAATCTGCCCCCCTCAGTATGAGGAAGGAACTCACCCGCCCTCATAACTGCATGCTACCACTACAACACTGTGACACAGGGAGGGTGGCGGGGTCATAAAGGCTGCGACAAGGAAGAGTAGGGCTCAGAGTAACGAGAATGGCCATTGGATCAGTTCAGTTCACCTTTTCACTTGATTGCAGAGGTAAATGCATCCATGTTTCCATATAGCAATATAGACTAATACAAATCATCCATCAGAACATATATGGAGAATACGCATTTAAACTTTAAAATAGACAGTGTTGAAATGACACATTATAAAAACTAGATAGTGGTCCACGATATTAAGATGCGATTCATTTAAACATGTCTTGTGATGCTCTTGGGCGGGAACATATCTACGGTGTCACCTGTAATCGGGGCACTACCCCCATGTCACTCTTCTTCTCCCCATCATGAATAAACATGGTATAGTCATGCAACAGGCAACGGTGCATCATATTCCCTATAGGCGCATCGGTGAATGCAGCACACATGTATTTGTACAGTATAAACGTATAGCTCAAACAGGTACAGAATCCAGCACCCCTTGCTAAACTGCAGTCTTTGGGTCTCATCAGGTTGATATGTTAGTGGGCAAGAAAGGCATATGGCGTCCATGTGGCGGCTCTACAAATGTCTGTCAGGGGAACTCCTTGGAAGTCGGGCCAGGAATTGGCCAGACTGCTAGTGGATCCACTCTGGGGTGTAGACGGGAGGGCAGCCTTGTTTGTACACTTAAAATAACACTCCTGATCCACCTACTGAGGAAAGGAGAGGCTGCTTTGCTTCCCCGAAGGGAACACAAAAGATGAATGTTCTCATGTTCTGTGCTCCACAGATATAGATAGAATCATTGCTCTCCTAGCATCTGGGAGGAGAAGCTGCCTCCTGATTCTCAGGAGCAGAGGTAGTGGGACAGGACTTCCTCAAAGGGATGAAGGCAGGAGAACGCCTTGCGCTGGAAGCCTGGGTCCAATCTAAGAACCAGGGCCTGAGGTTCTACTAGGAAGAATACTCCCCTGCTCAAAAGTATTCCCTGCTCTCCTCTACCGGGGGCTGAACTGATGGCTACCAAGAAGAGAGCCTTAAAGGGCGCAATCCAGAAGCTCGACAGGGGTACCTGGAGGTCCCGAGTACTAGTCAGAAATCTCTGGGAGATAGAGGAGACCTAGCCAGAGGCCTCGATAGTTTGACGCATTTCAGTAGCGTGGACACCAAAACCGAGACCCCTGCATCCCACTCCATGCGCCTTCTAAAGCTTGGATGAAAGTCCACTGGATTCATAGTGTAGAAACTGAGAATCCCACATTTGTCTCGGGAGGATAGTTCAGGGGCAACGTCCTCGCCTTGGTAGGAAGACGACACGGAGCACCACAGGTTCGATCCTCAGGTCCGCGCTTAGAAACCTCTGGGTATTAAGCGCGTTACAAATAACCTATCATATCATTGAATCATGCTGTAGAAACTGAAGGAATTGAGTGGCAGGACAGTCCAAACACTACATGTCGCTGCAGGCGCACCAGGCCAAAAAAGCCTCCCGTATGTTGCCATATGCTTGGAAGGTAGAAGAGCCTCCGCAAATCTTGAAACCTTCAAGATTTCCACGCATCCAACTGCAGTGGCGTCTGCCCCCCTCCCTCTCCTATTGTGTCGCTGAAGGGCGGGTTAGGGACAGGACACAGGTGATAGTGGAGTACGCTGCCAAATGGCAAATCAAAAGAAACCAAGCTCTGCTCTAGAATCTAGAGAGTCTATGCCCCCCCACGCTCACGGCTTTGGCTATCATGGGTAGAGATTGGTTAGCTGAGAGTTCTCCCCTGTGGTTTATACACCCAGTGAAGGATAACGTCTGCTAAATCTTCCTGAAAGTCTCTATTGGGAGGGGCAGAAGTTCTGAGGAGGCAAAAACCTGTGCAGAAGTGGTCTCCTCTTGAGCTGACCAGTCCCTGCATATGGAAAGCTGATAGGGATAACAGATGATGTCCGTGCAGATCGACAATTCCCTGGTCAGCTTCATGAGGGCCAGTGACCTTATCCACCATGTTTGTTGATGTTTGTAATCTACCAACATGGTTGTTTGTCCGTAACAGGATAGGTTGGTCCTTCAGGCAGGGAAGGGAGTTCTGAGGTCCCTGAAAAGAGAACGGCAGCCGGTTCCTTTCAGTTCAATTATACAGTCTGTCCATTCATGGACCATAAGCACTGGTTCTCATGCACCCCACAAGTTACTCCCATCCTCTGGAGCTCACATCTGATGTTATGGTCCCAGTGCTGGGTGACAAGAATGGTACTATCCTGGGTACTGTTTCATGTCCATTCACCACTGGAGAGACTGGTGCAGCTGTGGGGTCATGGCGAACAGCTGTTCTAATTCTCCAGAATCTGGGTGTCAGTGACTCTACAGATGTTCCCACAATGGAGGCAGGCTAAAGGATTATGAACACCAAAGACGCCATCCGGCCCTCAGGCTTCAGCCACAGGCGAGCAACAGATGCCTCCCGTCTAATGAGGATTAAAATGGTGTCCTGTAGCCTCCAAGCACTCACCTCTGGGGCGAAGGCTATTTTCCTGACTGTGCAGAACCGTGCCTCTAAAAGTTGGAAGTCATAGGTTGATGAGAAGCGACACTTGCCCCAAATGATAACGAGGCCATGCTCGGTCAGGTGTATATTCTCTGCATGTCATTTTGTAGAATGGTGGCAGATTGGCCTGTTATCATCCAAACATCCCAATAAGGAAATACTGCAATGGCTTCCTTTGGCAGCATTCCCATATTTGGAGCCAGTGCCTTTCTGAATATATGTAGGGTAGAGTTGAGGCCAAAGGGCAAGGCCCAGTACTTATCGTGGGAATGGCCAACAGCAAAGCACAGAAATTTCCTGCACCCTAGATGGATCGGGATGTGACGGTAAGCATCTGCCAGGTCCAAAGAAGCCATATTTTCTCCCTTCACCATTGGCAAAATGATCCACTGGAGGGTCTACTTCTTGAAGGCAACCGTGGTGACAAACGTGCTGATATATTTTAGGTCCAGAACCAGACTGGTGGCCCCTAAGGCTTTTTGAATCATGAGAATAATGGAGTAAGCATTCTGCCCTTGAGGTGTTCCGTGGCAGGGCATGGGGGCAGGGAACACTGTTCTGCTCTCCATGTTTCTAATTAGGTCCTGTGGCCGCAGGGAAGTTAACATTCCCTGACCTTACCTTCATGAAACCTCCAGCTTGTACCCTTGTGAAGGTATTCGTTTCACCCATCTGGCCATGATAGAAATGTCCCATACATGAGTAAAATATAGTAGATGGACTTTGACTAGGACTTACGAGTTGGTTGGCGGATATTCAGGTGCAAAGGGCCTCATTACAAGTATGGCAGAGCAGAAAAAATTGTCCATCCCACGATTACCGCCAAAGTTCCCGCTCCGCCATACTACAAGTATGGCCCTGGAGTGGAGGATTTAAAATTGCAAAATCAGCGGATTTACCGCGACAGAATTACTGTCGCAGTAATTCCACCCCAAAAGTCTCTGAGACCTATGGACTCATAAAAAATGGGGATTTACACCGCCACTTGTAATCCGGCAGTAATTCCTCCGGACCAAGTGGGGTAACGGTAATTCGGTTTGGCAGTATTTCAGCAAACTACCACCCAACTCGTAATGAAGCCCAAGTGTCTTTGAATCTGAATTTCTGCTTTCCTGTGACCCAGTACTCATTACGAAGAAACTTTTCCTTTGGCCAATGACCGGAACATTTCCATGGCGAAAAGGCTTCAAGCCAATCTTCTTTGCTACCAACCTAGGGGCCTGCTTGGGTTTGTTGTGAAGTGGCTGTGCCTACTTCCTCTCCTTGTAGACCTTGTTGACCGAATCTTCAGGATGGTCACTGCCCCCTGCGCATATACGCGTTATGCGGCACTACAGGGAAATGAGTACACATAGACAAGGGTAAGAGTAACTGCTTTATTATTCTCTGCCCTCTCGAGCCTTTCTTTCCAACACGCATGCGCTTAAACGGAGCAGCCCCAATCACTCCGTCTCCTGACGCAACAGCATCAGCCGTTGCTTCCGAGGCTGATTTATTCCCTTCGCGCCAGGACGCGACAGCCACTGAAGAATGTCAGCCCTCGACGGGGTTGTGCAGAGCTGATACCTTCTGGGAAGAGTCACTTGGCCACTTGAAAATGTGGATTTGTCCGCAGGCAAGACCATTCGCACCTGAGGCCAGGTCTGCAACCTTTAGCCCCTCGTCATACGCAAGGGCTGACACACATTCAGTTTGTTTTTGTATGGCCTCTAGTAGCTCGAATTGTTCTTCCCCCTCCTCCCCAGCTTTGATCAAAGTCCTAGAAGAGTAATTCAGCATAAGCACTGACTTTAAAGGCCAGGTGAGACACAGTGTATGATTTTTGTAAGAGCCAAAACAACCCTTGTATTAGCGGAATCCTTGTGGGCCCTCTTCCTCCGCAGCCATGTAGGCGTGACCTGTTTGGCTTGGTAATGAAGCGTCTACCTCCAGGGCACGTGGCATCGTATCCTTGTAACCCACGTACATCTCTGGATGGTGATCGTTATCTGATTCCCTACCTTCTTTGCATATGGAATCCTCTAGTGTGCAGGGGAAGGCCCTCCTTTGGATTCGTCTTGTATTGTGCGAGTCTAGAAGCCAGAGCTGGATTCTGCGGCACTGGAATATTTATGTATTTATTTTAATTGTTTATTTATGAGGCGCTTAATACCAACGAGTGGTCTCTAAGCGCGGGGTCGGTATTCAAACCTGTGCTGCATTGTCTTGCTTTCATGCCAAACACGTTGTCCCTGAGCTATCCTTCCTCCCCGATAGATTCGAAGGCCTTCTCTTGTGTGTCATTCTTGCATGATCCCTCTGGTCTGGAGAACTCCTGCATAGTTGCCCTTCTAGTGCTCTTAATTCACTCATCGGCGTACTCTTACCTACCTGCTGATCTGTCCTGCGGGATATCCTGTGTCTCCGAAAGCCTTATGGGAAGGAAGTGGTTGAGGAACAAGAGGAGGTTGATGTTTCCCTTCTACGTTGACTTTTCTCTGTGCGCTTGATCATGATTTATGGAGAGCGGAAAGCCCAGCTTGACCAGGGTAACAACTTCTGCCAGAATGCTCTGTTCTCAAACAGCACAAATCTACCTTACTCCCAGCCCGAAGCCTGCAAAGGACGTGCCAGAGTGACCGCGCCACTTCAGCATTCTAATTGTGCATGCACACTATCCCATGTGCAGGCGCGTGCTCCGTAACATCCAAGGGACAAATAATGCAGAGTGACCATATATATGTTAAATGCTAAAGGTATTTGTACCATGCACCGTCACCAACGGAATTGGTCCCCAGGCACTTTGGCAGATCTGTAAATGATAAGGTGGGGTGGGTTAGTAAGGTGAAGAGGGAGTAGGATATTGAGAGTAATGGTGTTCTGTTGGCAGCTTCAACTCGGTATACACCAGATACTGAGCTTTGGTGCCGGTATCGGGTCTGTGATAGGCCGCGTGTGCTGTTGGTCCGGCTTATGTGTTGTTGCAGTGTTGTGAAGTGCGTGCGGTTTGTTGTGCGAGAGATGGTTGTTTGAGTGAGATAAGTATGCAGAGTTTGAGCTTATATTGGTTAGTGGGTTACCTGTCCTTTGGCATGCTAGCCTTTGCAGTTCTGTCCCAGTGTGGCACCAGTTGACCCCCACAACTCTATCTGGATGCAGCGCGGACCAATGTCCAGAATTCTATCTGGGTGTGGGCAAGCCGACATTCACAGTCCTGTCCAGATGCGGCGCAAGCTAGCGTCCAGAAATCTGTCCAGGTGTGGGCATGCTATCATTCGCAACCCCATCTGGATGCTGCGCAGGCTGGTGTTCACAATTGAAGTGTGGCACATATGACAATGTTTCCTGAGGCTGTTCCTACAGTGCACCCATGTGAGGAGGACCCCGGACCGGCATGTATCCCCCCTTCCTTCCTGCGTCCTGCATAACCTAGGGCTAGGTCTGGTGGCCACAATGTGCCTTCTGATGTCAGCCAGCATTTTGGCCCCCCATGAACCCTGCAGGGGAGGTGCTCTTTACTTTGGGGTCCCGCGGTTTTCAACCTTGATCCAACAATGGCCAGGATTGGCCATGTTCATGTGAAAAAGGGGGGAAAAGGCTATGAGGTTCGGTGAACGCCTCTCCTCCCTTATACCTAATGGAAGGTGGAAGAGGAGAAGTCTCCCCCCACAACATGACGGAGCGTTACATGCTTTAGAAAAACGCGTTCCTGTGGGTCTGCAGATGCTTTGTTTAGTAATGACTGGGACAAGGAAGAGAGATGTGGGGATAAGGCATGATTTCAATATCGAGCAGCCCTAAGGCTGCGGTTTATTTTTGATTGATGGCAAAAAAGGTGTCAATGGCAAACAATGGAGGTGATGGCTGGAAGGTTTAGGATGCATCTTAACCTCTGGCATTGCTCTGGGCAACCCTCCAGGCCCTCGTTCTTCGCCTGCCAAGCCATTACAGAAAGTGCCTCGGCTTGCCTTCACCGGAGCACCAGGTTAGCTAATGCGAATGGGAGCCGAGTAGTGGATCAGGCCCTAGGACTGCCTGGACATCCTGGGGTTCAGAACACTTATCATGCAACAGACGGTGCCTTGGGAAAACACATTCCTAACGTTTTCGATATGGCCAATAGGTCTGCTTTGGAGCTAATATGGCGGATTGCGTGTATCATTTCTGTAAGCCGGTGTTTTCAGAGAGAAAGTGGATATGATTTCGATGTGATACACCTTTGCCAAGTAAACATTCTTGTAACAGCGCCACGATGCCCGAGAGCAGCTGTGCGCTTTAAAAATGCAAATAAATGAATAAATCGTTGTTTCGTGCCATGTTTTAGTGGTTGATGTCATATGATAGGAGAAAGGATCAAGCCGGGATTTCTGAGCACATAACCCGCCTGGTGCAATAGTCATGTTTTCACTTAGTGGACTACCAGCAAATGCAATGTAGCAAGCACACATATTTTCCTTTAAACATACACACATTTTCATCATGCGTAGCTGACATGTTTTGAATAGGCTGTTTCCAGTTGTCATGGCAGCTGAGGGCAGAGGTTGGCCCATTTGTAGTTGGTGCGGGGCTCAGAAAATCATTCTGTAAGCCGCAACATGTAGACTAAAGGGGTCATTTTACACGGGCTGGGGCGGGAAACGAAGGCGTAAAAGGAAGGCGTAGCGCTTTTCATTTCCCACTCTGCCCAGTGTCCTCTGAACGCGAAGAAGGGGCTCCATACCTGCCTGTGTTTCTAGATGAGAAACCCGGGGAATGATGTCAGAATGCCCTGCCCCCTTTTTGGCAAGACTGATCCACCCCACACACATTTTACATTTTAAAACAAAAACAAAAAAAACGTCAATATGAGCGGAAAGGGAAGTGCCTATAAACATACTTCATTTTCTGATAAAAGAGTGTACTGTATTCAATTATTAAAAACGACATTGATGTTTTTTTTGCATTATTAGCACGCGCGGGGAAACCTGGAGGAGACTCCAGTCCACACTCTTTCCCGGAGACCCAGAGAAGAGCGTAATAACCCGGAGTCTCTGGGGTAAACCCGGAGACTAAGCAGGTATGAGGAGCACGAAGCGGAGTTAAGCCCCCAGCGCGCTTCCACCTTCCCCAAAGTACGGTTTGATTGACACCTGCAGGAGATTTTCATGAAGGGGTAAAGCAAATCGATTCCCCTGCAATGGGCCTCCATTTAGAAACGGCTCAAAGTAGGTGGAATAGACAGGATGTGCAAAGTGCAATGTTCAGCGAGAGTTAAAGGAAAGACTGAAGGCAATTTTGCTTCGTGTTACTCTTTCCTTTCGCAATCCGCCTCACAAATGCATGCAAGGGACCCAAAAGGCTAACGCTGGAGACCCCCTGCATGCAATTTGCTTATACAATGACCCTATTCCATTTCAAAACACCTGCTGTGGGTATGCGGCATCTGTGTGTCTTTTGCGTGGAGTTTTGCTGCTTCCGCTTTTTCCGTACACGTCATGCATATAATAACATAACTGCAGTGGTGCGGCTGTGGGCGTGCCTTCTGAAATGTGGTGCTGCTGCTCTCACAGTGTTTCCAAACAGCTTGCCCAGGTACCCCGCTGTGTTCACACTGTGAGGCTCATTACAACTTTGCTGGTCTGGAAAAAATGCCAGTAATTCCGGCACCAGCCTTTATTCCTCACCGGCAACGTACATGTCTGTCGATGGGGGCCACAGATTTCCTGGCAGGTCTGACCTGCCGGTAGATCAGGCCCCCACCGGCAGATAAATGACTAATCACTGGCACCAGTAATGCCGGTGCCCGAGTAGAAAATGACCTCTGGTTTACAACTGTAAAATGGAGACTTATTTAGGAGAACATGTTTCATGCAGAATAGAGCTTGTTGTGCAGCCCTCTCAATTCTAGTTACCCAACAATGTCACCAATTAAGGGACAGCCCACTGACTACAGTCGGAATCTGCCAATCTGGCCACAGCTGACCCACCGTGTTGGTCAGAAGGACACCTTACTGCATTTTACCGTGGTAGGTTTTGGGAGTTTCGGGACTGGGCGGGTAGGAGGATAAAGGGAGGAGAGAGAGGGTAGAACCAAAGCTTTGGGTGAGGTAGCACACAGCAGTAAAACACGGTAAGTACGGGCATGGGGCCAGATGTCCAAGATCCTAATAGTCTCCTTTAGGTAGATTTTTCATTTTTATGCCAAATCGCCTTCACCTGTGAGACCCCCAGCATTTTTTGCTGGACTTGTGGATATTTTGTGTATGTTCCTAGGTGAACCCCTTCTTTTACTCTGAATATGGGAGTCTTTTTTCTGTCTCTCCATACTTTCTTTTTGGAGTCATGCTTTCCTCCAAATATTTGGGCACCTACATTTCACTCTTGCAGCACACAGCACTTTCTGGGCAGTGTTGCTGGGGAGCCCCTTCGGCTTCCCTTTTTATTATTTTATTTTATTTTCCTTGTGAGAACTACTGTTCCAAAGGATGGGAGATACTTTTTATCCCTCTTTCCTTTCCTTATATGAGATCAGCACACACCACCCTATGTTGAATGCCGAGGGGTTACACTGTATCCCCTTTCTCACTGCTCCTGTAACATTTCTGTTACAGTGACATGCATACCTGAATGGCTGGTGGGAGTGGACGTGTTCTACTGGCTTTTGTGTCATGTTTACCCGCAGGCTGTGTTCACAGCCACGGTAATGCACAGAAGGGTATCACTGACCCAAAATGGTGACTATTATTTTTTCACCATTTCTTGGGTGCGTGTCCTTTCTTCTCCCTTCTTCTGCCATGCTGGGTGGGGGAGGTCCTGGTTTTACTTTTGTCTTTGGCGAGAACCTTTTGTGAAGCCTGCCAAGGCTCCAAAGTGTCTGTGAGTACAGGAAGCAGGGGAGGATTCCGAAACTCCACTGATCTTTGTCGTCTGGCATGCCTGTCTGGAGCCAGTTCCAACTGGGAGGCTGTCTGTCCTGAAAGAACAGCCACCCCTCAAAGTTTGATTGTAGCATGAGTGCTGATTGACTAGGTTCCTGTATAAGAATCTGGATTCCTGGTGCACAGTCATAGTTGATCACAGGAACTGGAACTAAATCCAAAGGAAGAAGAGAAGAAGACGCCTGCAGCTACTTCCAGCTGCCGTGCTGACCTTTTCTTCCATGCGACAGAGGAGCTTGCTTCCCTTAGACTGATGGGACCAACCAGTCCTAAAATGATCTGCATTTCAAGCCATCCTTCAACGACCTGCGACCTTGCTGGGCTGCAAACCACCAATACCATGGGACCTGTGGCTCCTGTGCAATGTATCATCTTTAGAAGAACAAATCACCCTGAAACCTTGGTGTACTCCAGGGGCAAGATTCCACTCCTTGAAGTCCCCTCACCAGAATGCTGAATTGAGAAAGCGAGGAGAATTGACCAGGGGAGAGCCGTTCTTCATCTGGTATCCTGAAAAGAGCAATAAAACCACAGAGCTGTGAGAAGGTATGAAGAATTATTTGCTGGCATCCTTTCCACACGATTGCTGCTGAAAAATACCTTCCAGAGTCCCTCCTTTCGTCACCACGACCAAGTAACAGGAGACCGGGTCTGCAGCTGCTGCATTGTGAGGGTGTCCACCTGCATAATGTTCTTCACTGCTGAGCTACTGTGAGACTCGAGGTAATAATTACCTAGAGTCATTCAGCCACTCCTGTGTTGCTGAGGGGATAATTTGCGCATTTGGGGGTTCACCCAAACACCAGCGGCCAGGCCCAACACCCGTGTGCATGCAGGGAGCCTTTTACGAAGTTCATGAACCCTTTTGACCTACTAAAAGTGTAGTACTTACTTGTTGAGCGCTTTGAAACACTTGCCTGTTTATGGGCGCTATATAAACAATACCATACCATACCATTACAGAAAAATCCTCTGGAAATCTGACTTTTCTACAGCTTGTGCCTTATCCTGTTCTGCCTACAACTGGCCACTGATGCCCAGAGTCCCGCCTGACTCTGAGACAATCTCATACCTAGATGGGGAAGGACTTCTAAAACATAAAGCCTCTCTATAAAGAAATTATAAGAAATGTTGAAAAGTGCTTACCTGCTTATGTTGGTCTTGTAACTTAATTTTATTCCTGAAACCGAATATTCTACTAAGTTTACTTTAACAGTGGTTCTACCTACCTTGACTGGCACACTGCGATTCTATAAGTCTTTTACACCATGATTTACTTACCAGAAGTATTGCATTGGTTTTCTGTTGTGTTTGCTAATTGTGATAATACTTTTTTGAAAAATTCTCTTTGCCTGAGTATATATGAAATAAACCAATAATTGTATATAACTGTCTGTACGGTTTATTGAGAAGCCACCCTCAACACAGGGAGTCCCTTCCCTCCCCACGCAAGTGGTTATTCAACCAACGGTTTAACAGATTCTTTTTTTTAGTCCAATCTCAGACACATATCATGCCCTTGGATCCCTCTCCCCTGAGCTAACAATGAGCCAAGAACCAGGCCGCTGTACGGGAAATATATTGGTATTTATTGAAATTAAAAGTAATAGAAATGATCACGAAAATGTTAAACACCACTTTTTCTGTGGCAAAACAATATCAATTTCTCTCAACATAAATAAATGACAAAAGCGAGCTAAAAAGAACACACACAATTCTTATTTTCTGCAAATTTCACTTCACAAAATAATTGCACTGATCAATAATATAATTGCGTCCAAGCCTTTGGTTTAAAACAAACACAAGGTGATTTATTGCTATGTTTTTCAGACCCCCCCATTGCTGTGGTCTAGGTTGGGAAGTCAGACAGAAAAATTGGAATGCTTTAGGGAATTTTGGATTTCAGACCCCCCCCTTACTGAAAGGCCTGTGTTGGGGACGATGGATAAAAAGGTTGAACTGATTTAAGAACAAAGACACACCTCTTCATTGAAGAAGTGAGGGTCCTCTGGACAACAAGGATTAGCCACTTAAATTATGGTTATAGTTTTTAGCGCACACTGGGAAGTGAGTTTTGTTAATTTAGAATTTTAACAAAATTCACCACATAGTGTTCTGCCAAATGGGAATTAAATTAATATTTTTGGTTACATAGGCTAAAGATCTACACAGTTTTGCCCACCCACCCACTATAAAGGGAAAGGATTCAAGGCAAGCAGACTCCCCCACCTTTTGGTTTTCCAGGGCCTAGTTCTACTTACATAGCAAGCCTCTGTTTAAGGTTCAGGAAAGCCAGCAGCATCTCAGGACACTCTGGAAAGATAGGGCAGGGGTCTGGTCTCTCCACTCTCAAAGATGGCCTCCCGCTCTCCACCACAGGACCCAGACAGCTTTGAGGACTTGCTAGAAATAGACGGCTCCACTGAGATGCACTCTCAGCAATCTCCTCTGGTGTCTCCTTACAGCTGTCAGAATGGTACATTTCAGCAGCCTTCCTGATGGTCTGTCTCTTCTCTCTGTCCTCCTGTCTTTCTCCTTTTTCTGTCTCCCCAGTTTTTGTGTGTTCTCTGTCCTAGTGCAGTCCCCCTTATATAGCAGAAATGACATCACCAATTTTATAATCTTGGGGAAGTACCCTGCAATAATCCCTGCCACTAGGATTGGCAGTTACCCACTCTCTCTGCCTCAACCCAGCCTCCAAGTCAGGATTGGTTTAGGGGTTTGGAGCAACATATGTCTATTCCCATTTGTCACCACCCCTTTGTTCTCCATTCAACTTTTTGGCAAAAACTAGTTATGTATCACAACTTCATAATTTTACTAGCAACTCACAGACTAAATATATTTTCTGTTTTAGCTGATCATGGGGAATTAGATAAGCCGACCGCCAAATCCATATGATGTAGCATGGCCATGTGTCACATTTTTGCTGTTCCCATAAAAAGTACAACAGTTATGATTATGTACGTTATTAAGCATGTCCTTAATATAATGTTTGACGCGCTCACCAACCCTCATATTTGGAACATGTTCATATCAGCCAAAAACCTAGTATAACTGGCCGTTACAGTTCCTAGAGTCACAGGAAGATGCATTTTATACATCCCCAAAATTGCCTGGAAATTACATAAAACATGGTACAAAAATGAATTCAATCCACATTAGTGTTGCTGAGAAAAAAGGCCTAAATGATAATAGTCCTTTTAAATTAATTGTGAATGTTCATGTGGGACAAATGGCAGTTCCTGCTTTCAGGCCATTTGTTTTCACTGGGTCAGCCTGTGCCCAGGGGTTTTTTTTTATCAGTCTCCTTTGTGCTGGAAGCTTGCTCTTTGAAGTTACAGCCCCACTCTTCACACCTTTTAGTCATGCTCTAGCCAAGGATGACTTCCCTTGAAGCCCCTGCTTTCAGAGCTAGCAGGTCTGGAGGAGACTGGGCTGTCGACACCTTCAGCAGGAAATTCTATTGTGGGGTTATTAGAGGGAGATGTGACATCCAGGCTGGAAGGGGGAGTTTTCATTGTGATGTTTTGCCCTCAGCCAGCAAAAGGGTCTGCCTTGGGCTGACATTTCTTTCATGAAGACAAACTGTCTCTTCAAATGTCACTGGAGTTTTGTGGGTGAAACATAATATACATTGCTGTTTGTCAACCCCCACATGATGTTTTGTTTTCCTGACATTTTTCTGTGAGAAGTGATATTTTTTTCTTCCGTTTTATTTTTGAAAGCTGTTCTATTTGCACACACACATGTGCAGACCGTTTTTGTTTTCAATGTTTATAAATCATGTTTTCCATGTGGCAGGGATCTTTGATTCCTCCTTCTTTCGTAAATTAAATGCTGCTTGTCCATTGGTAGTGACAGGTAGACCCCTTTCCACATGGCTCTTTAACTTTATTTGAAAAACAAAAACAAAAGCCAGGCAGCATTTGTTTCAGTGTTTAAAATGCCTGCCATTCATGTGAAAGGGACTTCTGTTTGGGGCCTTTCAATGCACCCCATGCCAGAGTGTATAAGTGTCGATTTGGACCTTATGTATGCTATAAATCCTTTGTATCTTCCTACAGCCCTCTCTCCCTCCTAAGATAAGTCTGGCTCCTCGGTCACCTATCAAACCTTGTGGTGTACAGTCCTATACTAGTGGTTGGAGATCTGTATTTCCAAGAAGAGACAGCCCTATAAATTCGCACACCAAGGGGACAACTTATAAAGTCCTATTGGTAGTGGGTTTTAGAAAAAATCCCTAACAGTCTCTCACAAGCACCAACTACTGCTCTGTCTGAATCCATCTACCCCTAAACCCTTAAAATCGTGCTTTCTCTGCTGAAACGGAGGCATGTTAAAACATATTTGATGTACCCTGTATCCTGTACCACAGTTTGTTTCTTTGTAAATGAGATGCAAAGCGAAACAACAGACAAACAGGGATAGAGCTTTTCCAGAATCAACTCGTAGTTAGTCTCCGAGCTTCGACTGAGAGCAGCCGAACCTGTGACCTCACACATTGCCTGTGCCCCAGGCAGCCACCCACTTTGCTGCCCTCAGACATGTTCCTGAGAGTACACTGTGTATATTTAGTATGGATGGGATTAAAATTTTACTCTGCCTCTTTTCAGTGGTGGGAGATTCCAGGAGGCACCTCCATTATAATTGGTGGGGATTTTTTCACCAGAAGATGCATTCATAGTTCCACCTAATTCACGTGTGCGATGGGGCGTAGTGAGGGAGCCTAAATATGAACATTTTGGGAGGAGTATTCTCTCTGAGAATTATTTTTGGAAACAAATGGGTTGAGATTGTTTTTTTTACAGCACATTTTCGGAAATACTGGGTAGAAGTCACTCAAAATTGTATGGCAAGGCATAAAATAATGGAACATCCGTACCGCGTTAGCCCCGAAGTGCCTCGCCACCCTGGAGATCGACGTGCAGTCTGAACATATGTGATAAACAGCTCATCGCATCACAGGAGGAACACTGCACGTGAAATAATACTTATGCAACAGCATGAAACTGGCGACCCACTGCAGAAAGGATCAGGACTGAAATGCCATAACCAGCTGCTCCATGGACTGGGTCTTGTGCGCAATCTGCCAGACCGGCAAACACGTGGCCACAGGCAAGAGGAAAGGGGAGGGCACCTCAAAGTGTCCTGTTTTTCTGGGAAATATTTCGTGGAGGTGCGGAAGACACATCCTGTAGGATAGTGATAGGTGCATTATCCATTTATTGACCAATTTCAACTCAGACAGACAGGTACTTTGTCTGTGGAGGTTCCCAGATTTAGTTTAGATATTGTGATATTGGGGGAACCAGTGAGTATTGAATTGCTTTCTCAAGGCTAAAGGGTGTAATTATACAACTCTTTCGGGAGCCGCTTTCTGGTGACTGGGGACGAGTGCCAGTAGAACACACTACTAAGTAAGAGTTGATAAAAAATGGCACCACAAAGTTATTTTATAAACAGATTTGGTAAAAATGGGTGAGTGTATGATGGTAAGGAACCTGAAGTAAATGTTTACAATACTGCACCATTTCAGTTTTCTGCATTTGGACGGTTTGAATTTTTTGAAAGCTGACCTATTACAAAGAGGTACATTTTATGGGAACAGGAAGCCAACCCAACTGTTTCTATATGTCTCACCTAGTCCCACTGCACATGCTCTACGCATTCAGAGGTGTAAAGAGCACACTAACAATGATAGTATGGAACCCACTCCTGAAGAGCAAGTCCATGCCCCTCTGGCCAAAGATCACCATCTAAAAGGCGATCATCAGACCTACCCTGACGTATGCTTCCCAAGCATGGAGGACCTGCTAGCAGCAATACTGGATGCGTCTTCAGATAGTCCAGAACAAGGCCCTGCGGAAAACAGCTAGAGCTCCACTCATCACAGGGACAGCTGACCTTCACAGAGAACCGGACATCGAGATGTTGGAGGACCATCTGACGAAGCTGAGCAAGAACGTCTGCCAAGGACTGGAACAGAATGCGAAAACAAGACCCTGTGAAACCAGCCTTACTTTGACAGGTCCAAAATGACCATGAAGAAATCCAACCCATGACAGCATACTCAATCCGAGAGGATGGCGTCATGAGGCTCAAGCCTCGGTATCCAATAACCACTGATGGATAAAATCTGTCAGCAAGAAAAAGAAAGATGGTATAGCACTGAGGCAGAGGAAGAATGGAGCAGCGTGTTTCTACTTTTACCAGAGGGCTGCTATATCCTAAGTCTGGTCATTTGTTTAAGTTTGCTTACCTAAGAGTGGAGGAAGGCTTTTAAAGTTGCATGTGTAAGAGGAGGGTGACTAAAATGGCAAAGCTGTGTAACCCAAATCTCATTGGTTCTCTGTTCAGAACACACCTCTTATTCCCTACTTTATTTAATACTGATCACCAAATGGGGTAATAGGCGTCATCCTTTTAGAGCCCGGGAGATGCAACCTACACAGAGAGGGGCGATTGGAGCCAACAGTGCGCCATAAGATGGCTGATCATTCTATATATTCCTGGCAGGTGGCCTGGGCATTTTCGGGGTGTGCACACATAGATTTGTGCTGGGGGATAGCCACAGAAGCCTTCCCTTTGGTGATGAGGAGTTGTTTGCTTTAAGGTTGCAGCATGCCGGTGAAGCACTGTTGCTATTGTTGCTATTGGGTCTGTAATAGGAAATTGATTTCCGCCCACTCACATTCTGGATATAGAATGCTGTGCTCTAGAGAATATGCTGAGGGGTTTCGGTAGTGCAATGTGCCTGGTAACAACGTCATTTTTCCACCATCACGTATAGTGGCTTAAAGAATGGCTGAGAAATAAAATACTGGAAACCACCGAAGGACTCATTGTGAAACTGGTCATTCATGTCACCCAAGTACTTTGGTGTCCAACAAACCAGACAGAATGTGGGTTGGGCCACCTACGATACTGAATTGAGAGAGAGGGTAACACGCTATGATGCCACATTTTTTTATTTATTTTTTACGTGGATGTATACCGTTAGGAAAACAGAAACGATTGTACAGGGGACAAGTACGTTTTTTTGGGAACAGAAACTATATATGAAACCCAAACATGCAGTACCATAAATGTACACCACTCAAGCTTGTAAAGGTTTTAATCTGTAAACACGTTTCAGCCACATGTTGAGCTTCGTCTACACGAAAAGCAACAAGGAAAAAACTCCTGATTGCTACAAACTAAGGAGCACCAAGATGTTCCGCCCAGGGACACAAACCAGAGGACTTAATTCCCAGAAATATGCCCTCCATTGGTCATGATTCCAAAGCTGTCTCCCTCACATCTGGCCATGCCAGCAGAATGCAGAGCTCTCAGGATCCTGCGGCCGTGCACCAAAAGGGCATCCAGGCCTGGCTTAGCTTGGAATTCTGGCACTTGAAGTTTTGCTAAATTTCAAATGGGAAAGTGTTCTTCCGACTAATAAGAAGATAATCTGTAGTCTCTTTTCAAATATCGCTCTTCTTGCCAATGTAAATGAGTCTCATTGGGGGCGGGGGCGGGGGGGTCCAAGACAATTAGACAAAGCATTACTTTGAACAGTCAGCTCTGGAGGTTTCTAATCGCCTTTAAATGCAACTGGTCATTTAAACACAATAGCGGCATTATCAATATTTTATGGGGGGAAACTATTTTATATTTTAGATTGATCATAGTTACCCATGCTTTCAATTATTGAAAGTGGAAGCCCTTCAAGATTAGAATGAAGCCACCCTGATACACATAAACACACACATGCATTCAGGATCGCACATTCATACTGCACACACAGCCGCAATGCAGTCACAACATGAACACATGGCATGCAAAGAAAGACTCGTTTTTTTTAAAGGTAGCCTTTGCACGGGAAGATACAGGTGACCCCTCTCCCTTTGGTAGAATTGTTCTCCAAGGCTGCAGACTAGCGTAGCGGGCAGTGGAGACAGCAAAAGGTGGGGCCAGGCCCTGGAGTGGGGTTGGGGGTGAGGGGACAGGATAGGGAGCTTGCTGCTCGCTCATTGCACCCAGCTAGCCTGTGCTGGTGCAGGGTCAAGCAGCCCATGGTGCATGTTATAATGAATGCAATATATCACGCCTCGTCTCCAAGTTCAGACAATGGGCCTCATTATGAGTCTGCTGGTCCGGAAACCATTTGCTGCTAGCAACATACCGGCACCCTTTCCGGACCGGCAGACTGCAAATCTGCGTGCCGGAGCAGGTGCGCCCAACAGATCTGACCTTCCGGCCACATCGGCCGCGGTAGGAAGGGTTGCTGTGGAAGCACTGGCACCGCTGACAACAGTGCCAGTGCTTCCGTGCATCCATTCCTGGAGAGTCCAAAAGGACTCCACGGGAATGGCGCACAACATTTTCTGCCACCTGATATCCCGGGTTGCCGGGACTTGTAATGTCCCAGTGGCACCGGGATCTTAGGCGGCGGAAACAGTGTTACAGGGTTGGCCAACCTCGTAATGAGGCCCAATGACTTTCCTGGCCTGGTCTACAAGCTTTGTTGGGACCGGAATGAATGGTGGGGGTGGGTCCATAAAGTGAAAGCAAAGCAAGCCTTGCAGATTGCATAGAACGCAGTCACCTAGACCTCCTTTCCGAGGTTTATCAGCCCAGTGTTTCGAATACAATCAAGATTTACTTTTATTACATGTGCAGCCAAGCAGGAGGCAGGGGGCATCAATGGGAAGTGGAAGGGGCTCCAGAGATGGCGACCGCCCCCTCTTCCCTCCCTAGCTACGCCACTGTCTCTATTGCAAAAATTACAACTGTGTACCATTGTTTCTGTAACCTTTCACAGGTTGTAATGAGGCTGCAGCCAAAATCTATATATGCCAATAATAAACATCTCTGTAAATCATTTGCATGGGCCTCAGCCTCAATTTGTCTATACCAATAATGGTCAGAGTGTATCGGAAGGTGTCGGAAGCGGCCTCTGAAACGTACTGCTGTTGACGAGCAGAGGTGTGGCTTGACACGTATTGCGGTGTGCAACGTACGCCGTACGGAGCAGGAGCGAGGGTCCTTTACTCAAACGGAAAGTGCGGAGCCGAAAGACGCGAAAGACGCGAAGGAATCAGACGCGAAGGATCAGACGGGGTCGTGCTCCGTGGCACAGCAAACGGGAGCGAACAGTCGAACAGGGAGCCTCGTGCTGTGCTGGCGCACCCCGTTCTGAGCACTGCAGGCTATTAGAAGGACGACGCGAGGAAGGAGCGGTCCTCTGAGAGTGCGGTGCAGGGGAAGAGCCCCGACGAGCTGGGCAGAGTCGCTCTGTCCAGCTACTAGGTGAGGAGTGCAGGTATTGACCTGCCTCACTGTATTTTTGTGGGCGACCCCCCTCCCCCCTTCCCCCTCCCCTGTTGGTGCCCCTGCTTGGTGAGTGCAGGGATTGACCTGCCTCACTGTGTTTTGTGGGCAATACAGAAATAAGGAGGGGGTGAGTGGAGGACGGGGGTGGAGGACTATTGTTTCTCCTTCCTGTTCAGCCTCCTTGTTGGGCTCCAGAGGTGTCTGTACGACGGTATCCTCCACTTACGAGCCTGTTGGGGTGCGCTGGGGGATTGATATTTAGTGCGCATATCCACAAGTACCCTTCTCTATGCCCTGAATAAGAAGCCAAAAGAGGTACACAAGTCGGGGACTGCAGGCTACGGCCTTTGACCCGGTATTCACTGCTAACGGTCTTCCCCTTATTGGAGGGTTGGGGGTTACGTTGGATAAATCCCCCCACCCCCGTACTGCAGGATTGGACCAGGTGATAGCAGCTCCTTCCCCTTTTTGGCTGTAATTTGACTGGGCAGTGCGCTTTCAGCCGGCTTGCACTTAGCCGTTTGAAAGAGTGAGAAAAACGCAGCGATGCAGCGGTGAAAAAGAGCGCAGCATTCGATCTATAATTTACGGAAAAACAGGACCCCTGCTACAAAAGAGCCAAAGGAGACCCACAGAAAGGGAGGCAAAGCTAAGAAAAACCTGAAATATGCCTTACCTGTGGTACAGGGAGCTATTACGGAGTTTTTCCCTGTAAACCCCCCTCCTGAGACCAATTCAACTACAATTGAGACGACTGAACTGGCAAATATAGGAGGCACCTCTCTAAATTCTTCTAACTTTGATGACATTGACAATAATTCTCTGTTGGATCTGTGTTTGACGATACAGAGAGGGATGCAGACACACACGCCACAGATAACATCTAAAGTCTCTTCGCCCCTGAAAGAAAATAACACGAATATTGATTCAGGGGGACATAATATAGTTGGAAGTGGGGAACGTCTATCCTCTCCCCGAACCTTGCAATGGCCTCAATGGAGGACGAGACGGGCCACGAGACGGTTGAGAGCACTGGTACCCAATCTAATGCTACACAGTTAGCTGAGCTCCAAACGTCTGTAGCCTCCCTCCAATTTGCTTTGAAGATACTGCTACAGATGACGGGACGTATCCTATCTAATACCAATTCTATCTCCACGACATTAAACTCGAAGGATATTCTGCGAGAAGAAACAGAAGTTAATCTATCGGACGCTCTCCTAATAGCCGAGGAGATGGAAGAACAAGCTGACGAGAAGGTGAGGGAAATGGTGCATGGGACACCTCATAGTAATATCCTAATTGAAGATACTCCCACAGAGGCAGAGGAACAAGATTTGGAACATCGTCCCCAATCCCCCCTCACACGCAAACAATGTAGAATGGCTAGAAAGGCCCTTAAAAATAAGTCAGCCATAATACATGCCCCATCTCCTACGGCAGGGTCAGGACCTATATTTGAAACTCGCTCAAAAAAAGCCAGGAAAAGACAGACGAGAGCCGCCCTGCGAGCAGCAACAAAAAAAGTCTGCTTACAGATTGGTTAATCCCTGAAGATAAGTCCCAGGGCATGGACCTAGAGGAAACTGCATTAGAGGACTCGGGGCCTGTCAGTGAAGTAAGCTCGCCCTCCCACCTTGAGCCTGCTCCGGAGACACGGTCCTCGGAGGACCAGACTGAGCATGCCCTCTTGGAACAGCAGAAGCTAGTGCCTGAAATCAAGACTAATCGCATATGCTTCATTAAGAATCTGTATCCTAGGAACAAGAACTCCTGGTTGGCACGCTCTGAGCTATTAACTCGGCTACACCACATTCCACAACTTCGTATTTTAAAATCTGATGATTTTCTTTTTATCGAACCTCTGTCGGGTCCTAATCCTAATGTATCTGCCCTACATTGTTCTTTTTTTAATATTGTGCAATTATTGAGAAATTATAAAGAAGAACTGAGAGCGGTGGATATTGATATTGATGTGGACCCGCAAGTGAAGGATCTCTCAGTTATCTCGGAGGAACCAGTTGGGATATCATCTTCTAGTAATGAGTGCAATACAGGAGTAGGAGACAGTCCTTTATTGGTAGAAGTACAACTAGCACTCAAGTCCTTGTTAGATTCCTTACCCCAGCTGTTGCAAAATCATTGATATCTATCATTACTCTCATGGAACTGCAGAGGTTTTTCACATCTTTTGAGGACAGATGGTTTTTCTGCCTTCCTGTCGCAACATAGCTATATTTGTCTGCAGGAAACTTGGTCATTAGACTCTTTAGTGTTAGATGGTTTTGTTATACATCAATCTCCTGCGAAACGAGGCTGTAAGGGCCGCCCTTTTGGTGGCTTGCTGACGGGGGTTACCAACACTATGAAGTCCCGGAAAATACAGTGTAAAGCTGAAGACCAGTTATTGGCAGTGGAAGTAGAATATCCTACTGAAAATGGTAGTAGTAGATTTCTACTAATTAATCTGTAAAACCCTCCCGGAGCAGTAGTAAGGGACACCTTACATGAGGCCATACAGGATTTACTGTCTACCTGGACATTAAGAACTAGAAACGTTGCTATCATTGTTGTGGGGGATTTTAATTGCCATATGTCTGACGACACTCTTATACCCACCAATCCAGGTCTTAGTGCGAAGTGCCTGATGACCCATAGTAAGAGGGAGAATGAAGGACTTGGGTGGTTACAATTGTCCGAAACCTGGGACTTGGCGATGATTAATGGCCGCACTTTTGGGGACAGACCTGGGAAGCATACTTGGGCAAATGGATCATCACTTAGTACATTAGACTATATATTTATGAGCCCGAGATGCAATCCAAAGTAAGGGATATGTGGGTTAAGCCTAATGGATGGAGTGACCATGCTGCGCTGCATTGCTCAATATCTATACCGATCCCCCTCACTCCCCTAGCGCATATTGGAGATATACAATCTAATTGTTCAGGAACCAGAATTATATGGTCAGAGAAAAACATCAGAGCGGCTTCTGAAGCTCTCAAACTTACCACCATACAGGGCCTTCATGATTTTCACGATATGACGATAAACGAAATTGAAAACTGGATATCGGGCTTTTCAGGTCACCATGCTTCAGCCAAAAAGGGCCACATGTTTTACCCCCTTTTAACAGAAAAATCAGAGCTGCCAAGAGAGGGCTTAGAAGAGTGATCCGTGGCTTAAAAACCTTGAATCTTTCTGAAACCCAGTACCGCGAGAAATTAAGAAACACTAAAACTCTATATAGAGCTGAGATCAAAAATATTAAGAGAATAGAGCGAAATAACAAGGATCAGCGACTCATAACTACGATTTGTGCTAGGAACTCGCGTAGCATCTGGGCACTTCTCAATGAGAATAGAGAGAAAGTTATAGGCCGTATGGTCAACCCAATTGACGAGAATACATGGGTAGAGTTCCTATTAAATCGTAATACGAAAGAAGAGGAGTCCTGGAGTATACCTATGGAGAAGGCCCCGACTTTTCCCCCTTTTGATGTCTCTTCGGAGGCAATTCTCAATAAAATTGCCTCCCTTAAGTCTTCGAGAGCCCCTGGGCCTAATGGGCTAGCGAATATTGTGATCAAAAATAATTCTGTATTCTGGGCGGAGTTATTTTCCTTACTCTTTAATAAGATACTAGCCCAGGGAACTATCCCCAGTTCCTGGCAAACTGCCATTCTTATTCCAGTATTCAAAAAAGGTAGGCGTTCAGACCCTAACAACTATAGGCTTCTATCTATGTTAGATATCACAGGGAAACTCTTCGCCTCTTTACTACTAACTGAGCTGCAAAAATGGGTTGATAATGCCAATATACTTAGTAGATTCCAATGCGGCTTTAGACGGGATTTCTCTACATCTCATAATTTACTGGTAATGGACATATTACGCACTTGAGCGCTTAGTAAAGGACAGCCCCCGTTGTATGCCCTCTATATTGATTTTAAGGCCGCCTTTGATTCCATCCCTCGTGAGCGGCTCTGGGCCAAGTTGGAAACAATGGGATGCCCATCAGGACTATTATACTATCTCAAATTACTCCATCATGACACCTCGGTGCGCCTTAGACTTAATCAAGAGGGCAATACAACTAGAAATGTGTCTCAAAATAGGGGGGTTAAGCAGGGCTGTGTTACAGCACCTCTTATTTATAACTTATATGTCTATGACATCCCCGCGGCTCTTACAGATGTGGACAATTGCCCACCAAAATTGGGGGATGTACTGTGTGCCGTTTTGGCCTATGCTGACAATCTGGTAGTCCTAGACAACACCATAGGTGGCCTTAGGTGCTCGGCACATATTCTTTGGGACTATGCTAGGACCAATGGCTTGTCCATTAATCTGGATAAAACTAAAGTACTCAGATTCACCAGGAAAAGGGTAACCCGTGTAAATTTGGTGTAACATAAAAATCTTATCCTCTATGCCCCTTCTTACCAATATTTAGGAGTGGAAATAGAACCACTAGGTGATTATACACTATGCAAACAGGGGCGGACCACTCGTGCATTACAAGTAATCTCATTAGTTTCATCTTTTACTAACAAGCAGGGTGGTTTCACTCTATGGGGGACTCGCCATCTTTATATGCAAGTCTTTGTCCCTATGGTTATATATGGCATTGAGTCGCTGTTAACAGTTGATTTAGAGTGGCTTCAAGTGATCGAGGGCAAGTTCTGGAGACATATGTTGGGACTTCCCCCGGGGGTACCAATGGCTGTGATAAGATTGGAATTGGGCCTTCTTTCATTGAAAGCTTTGATATTGAAAAAAAGAGCTGGGTTTTATCTGAAGATAAGTGGTTCCTCTAATCCTTTATTGTCGGTTATTCAGCAGGAATTAACTAAAAAACATACTACCTCACCTTTTTATAAAGATATGAGTAAATTCTTTACCGACATTGGCTGGACTTATAGAGGGGCTTGTGTATCTAATGAAACTTTAAATGCACTTGAGAAAAAAGTAGAACTTTAGGATTGGTTAGAAAATTTCTCCCACTTGAGTAGTCTCAAGTCATATAATTTTGTGAAATACCGAACATATCAGTTTATGAAACCACAGGCCTATTTATATCTCTGCCCTACCAGAAGACTCCGACGATTTATCATTCTGTTCCAGTTGGAACAGTTGCCTACTCTAACCAATAGAGGAGCTTGGAATAATATCCCTGCTAATGAGTGGACATGTCGGCTTTGTAAATCTTTATCGTCCCCAGAAACAGCTAGGCATCTTCTGACGCAATGCCAGGCCATGAAGGAGCCGATTATAAACTTTTTGGGTGAATTTGTGCATGATCTATTAGCCATCCATGAACTGTCGTTCTGGCATTACTGTACCAACACTTGCAACATGCACCTATTCATAGCACTTTATAATGTCTGGCAACTGACTGAATTGGGCTTAGGTCTCTAATTAGATCTGAATAATAACTGCCTAGTCATCTGTTTATCTTATTTTATTCCAAATTTAACATGTATTGTATACTGATGAACTTATGATTCTTGAAACGGTTTTAATATTTGATGTTGATATATATGGTTTTATGTTTATGTTGTGTTTGTAAATGAAATATGTGTAAAGTTTGAATTTATTTTCAATCTATATCACATTAAAGAATTTGAATTTGAATTTGAATAATGGTCACTGTATACCACTTGCATTTCCTATGATGGCCATAATCTGTCTATGCCAATAATAAAAGGTCACTGCACGAGGCTGTAGACACAATTTATCTATGCCAATAATAATTGTCACTGTAAATCAGTTAAATGAGGCTGCAGCCACAATATACATGTGCCAATAATAATAATCACTGTAAATCACTTGCATGGGCCTACATCCACAATCTCTCTATGCCAATAATAGTCACTGTATACCACTTGCATGTCCTCTGAGGCCACAATATGCCTATGCCAATAATAAAAGGTCACTGTAAATCATGTGCCTGAGGCTGTAGCCACAATGTATCTATGCCAATAATAATTGTCACTGTAAATCAGTTAAATGAGTCTTTAGCTACGATCTATCTGTGTCAATAATAATGATCACTGTAAATCACTTGCATGAGCCTGTGTCCACATTCAGTCTATGCCAATAGAACTGGTCACTCTAAATCACTTCTGTCTGGCTAAAGCCAAACACTGTCATTGCCAATAATATTGGTCATTGTAAATCACTTGCATGAGGCAGCAGCCATAATCTGTTTATGCGATTAAAAACGGTCAGTGTAAATCACTTGCATGGTGGGAAGCCTGAGCCCACAAATCAGCATAGCTCCCGCCCTGGGTTCCCCACTATAGAAACCCATCATATACACATGGATGCATTGCAGTCCCACTCACAACCATGTACCCAGACACACAGTCGCACTCTGCCACTAATATACACTGTGATGAAATGACTACTACTGTGCCAGAGGACAGAGAGGAGTAGTGGCTAAAACACCTTCTCAGCCCCATGCTAATACTAAAACAGCAGTGATCCCAATCATAAAGCTAAAACAGACACAGCCCGACTGACAGCAATACTAGAAAGACTCCAACATAAAGGAATGTCCAATCAAAGTTCTATGAAATATATGTACTTAAATTAAACAATAAGAATGCAATCAACTAACTAAAAACACACACCCCCGGCCCCTTGAAAGAGAACACAGAATAGGTAGACTATTGTATAGTATAGGAATCTGCGTACTTGGGCGGAGGTGTTCAGGCAAAGAACTGCAGCAATATCAGTGTTCAAAGAATATGCTCTTGAAAAATAAGTTGAAAAGGGGGCTTACAAGTTACTATGGTTCCAGAAATTGGAGCTGGGGGCAGGGCCTGTTTTGGGAACCTCCACAGCATTGAAACAGGATTCTTGGTGCTTTCCGGCATGTGAACCAGGTTGGAGATGATGCAGGCCACGTTTATTCCGGGTTAGCAGAGGGCTTTGTGTGGTTTGAGTCAGCATTCAAGACAATGCGGTTTGATAGGTCAAACAGGTTTTAGTCTGCCTTTGTGTCGAGTTGAGACGATGTTCCAGCTGGGTCAAGTTGGCATGTGACATGCTGGCTTGCAGCGGTTCGAATTTGTAGCCAGTTTAGGCCGAGACGCGAACCTGTTGGATCAATGCAGTAGTTGAAGAAGTGACAGGTCGGATTCTTCCACAGCAGAGAGCCGGTGCTCGAGTTGAGGCGCAATGAGTGCTACTGGTGAGACTTGCTATCAACACAGCTTGAAGATGCAGTCAGAGGTTTGAAGGAGGCCAAATGCATCACCTCGACTCCTGTGACAGAAAGTGGCATGAAGTGGTAAAACAGGATTCCAGCTGCTTTTGTGCTCTTGTGCTTCTGAGTTGCTGTGAGTGCCAATACAATGGCTCTAAGACAAGGTGAATCCTTGTTGCTCTGCTCTCCCAGTCTAGGGAGTTTGACTGGCACCTACAGGGGTTCCTTTAACTCCAGTGAGGAGCCTGGTTGCATTTTAGATGGCAAACTGACAGTCATTGGTTCACAGTATTTCACTCCCAATTTTTCTTGGATTGGTTAGGGGACTGAGCTCTCCTCTGCCTAGGATGCCTTCACTGCCTTCACTGCCTTCATTGTTATGTCAGAGAACTTTGGAATGGACTGTACTACCATCAGAGGTCCAAATGTGTTTTTTTGTGTTCTAATGTCCAGAGTTGAATCAAAGAAGAAGTGGATGACTCCTTAATTACAAAGGTAAAATGTCACAGGAGATTGTCCCAAAGCAAGTCTGCTGTAAGGAATCCAATCCCTTTGGGCTGTAACAGGTAACAATTGCCTTCTGGCATCACAATCAGAGCACCTTGTCCTACAGGAAATGGAGGAGACACGAAGGACGAGAGCCCTAACAGAAAACATTTGTATTCCCCTTCTTAGGCAATCTTCCCTCTCTGGCTACTCTAACTCTGCCCCTTTCCGATATCTGCTGACTTCAAAGGCCCTTTGGTGTGCATTACCTTGATGTAAGACTTGCTTTGTTATGTCAATGCTGCCTTTGAACTAACTACCATCTCCCAAGAGATCTCCTGTTGGGAGCACCTGGGCCTTGAGGGGAGATGTTACCTGCCCTCCCTGTGGATCAATAGAGGCTTTTGTCTCACTGGCAGCAGCCAAGACAGCCAGGCTAGCCATGAATCCACATTGCCCTGACATTACTGTGCCCGGGCTCACAGGGTTGACTCTTGCATGATTTTGAATTGCTGTGACTATGCAAATGGTGTGCTCTTATCCGTAACCATAGCACAATCAGAATTGGTGATTTTTTTTAAATGTCCCTGCCACCAGACCTATTACGGAGAAAAAGATTATATTTTAGTTGGGAGGTACAGAAGTTAAAATTCTACCGTTGAAACTGCCACTGAATAGCAGGAGCTGTAGATGTCAGGCGACTTGTGCAGAAAAGTTACATGGATGCACTATGTGTTTTGATCTAAGGTTTTCATGAAAGGGGGGGGGTCTGGTCAGCAAGCCTCCCTTTCAGAAACAGAACTGACTGCATCATCTTATATGCATTGCATGCATTACATACAAACATGCACACATACAGCATATATCACAAAACATGTATGTTTAGTCCTTCTGCTCTGTGATCTCTGTTTTGGCAGAGAGGGAGCTGGCACCAGGTCTAAATGAAGCCAGGGTGTTGGCATTTCATGGAAGGATTACAGCACACTTAACATTCTGGCAACGCTGATCAATGACCCAGATATGCTTGCTTAGCATCCTGAAAGCAAGTACAAGCAAATAACCTATCATATCATATCACTGCACCAAATACTCCAGCATGTGCATTTTATTAAAAAAAGAAAATATAACAAATGTTGGCGCAGTGAGCGCTCCAGTCCCTGCCCCTCCCCTTGCTCTGCCACCAACTGGTAATGCAGGTAGTAATAATGGTACCATCTGTACTGCTGTTAAGATAGACAGTGGGAGTATTTCTTTACTATGAGTACTCTTTTGAGCTGCCCGGATGTATTGAGGTACCCAGAACTGAGAGTGGCTGAATGGATTGCACTTCCATTCCAGGCAATTTGCAAATAGTTCTGAAAGTTCCAGTCATCAATAGGTTGTGATGTCTAAAGCAGTCCATTGAGGGAATTATTGGCCGCCATTAAAACCTTTACTAAGTAGGTTGAAATACTAAAGAGAAAGAAAGCTGCCTAACAACAGACACTGTCTGCCCAAGATAGGACGACTCTAGACCCTCCCTTGTGATGTCACTTCCGCTAACTCTGGCATTTAGGTGAGTTGATGTCCCTGCACAGGACCACCGATTAAAGTCATATTTAGTTTCTGCGCCGCAGGGCCACGGCTGGGCAGACTTTCCTCTACTCCTTAAACGACTCTGCTGAATGCTCGCCCCACCTTCTGCAAAGAAGGACACACCTCCTCCGTGCTGCAGGACTCACTCCTCCCATGCCACGAGGACCAGCACCAAGAAGAGGCCGACAGGCAGATCCTCGAATCTGCTTCTCCACAACTGGGCGGCCCCAGCTCTTTCTCCATGCAGTGAGGGGCACCTCTTAAATGGGAGGTATGGGAGAAGCTCCATTGGGAAATCTTGGCCAGCAGCACTCGCCACTCACTCCTGCCGGAATCCAGGGGTGGACTGGGAACCAAACCAGGCCCTGTAAATAATGTTCACAGTGGCCCCATATTACACATGTTCAGCAAGCCCAACCCTTATACTATGAGAACATGTAGAAATACAATAGGTCACCACATTAAAGAGGCGCAGAGGCCTACCGGGAAATCTCCAGAGCTCTCTATAGGCGAGTCCACCCCTGCGGGAATCCCAACCAAGGGGCCCATGATCCGTGCCCATTTGGATCGGTCCACATCATTAAGATCTCCAGGAGCACTGGGGCTCCAGGTGCCACTTTGTCTTCGCCCTCCAGCTCCGACCCTGTGGGCATCAGAAGCTTGGAGAATACAGCTTCGGCTGCCAGTCCGAACTGAAGGAAAAACCGTTCCTAGAGCTCCCAGCGCCATTAGAGGGCCCCAACGCTTAATGGAACACAGAGATCGAATGCATGCTCCAGCAGCAAGCCACGCCCCCAGAGCAGGAAACAATTTAAGGCATTACTGTGTTTCACTGTGATTTCCAAGTTCCTGAGGTTTCTACCACATACTTTAGGTGAACACGTTATTTAGTTCAACTGTGAACACCACCCACCCATTGAAAACATCTGTCGCACAAAATGATCTGAGCTGCAGCTTTATCTATTAAAGCAGACAGTTCCCATTCTGTTTATAAACGCGAGGGGGTAAGGCACACCACTCAGTGCACCGCATTTCATCCAAGACTCAAGGGAAACATTTGAGCCATGAAGTGAGAAGCCGCTGTGTCTTTATTTTGACTTCAGAGCGACTCAGAGACCCAATGAAGCAGGGCAATGAGGGTATATATGCTGGCACACCAGTCGACTGGGAGAACCAATGAAGCGGGGCAAGGAGGGTATCTACGCCGGCACACCAGTAGACTGGTTGACCCAATAAAGTAGGGCAAGGAGGGTATCTACGCCGGCAGACCAGTCGACTGGTTGACCCAATGAAGCAGGGCATGGAGGGTATCTACGCCGGCACACCAGTCGACTGGGGTGCCCGGCTCCAGACAGGAACCAACAGCTCCCACGGAACCTGATATCACACAGGCGAGCTCAAGTACCACAAAAATATGGAGCAAAGAGCTAACAGTCTGCAACAATGGAAAGACGCCCACCCCTCCAGGCAACACTGCCACTCGAACACAAGAAAAACAAGATACCATAAAATCATCTTCTCAGCAAAAGTAATACTTGCCCCATGGAGTCCAGGAAGCTACCAACAGCCCAAAGGAACTTCAAAACTGTCAAGAACTGTCTCTCCTCCGATATACAAACTCAAGCCCACCCTAGATGCCTTGCAGTCGAGTAGCCACCTCCTTTAATGGAACGCGTCAATCGTTGAGGCAACTGTGGTAACAGCCACCTCTGCCGATACCAGAGGCCAGCCCATCCAAAGCTCCAGCTTCACATACACTGACACCACAGAAGAACTCACCCTCATCAAAGCAGCCAGACCTAGCAAGTACTCACATCATTCATGACCCTGCAGCCACTGTCACAGCCCATTGGACATAATTTTTTTTATTTTTTTATTATTACTTGTATATAATCAACTAGAAAAACATGATTTTTACAAGAGGTATCATTCTTAGTTTCAATAAGTTTCGAAGACCCACACAGGTGCAAAAGGCGGCGATCAGACGAGGCGTTAGAAAGTTGAGGTGAAGTCAGGTCAAGGAGGAAATTTTTTACAGAATAAAAGTGGATGTTCAGCCGAAGTCTGATTCGCCAGTTGAGACCTCATGTCGTGCATCTGTGTGATCGTGTTGGTGTCCACCAAGCACCTCCGGTAAGGAATTCGTGCTTTGGTTCGCAATTTTGAGAAAAGCCTCCTGAATTATTTTTGCCGTAGCCGTTGCCCAGCGGGGTTTTTCACCAGAAATCAAACGGCACCACCATGTATTTTCTTCAATCAAAGTTGAGTCGTGCCATAGTGGAGAAAGATAAGCCAGCCGTTCTCGTTTCAGCGAGGGGCAGTTCAGCAAAAGATGGCGTATTGACTCCGTGGAGTCAGGATCGTTACATAGCCTGCAGGTAGTTATGGGAGTTAAATATCTAATCCCCAAGATTTCTCTTGTGTGAAGCAGGTTGAGACGTGCTCACAAAAATATTCCTCGAAGTTTTTTATCTGGGAATTTTGCACAGTATCTTAGGGGCGACTTCAACTTGTTGAATGTTGGCGGAAGGTGTCTTAAGCATTTTGCTGCTACCGCTTTTTCTATGGTGGAGATCCAGTCTTGGTTCTTTAATTTTTCGTTTACCCTTTGGGGGTTTGAAATTAGGTCAAGTTTGGAGCATGACACTTCCTCCAGTGTGTGTTCTTGCCGACGCACCCAAAGCAGGGCGGCTTTGGAGGACCTGGAGGACAGCTCTTGGCTGATGAAGTTGCAAATTGGAAGATCATCTTTTATTAAGGTCTTTCTAAACAGGGCAAGCGAGGCCACACTGACAGTCGCGCTTAACGAGAGCAGCCCCAGCTCTCTTCTGACTGCTTCAATGGGAATTGCGCTTGGTAAACCCAAAAGTGATTTCCAGATGTATCCCTCTAGCCTTCGCCATAGTTGGTGTGGAATCGTAAACATTGCGTCCATGCCGTACGTTAACGCTGGCACTATTTTCCCTTTATAGAAGGTGATGGCCGGGGAAAGTGAGTATTTGCCAAATTTTCTGTCGATCGCTTTCAGTTGAGAAGTCAGAAGCTTAGTTTTTGTCCAGAGGTGAGCTTGCATTTTCTGTTCCTTGCTTGAACCATCGATGACCACCCCCAAGTATTTGAAGTGGGAAACCACCTCAATTCTGATGTTATTTACTGTCCACGATGTAGGTTTTTTGTGAAGACGAGTGGCTTTTGAAAAAATCATGATTTTGGTTTTGGCCTGATTTATTAGTAGGTTGTTGGCTGACATATAGGCTGCAAGGTTATCGAGCTGCCGTTGCAAGCCGATTGGCGTCTGGTCAAACAAAATCATGTCATCAGCGTAGAGGAGTCGTGACAGGACCGTGTTTCCAAGCTTTGGCGGAAAGGAGCGGACAAGCCGCTCGGAGTCTTTATAGTCACCAAGAAATGCGACAAAAAGGGCTGGGGCCAGTGGGCAGCCTTGCTTAACCCCTCTGTTTGCACTAATTTCCCTAGAGAGAGTGCCTTGTCTGTTCAGCCTGACCTTGAGAGTGGTGTTGGTATGCAAGGCCATTAGTGGGTTTAGGACCGATTCTGGGCAATTCCAGTTTTTTAACTTGCCCCATAATTTCCTTCTGTCGACTTTGTCAAAAGCTTGTGAAAGGTCGATAAAGGCAGCTTAGACAGGCTGAGAAGTTTCTTTCGTTTTCGCTTTCAGCAGGGATAGTATAAATATATTCAGTGTAGTGCTCCCGTGCTTTTTAAAGCCCGTTTGAAGAGGGTCACTGCAGGGGGCTGTTTTGACCCATTGTTGAAAGTGGCCTAGGATGAGAGAAGCAAAGATCTTGCCCATGATGTCCAGCAAGGCTATCGGGCGATAATTACCCGGGGCGTCTCTGGATCCCTGTTTGTAAATGGGAATAATGATGGATGTGCACCACGAGAGTGGGATCTTTCTCGTTTGTCTGCAGTGGCTGAACAAGTTAGAAATGAAGATGGACCATTCATGGTGATGTTTTTTTAAGTCTATGTTAGACAGCCCATCCGGACCTGGCGCTCTGGACGATTTAAGCCTTTTGATTGCGAGAGATATGTCTGATACGGCTGAAAGATCCACCCATGGGGAGTCTGACATGGTGATACACTGAGTTTTTGCTGCCGATGGACTCGCGAAAAGGTCGGTAAAGAAAGTAACCCAGGCTTGCTCCGGAACAGCATTAATCATGTTTGAGGAGGTTGTCGCTTGCGTATGGTTTATTAAAGACCAAAAATCTGCTGTCTTTTTAGTTGTGAGGACTCGGAGCATAAGTTCAGCGTCCCGCTGGTAAATGCCTGCTCGTCTAGCTCTTAACCATGCCTTATACATTCGAAATTCGTTGGCCCACTTGTTCCATGCTTCGACGGTTTTGACAGCTTTAACTTGTCTTTTTAGCTTTCTCAATGCTGTTTTTTTGAGTGCTATTTGTTTGTCGAAGTGGTGAGTATGGATCTTTTGGGCTTTTGGACCCAACGTCGAAGGATATTTATAGGATAGGA
Source organism: Ambystoma mexicanum (assembly GCF_040938575.1). Lineage (NCBI taxonomy): Eukaryota > Metazoa > Chordata > Amphibia > Caudata > Ambystomatidae > Ambystoma > Ambystoma mexicanum. The sequence goes on from NC_090940.1 coordinate 435,965,877, forward strand.
GGAGTGGGAGGTAATTTGGTCTACCAAGAGGTTCCAAGGGTGACTCAGCGTTTTGATTTGTCGTGTACTGAGAGGTGATTGCCCTTATATTTGCGGCAGACAGACGCAGGCGCGTTTGTTGTGGATTGAGCTCCACCTCGGGAAGATAGTTGCCGTTCGAGAGCGCTGTTGAGGCCCAAGAGAGGGACAAAAGGTTATGGTCGCTTGACGTGGTTTCCAGCACTTGGAAGTCTTGGACTTCTATGCACAGGGCTGGAGAGGCAAAAATGTAATCCAAAGTGGCCGACCATTGGCCTCTTTTCCATGTTGGTAAAAGAGGCTGGCTTTCTCTGATTTTGGCGACATTATATAGGTTCCTAGAGGACATGAGTGACATCCATACTTCGCCTCTTCGTTCGGCTTGCGTGGGTTCCGTGTCCTTCAAAGGGATCTCTTTCGGCTGGTCGCATTTTGCGTTGAGGTCACCACAAATGATGATCCATGGCGTCTCCCATTCGATACAAATGTCGTCGATTGTTTCCTCCATAGTTTGGCAAAAGAGAGATGTGGAAGTTCTCTGTGGGTTCCAGTAGGTGGTGATCAACGCAAGGAGGTGCGACGGGCTTGATTTAGAAGATGGTTTGGAGGAGTCCGACGGGCTGTTCCATGCCAACAGGACCGCCAGAACCCCGTAGGAGTTAGCAGTAGTTTTGAGAATTTTTAAATTTTGGTCCGATCTCACCGCTATTAAGAGACCCCCTGAGGGACGACCCAGAAGACCCTTTACCGCAGGTGATGTCACAATTTCGTAGCCATCCAACACGGGTTTTTCTAGCAGCCATGTTTCCTGGAGGCAAAGGATATCGAACTGTTGTAAGTCAATGCAGTTTTGAGTCGTTAAGTGAGCATGTCCCCTTGTGTTCCAAGAGGCCAGCGTTAAAAGTTTTGAATGTAGGGGGGCGTCGGCTTCCTCTGGTAATTGCTATTTTGCCTTGTTTGGAGCTAGGACTTCTTTGATCCAATGCCATGGTCCTGTTGACCTTGTAGTGGGTTTCGCTGGTGATAAGGCAGAAGTTGAGTGTCGGTGTTGGGACCTGTTGGCACGACTGTCACTTTGAGGTGAGCAGTGTCTCCGGGCATATGCTGGTCTACCCGTGCGTTGCCTATCTTGCTGGTACTGAGACAAGCAACGGGTAGGTGTGGCTTGCCTGTGTTCGCTGTGACAAAGGGACCTTTGAGGTGATACATCTGCCCAGGCCACTTTCGATGAGGTTCTGTATTGAGAGGAGTGGTCCCGGGAAGGGTCTGCCCGATGTTCATGGGTCTGGTCAAAGGTTGACTTTTTTCTTGATGAGGTGTTGAAGTGAGACCTTAGCTTGTCTCTGCGCTCATGGAGGCGTCTAGATGGGCTCTGGTCGTTGGTAGTTTTCTTCTTTGAGTGTGCCCCAAAAGGGGTTGGTTTGTCGGCGTAGGTTTTTATTTCTGAGAGGCGGAGCCCCATTGCCTTTAGGTCTTCGCCAGCTTGTTTACAGATATCTTGTGTTGCCGAGCTATAGATGTAAAGGTGCGCCTTGGCCTTATTGTCTCTATGGTACGGTTCGACCCGCTGAAAGTGGTCCGATTTCAAATGTTTTAAGGCGGGTATTGACGATGATATTTTTAGCACAGTTCTTCTGTTGAGAATTATGTGTTTATCTTTGCTTGAGATCTGCTCAATTTTGAACAGGGTTATAATACTAGTCGTCTTAACATTGGCCGAATTCAGTTCCGTTGGTTTGGGGGTCTTGGATAGCTTTGACGGCCTTGTTTTATCTACCACACTGTTTTGAACATGGTTAGTGTTCAGTTTGGTCGAAGCGGTTGCAGTAGGCGTGGGCAGGTGGTGAATCTCGAGGTTCTTCCCGGCCGGCTCCCATGTTGAGGTGGATAGGGCGTCAGGGAGCGCCTGTAGAGTGGGCAACCGGCGAGGGGTTTGTCCAGCGTCTTGAGTAGGTGAGGGTGCCATAGGCAAATCGTCCACTTCTTGGGCTGGGGTTGGAGATAAAAGGCTTGAGTCGAAAAATTCTTCAGAGGTTTTCGGAGACTGAACCCGGGCTGTTATGGTCTGAGGCCGTGGCCTGGCCAGATTCAAAGTGTCCATTGAGATAGGATGGCTGGAGTTTGTTAAGCCGCCTTCTGACGGAAGGTTGCAGGGATGGATCGGCGGGGAGGAGTGACGATCGCTTGGCGCTAGTTTTAATGTCTTTTTGCCTTGGAGTCTCCGTTGGGACCGGTCCTGGTTTTGAGCGGAGGTAGAGTGAGAACTGGAAGTGGGCGTTAGAGCCACTGACGTGGGCTTTGGTTTGCTTGAAAATATTGGAGCAAGGTCAATGAAGGAATTAGTGTAGGGCGTCTGTGTAGAGCTGTCAGCACCAATCTTTTGAGGAAGGATCGTCGCCCTTGTTGCAGGTGAGTGTGATTGCTGCGGGGCCAACGGTGTTGGGTCTTTTGAGGTGTGAAATATGTCGTGTTTCAAGTCGATAGCAGTGATGTAACCTTCGAGAAAGGTGAGTTTAGACTGAATGGAGGCCAAGATGGCCGTATTGTCTCTTGATGCATCTCCTAATGATTCATAGAGTTTGCAGAAAGGGGCCATTGCGATGGTTATTGCCGACATGATTGTCGTTAAGTCTTTTCTATTGCCCGATGTGTCTTTTTGAGGTGTAGAGGCAGGGTCCAAGAGTGGTCTTTTATTTCTTGGGAAATCTCTGGGTCCTAAGGATGCAGGGTTCGCCAGGGAATGCCTGCGCCTTATTGGTCTTCCTTCGAGTTCTACATCACTTGAATGTCTCTCTGTGACAGGGCTCTGGTGTTGGTCGCTGTCATCTTGTATGATAATGCTGGGTGGGGGATCTGCCAGCGATGCCAGGGGGGGAAGAATGGGTAGGTGGGATTTCGTCCACGATTGCGTGGACTTTACTTTGTATGAAGAGACAGGCTTGGGCTGTAATAAGTCTAGAATGCCCGGGAGACCCTGGTTTGCCGGGCAGTCTTTGAGTATTGAGTGAGGAAGTGAACTGGGTTCCGGGTTTCTAGAGAGGGGCTTCTCGGCTTGAATATCTGAAGCAGTGATGAGTGGATCAGAAAGGATCCGCTCGGGGGTCAACGTGACTGGTGTCGGGAGATCTTGTAGGTTGTCTTTGGGAATTAAGGTTTGGCTCAGACCTGTAGGGCAAATGGGTGACTGGGGGCATTCAATAGCTACAATTTTTCTGGTTTTTAGGGCAGGCGCGGCTTCGTCGAGCGCTTCTAGAATTTCCGCGTCAGACAGCTCAGAGTCGGTGGATAGTTTTCTTTTTCCTTGAATCTTGAAGAAATTCAGCAAAGCAGATGACAAGAGAGGTGTGGGTAAAGAAAGTTTAGGATCACCTCTCTTTTTCCGAGACTGAGGTCGGGCCTCACTTAGTAGATGCTTGGTGGATTTTGCTGATACAGACGATAGGGCTTGGTGTTTTTTTTTTTTTTTTGTTGATGCCACCAATTTATTGAGCACTTGTGTCGCTGGCACTGGTTTCGTTCTTGTGCTGGCTTGGTTTTTGTGAAGTGGTCTTGTTTGAGCGCACAGTTTTTTATGCGAAGCAATGTTCGAAGAGATGGAATCCTCGTCTGAATCTGTGTCAGTTATTGATTCCAAGGGAGGGTTCATTAATGTGTCTTTGGATTTGTTTTGAGACTGAGATTGTGGATCTGAAAGAGGTTTGAGAAGAGAAATCTCCGCTGTTGATATATTGTCTTGCAGAGTGCTAAGCTCAATGTCGGATGCTTGTGTGAAATTGACTGAGGTCAGGTCCGGCGCCGTGCGGAGCGCCACAGGGGCCTGAGCGGAGACTAATTGCTTTTTTGGAGTCTCGAGTCCAGCCTTATCCGATGAGGTCCTGGGGTCGTCCGTGGTTATATGGATCATCGCCTCGATGGTTATATTGGACGTGCATGGCTGAGACTCGGAGCAAATATCAGAAACAGGTAACGGCATGTGGGCCGGAGACGAGTTGAATGAAAAGTCTGATGGTGCCGCCATGTTGTTCAGCTCAGCCGTGTCGGCTGATACAGCAGAGTCCGGCCGGGCTATGCCGGATGAATCAGCTGGCGCGAGCGCCCTCAGACTCACTGACAGGGACCCTCCGGTCCCTGCACAGAACGGGTCACTCGCCGAAGCGGTAAGAGGGCGGGTCGCGTCAGGAGCTGGAATCAGGCAGCTGGCCGTCGCTGTGGCGTTAGCTGGTCCACCTTTATGCATTGTAAGGTGCGTATGGACGATCCGGGACTCAGGCCCAGGGGGGGCGCCCGGCCGCACGGGCTCCATGGGTGCCGGCGGCTGTGTCCCAGAAGTTATGGTAGTTCCATGAGTTTGGCTCGACGAAGGGAGAAGAAGATATTCTCGAGGAGTCGAGGCGGGAGACGGCAGGGTAGCGGTCGCCGCCAGGGGCCTCGAATGGTGTGAAGAAGTTGGGGCCGAGGCGGCCAATGGTGCATATAAGTTCTTACGCACTTTGCTTCTGAGTCTGCGCTGATCTGAATCTTCCTCCATGGTAGGGGGAAGTGGGGAAGGGGGAGGTGGGGGGGGGGGGAAAGGGACACAGTGAGGGTAGGTGGAGAAGAGAGGGAAGGGAGGAGGGAAGAGAAGGCACGGAAGGAAGTGATTGGTGGGTAGGAAGTAGGAAAGGAGAAGAAAGAAGGAGGGTGAGAGAACAGGAATGGGAAACCGGTAAGGAAAAGGTATAAGGAGGAGGGTGGGTGGTAGTTGGTAGTTGATAGACTTCGGGGACAGGTTAGTTGTAAAAGTTACCTTGGGGCTCTTAGACCGTCTGGAGTCTGGAGCCTTGTCCCGGCGCGGACTGGAGCAGACTGGAACTCTGCCCGAACTCCGCGCGCGCTCCGCGCGCAAGGCAAGTTTTTAAAGGTGATGCTGGGAAAAAGCCTTAAAGGTACAGCAGCGTCAGCAGAAGACCGCAGAAAACACGTCCTCACTCGTTAGTGACTGGAGCAGACTGGAACTCTGCCCGAACTCCGCATGGACATAATATGCATCGCTGCCACATTCGCAAACTACTCCCTCTGTCAGGACCAAGTACCCCCAGCCCTAAAACACTCCCTTCCCAGCTCCTTACTAAAAGAAGCATCACTGGAACCAGGTGCCAGGAGCAGCTGGCACCCAATGGCTGGCACTCCCTGTCCCTTAAAAATCGGGCTAAAAACGGTACAGATCAGAACTTCAGAGGCAAACAAAAGCCAGGACACATGTCAATCTTACTTCTGCCTCAAATACAGGTCTCGGTATAGGACGACCGACTGGACTCAGCAGCCTGGGGCTCCCTCGACATACTTATCATGCTCGATATTCCGCCTTTAACCCTGAAGACCACAGCGCCCGTATCCACTGGACAACAGGAATCTTTGCCGCATCCCCCAAATGGTTCAAGTCCTTGCTGTCTGACCAAAGACAGCGCATCAGCCGGTGAGACTATCTGAGAGCTGCTAGCTCATGTGGAATGTGGAGTCCCCCAAGGATCTCCACTCTCATCAACATGAACCCCCCAAGGGATCTACTATGTTCTCACAATATACAATTACACCCATACGAAGATAAACATTGAAACAGAAGGATGATAGGCCATTGTAGAACAAATAGCTTCAAACAGGCTGGCTCCAAAATGGAAATTCGTGTCATTGAGTGCCCCTTCTAAAAAATGTAATGGCCTCTTTGCGTCCCCTGAGAGTTATCTGGGACATGTACAGCAGCATGAACTCAAAAGTTAGTACAATAGTTAGCAGGCTTAAGATGCTACAAAATCGCCCATTCATTCCGTTGAAAGAGCACTCATTATGTGCGATAGCCAACTCCATGCTGGACTAGAGCAGAGATGCCCCAATACAAAGGTTGCAAAATAGTCAAAGTGTTACGGTTATAGATAACGCGAGCCGGTCACCAGTCACTTCAGAAACCTCCAATGGTGCCCTTTTCAGGACAGGGTGCACGTAAAAATCCTATTCCTCACATAAAAAATGCTTAAAGAAAAACAGCTCCCTCTTACCTCCAAAGCAGTCAAATCCCACTGGCCAGACACAGCTCTATCTTCAGGGACCGCAACTGAATGACCATCCCCAAATCCAGATGTGAAAGTCGTGGAGACATGTGTTTCACAGTCATGCCTCACTCAGGCATTCAAGAAGACTCATGGCATGTAGGGCCAGGCTCAAAACCACACACCCACCCCTGAAATCTGCAGACGGAGGGGCGTGAACACACTGATGAAGCGCCTAAAAGAGTGTGTCACAGAGTTCAAGCCTAAGCAGCACCTGTATCCAAAGTCAACTCTGGGGAGAGTAGGCAGAGCACAGTGGTGGAGGATTTGGGATCAAAGGAGGTGGTTGGGGGTGTTGGATACGCATCAAAGCTAAGGCGCACAGCTGGTCCAGAGCCCAGGGCTGTGCACAGCAAGCGCTTGCTATCTGTACGAGAGAGAGTGAGGTGTTGCAGTAGCAAAGGGTTAGATATTGCGCTGGGGAGCAAGATACAACAGAAAGTTCATAACTTTGTCAAGTGGGTGAAACAGGTACAGTGGCCAGTGGGACACGGGGGGGCTTTGTTTTTGGCAGCCTGTAAAGCGGTCCGAAACTAGCATATCTGTAGCTGTTATTGCTGTGTGAAAATCACTGTTGAGGTGCTAATTAGCGTCATATTTCACTGTTTTAAAAAAAAATTATTATATGGTTACATTCATTCAACCTTTAATACAATTACAACAATTAGCATTTGCATTCCCTTAAAAATTAAATTAAAAAAAGAGTAGAACTACATTTCATCTCATTATATATAAATCGAGACATTTCATAGATAAGATGCAATGAATAATACCTTAAAATCACAACATATAATCATTTCATTCAACAAACTACAATTAGAGTGAAAATCCAGTGTCCAAAAGCCTACACCCTAAAGCAGGTTCATCGTATGTGTGCTTTTCAATTGGAAGGGGAAGTAGTTGCTACCAATTCAAGAGATTTAATAAAACCAACTACAGCAATTACTACAGAGGTTGTTCTCCCAGCTAGGCACCCATACCAGAATTTTTCGGCACCTATGGAAATGTTTAGAGATAAATACTTCCCAAAATAAAGCATTCGCTCTCCGTGTAGAGTCTTACAACCGATCAAACCGTGTCTCAAAGTTTCAGGAGAGTCGATTAAATTACAATATCGACACATGCCTTGATGAGAGGGTATTTCACTGTCAAATGTACTCTGGCGGTTCAGCCAGGAATAAGGTAAGGCTGGTGTCGAAAGGAAATGAAAAGGGGAGGAAACGGTCTAGGGTCATTCGAGGGGGCAATTTTAGCAGGGCGAGCATCAGGCAGTGAGTGGTGAGCCAGGTTCTGCCAGCTGAAAAGTGGGTATCCGTGCACGCTAGGAGTGAATTAGAGTGGCTGTGAAGAGACATGCATGTTTAAGTGAAATGTTTGATGCCGTTGCCTAGAGGGTTGTCATGAACGCTGAAATGAAAGCGACCGTGGCTGTAGCCTTGGATTAGGATTGGGGTGAGGTAGTCCAGCACCAGAAGGGGGATTTCCCAGTGATGTAAGAGGAGTGCAGGTGGAGAGCCGGCAGCGCTGTGTCAGCCAGGCTGCTTATATGTGTAACTTCTCGATGGGGTCAAAGGCAGAAGATACATTGGGGATGATTAAGTGCAGGTGGTAGTGGTGGCCGGATGTGATGAAGCAGAACATGGGGTAAAGGCAATATTTGAAGAGTGGCGCAGGAGTCTTTTATGCTATAGGAGGGGTGGTGCACCGAGAAGCAGGATTGAAGTGGGTGACAGCTGTCTTCTGTGGTATGGGAGGGGTGCTGCTCAGAGAAGCAGGACTGAAGTGGGTGACAGCTGTCTTCTGTGGTATGGGTGGGGTGGTGCACCGAGAAGCAGGATTGAAGTGGGTGACAGCTGTCTTCTGTGGTATGGGAGGGGTGCTGCTCAGAGAAGCAGGATTGAAGTGGGTGACAGCTGTCTTCTGTGGTATGGGAGGGGTGCTGCTCAGAGAAGCAGGATTGAAGTGGGTGACAGCTGTCTCCTGTGGTATGGGTGGGGTGGTGCACCGAGAAGCAGGATTGAAGTGGGTGCCAGCTGTCTTCTGTGGTATGGGTGGGGTGGCGCTCCGAGAAGCAGGATTGAAGTGGGTGACAGCTGTCTTCTGTGGTATGGGAGGGGTGCTGCTCAGAGAAGCAGGATTGAAGTGGGTGACAGCTGTCTTCTGTGGTATGGGAGGAGCGGCGCTCCAAGAAGCAAGATTGAAGTGGGTGAAAGCAGTCTTCTGTGGTATGGGAGGAGCGGCGCTCCGAGAAGCAATATTGAAGTGGGTGACAGCAGTCTTCTGTGGTATGGGAGGAGCAGCACTCCGAGAAGCAAGATTGAAGTGGGTGACAGCAGTCTTCTGTGGTATGGGTGGGGTGGTGCTCCGAGAAGCAAGATTGAAGTGGGTGACAGCAGTCTTCTGTGGTATGGGAGGGGGGGCGCTCCGAGAAGCAGGACTGAAGTTGGTGACAGCAGTCTTCTGTGCTATGGGAGGAGCGGTGCTCCGAGAAGCAAGATTGAAGTGGGTGACAGCAGTCGTCTGTGGTATTGGTGGGGTGGGGGTCCGAGAAGCAAAATTGAAGTGGGTGACAGCAGTCTTCTGAGCTATGGGAGGAGCGGTGCTCCGAGAAGCAGGGTTGAAGTGGGTGACAGCAGTCTTCTGTGGTATGGGAGGGGGGGGCGCTCCGAGAAGCAGGATTGAAGTGGGTGACAGCAGTCTTCTGTGCTATGGGAGGAGCGGCGCTCCAAGAATCAAGATTGAAGTGGGTGACAGCAGTCTTCTGTGGTATGGGAGGGGGGGCGCTCCGAGAAGCAGGATTGAAGTGGGTGACAGCAGTCTTCTGTGGTATGGGAGGAGCGGCGCTCCGAGAAGCAAGATTGAAGTGGGTGAGAGCAGTCTTCTGTGGTATGGGAGGGGGGGCGCTCCGAGAAGCAGGATTGAAGTGGGTGACAGCAGTCTTCTGTGGTATGGGAGGAGCGGCGCTCCGAGAAGCAAGATTGAAGTGGGTGAGAGCAGTCTTCTGTGGTATTGGTGGGGTGGGGGTCCGAGAAGCAAGATTGAAGCAGGTCACAGGAGATTTTTGTGCTATGGGAGGCGTGGCGCTCTGAGAAGCAAGATTGAAGCTGGTTACAGGAGTTTTTTGTGCTGTGGGAGGGGTGGCACTCTGAGAAGCAGGATTGAAGTGGGTGACAGGAGTCGTTTGTGCTAGGAGAGGGGTGGGGCTTCGACAAGCAGGATTGAAGCAGTTGACAGGAGTCATTTGTGATATGGGAGGGGTGGCGGTCAGAGAAGCAATATCGAAGGTGTAAAAGGAGTCTTTGGTGCTATGGAAGGGGTGGCCTGCTGAGAAGCAAGATTGAAGTGGGTCACATGAATCTTTTGTGAAATGGGAGGGTTGGCGCTCCAGAAGCAAGAATGAAGTGGGTCACAGGAGTCTTTTGTGCTATGGGATGGGTGGCGCTCCGAGAAGCAAGATTGAAGTGAGTCACAGGAGTCTTTTGTGCTATGGGAGGGGTGGCGCTCCAAGAAGCAAGATTGAAGCATGTCACAGGAGACTTTTGTGCTATGGCATGGGTGGCGCTCAGAGAAGCAGGATTTAAGCAGTTGACAGGAGTCTTTTGTGGTATGGGAGGAGTGGCACTCTGAGAAGTAAGATTGAAGCAGGTCACAGGAGTCATTTGTGCTATGGGAGAGATGGCACTCGGAGAAGCAGGATTGAAGACAGTAATAGGAATCTTTTGTGGTATGGGAGGGGTGGCTCTCTGAGAAGCAAAATTGAAGCATGTCACAGGAGTCTTTTGTGGTAGGGAGGGGAGCGGTGGCGCTCCGAGAAGCAGGATTGCAGCGGGTCAGGCGAGTCGTTTTTGCTATGGGAGGGGTGGTGCTCTGAGAAGCAAGATTGAAGCAGGTCACAGGAGTTTCTTGCGCTATGGGAGGGATGGCACTTGGAGAAGCAGGATTGAAGTGGGTCACAGTAGTCTTTTGTGGTATGGGAGAGGTGGTGCTCCGAGAAGCAAGATTGAAGCAGGTCACAGGAGATTTTTGTGCTATGGGAGGCGTGGCGCTCTGAGAAGCAGGATTGCAGTGGGTCAGAGCCAGAGGAGTCTTTTGTGCTTTGGGGGGTGGGGAGGTCGTGCTCCGAGAAGCAAGATTGAAGTGGATCACAGAAGTCTTTTGTAGTATGGGAGGGGTGGCACTACGAGAAGCAAAATTGATGCGGGTGTCAGGAGTCTTTTGTGGTATGGGATGGGTGGCGCTCTGAGAAGCAGGATTGAAGTGGGTCACAGGAGTCTTTTGTGGTATGGGAGGGGTGATAATATGAGAAGCAAGATTGAAGCAGTTCACAGGAGACTTTTATGCTATGGGAGGGGTGGCGCTCTGAGAAACAAGATTGAAGTGCGTCACAGGAGTCGTTTGTGCTATGGGAAGGGGGGCGCTCCGAGAAGCAGGATTGAAGCAGGTGACAGGAGTCTTTTGTGGTAATGGAGGGGTGGCGCTCCGAGAAGCAAGATTGAAGTGGGTCACAAGAGTGTTTTTTGGTATGGGAGAGGTGGCGCGCAGAGAAGCAGGATTGAAGCAGGTAACAAGAGTCTTGGTGGCGCTCTAAGAAGCAAGATTGGAGTTGGTCACATGAATCTTTTGTGGTATTTTATGCTATGGGAGGGTGGAGGTCCGAGAAGCAAAATTGCAGTGGGTCACGGGAGTCTTTTGTACTATGGGAGGGGGGGCACTCCAAGAAGCAAAATTGAAGCGGTTCACAGGAGTCATTTGTGCAATGGGAGGGGTGGCGCTCAGAGAAGCAAGATTGAGGTGGGTCACACAAGTCTTTTGTGCTATGGGAGGAGTGGTGTTCCAAGAAGTAAGAATGAAGTTGGTCACAGGAGTCTTTTGTGGTATGGGAAGGGTAGAACTCCGAGAAGCAGGATTGAAGCGAGTGATAGGAGTCTTTTGTTCTATGGGAGGGGTGGCACTCTGCGAAACAAGATTGAAGTTGGTCACATTAATCTTTCGTGGTATGGGTTGGGTGACGTCCAAGAAGCACGATTGAAGTGGCTCACAGGAGCCTTTTGTGGTATGGGAGGGGTGGCGCTCCAAGAAGCAAGATTGAAGCAAGTCACAGGAGTTTTTTGTGCTATGGGAGGGGTGGCGCTCCAAGAAGCAAGATTGAAGGGGGTCACTGGAGTCTTTTGTGGTATGGGAGGGGTGGCACTCCGAGAAGCAGGATGGAAGCGGTTGACAGGATTCAGTTGTGCAATGGGAGGGGTGACGCTCCAAGAAACACAATTGAAGTGGGTCACAGGAGTCCTATTCATATATGGATTTTAAAAAATCATGTTTTAAATAAGTTCATGATCCCGCAAAGTATATCTTCAATGATAGATGGACACACCATGAGTGCAATATCAGTCTCAATAAATGTAAGAAATAAAGCATGCACAACAATACCAGGAAGCGAAAGGGGACAGGACAGCGTTGGGGGAGCAGTGGTAAGTGGGGACATGGGAAGGAATAGGCAAGTAGGCGGCGAATGGTCTGGGAAGTGGAGGGGGTCAGGGATGGAGAGGGTGATGAGTCATGGGAGTTCCGCATAGTGCCCCTGCAAATTGAAAGCGGGGAGGCCTGGGAAATATTTGTGGGTGCTGGTGGTGTCCCCCAGAGAGTTAGCAAGGGGTGTAGGTGGGTGGGGGAACAGGGAAAGGAGGGAGATCTTTTTTCCAACTCCCGTTGCACAAACATTAAAGCACAATGGATCTTTTTGCACCCATCACATAGAACCGAATGGGAAACCATGCTTAGAGCGGCCCCAAAACACAAAACACTGGGCCCCCATGACATACATTAGCCACTCAGCAAGCACAGACTCCCCTCACAACATGCAAAGGTCTGTCAGCACCTAACGGGGCCACTCAGCACAAAAAGGGTCTCAGCACACACACACAGGGACCACTTGGCACACATCGGGACCCTTAGCACAAGCAGTGTCCCATCTCATATACTGTGCATATCCAGGCTACACAGCACAACGAAGGCCTCTTCTGCCCATAAGAGATCTGATCAGCACACATGCAGGGCCTCTAAGCACACACATGACACCTTCACAGATACCAGGCACTTTACAGTGGCTCACAGCAGAGTGTGCCTCATTGCACCCCTCCCCCATAGCACATACAGTGCCAGTCTCCACAAAAAGGGCCCCTTAGTAGCTACCTCAGCAGGCAGAGACCTTTCAGTAAAGGGGTGAGTGACCCTGTGATCAAAAGAACAAGGAGGAAGGATTACACAAATAATAACAAATTGCTCTTTTATTCTCTCTCCCCATCACACTATCTCCCTCTCTCTAATATAGTCCCACCTCTCTACTTCACTCTCCGCCTACCATTCTCTCCTCTCTCTCTACAACACACTCCCTCAGCCTCTAGCCCACTCTCTGTACCTGGTCTTCTTTATGTGTACCTCGCTCTCTTCAACACACACTCCACAGAGTCGTTCTCACACTCCCTTCCTCTCCTGCACCCTACTTACCTCTCACTCACCCTTGTAGACATTGTGCCACGCACCCTGAATTTATTTTCATCCTCCCAACAATGCACATTCATGCGCCCCCTGCTCGCAGCACTCTTGTTGTGACACCCCCTTCCTCTCTGTCTCTCTTACTACCTTGCACAGAGCCCATGATATCATATGATGATAAAAGATTTATCACGTGGGTATACACAACAAGTGTTTCAAGGCACAACGAGGCAAAGGGGGGAACAGAGGGAAGACAGAGACAACGATCTTATTACCATCCTATGCACCCTATTTTATTCTCTCACCCTGTTGACTTTTGAACCTTAGGTCTTTTTCATCATTGCAGGTAAAGCTCTCTTTTGCACCTTAGCTCTCACTCGCATACACTCAACAATTCATAAGAAACAGTCAACATATTTCATCTAGAAAACTCACTTGGCGTGTTACACAAATCAAAGAAATAACATAAGTCAATAAATGAATCTAGGTTATACCCACACTACAACATTGATAATAACAACGCCAACTTATCATTTCCAATCGCAAACGCTGGATATTCAGAACCCAAAAATACAATGTCCAAAAGCATTTTATAGAATGCTAGAATGACAGTGGATGGACATAAGCCAGATTATAACCAGAACACACAACGGCTCAGGAACATGCCGCACATCTCAAACACAGCAGACAGAGCAAAGCAAAGCAGAATTGCAGCTCTCTCAAGGCAATGCAGCGCCTGGTAGCAGGCCTCGCTCTGACCGTGCTCGCATTGAAATTCATTCCTTCCCGAATGCCACCCACCCTTCACTTCACTTGAAAGGAGACCAAATGTAGGATGTCAGTACTTGTACTCAAGCAGTGGGGGGCCAGAAGATGCTTTCATGCATTGATGCCAAGTTGTGGATCATGTATTCAGCCAGGTTTAGTGCAATGCCATGCCAGGGCACTCAGTGAGAATATGTCTTGCGGCTTCCAAACAGTTGGGATGTTTAAAGGCACCGCAAAACCTTTCACACTGCATCACTTTTAGAGCAGGGCCAGAATTTGCCAAAACAGGCAGACGACGTAATGGAAATAACAGTATAAATCTGCAGGGATTTCCCGAGGGGCAGACATCAGTAACGCTGTGGCTGGCACACCCATAGTATACAGCATTTATGGAACGTGATGGTGACGTGTGTAATTATTTCTCTTGTCCCAGTCCCTTAGTTTAATTTTAAATTCTTTGCAAAGCTTCAGCCCTTTGGGTAATTCAAGTCTCTTGAGACAGTCACTTTGTTTGAATAGCTCTAGAATGTACTGTACATGGTATGGTGTACGTTCCCCTGCTCTCCACATATCTAATGCCAGTAGTCCCAGAGCCTGTCTGGCCTGCATGGCTCTTAGATAGATGTCACACACAGAGCTGTTTGCAACTGGAACAGGTATGAGGCGCCAAATAGCCGGCTTTGCTACTGACAGTAAAAGCAGTGCCCTGGGATCTAATTAGTGCCACCAGGCGCTAGTCATGGTGAGGCAGGGAGGTAATACCCCATTGAAAAGAGACAGAGAGCAACACCTCTTCAAGAGGGAATTGCAAAGAGCGCACCCGAGCATCTGACCCCCCAGAGAGACCGTATCCTGTGCAGATTTAGCCATCTGTTTAGATATGTCCTGCATAACATGAGTTAATATTATTATTCACAAGCTTATGCACTTTCTAAGGTGAGTTTCGCACATGGAATGAGTGAACATCCTTAAGGTGCATCCATAGTTCAAATCGTTCTCTCTCTTCAGAGGTCACTGCATAAAACTGGGGTGGGGACAAGGTCAGTGGATGAAACAGGTGGGCTGTTTATACAGCGTCTCCAAGGGTCCACAAACTAATAAGAGAGGGGGTGCCACTTAGTAACGTAGTATTCCGCAGTTTGTGTTAAAAACCTTGTTGCCCGTTTTCAACTCTTCCCCTTGTACAGTCGGTATCCCCAACATTCTTATTACAAAACCTGCTCTGTATAAGTGTCAAGGATGGCACTCTGTCAAGAGTGGCACCGGGCACCCAGGTAGGTTGTGGGTGGCTGTGCTGATGGAAGGTGACAGATAAGCACACACAGCAGGAAGCTCAACAAGAAAGAAGAATAGGTAACAGTAGCTGTGAACAAAAAAGGGGCAGGGAATACAAAGGTACAAACAAACTGGATTCCCTCTTGGGGTGTATGCAGAAATGGGAAAGAGTGTTCCACGGACCTTTGGAAACTCCACCCTTCTTCTCAGATTGCTATTACAGGGGTCCCCGCTGTATGCTCATGGCTGGGAAAAACAGCTGTGGGTGTCTGTACAGAAACAGTATAACTGAAATGGATAACTTAAGGGGAGGACAGAAGACTCAAGGAAGAGAAGGACAGGGATCAAGAACAGGGGTTGCAAACAAGGAAGAGAGCAAGGGAGCAGTAACCATGAAACAGGGGGGCTGCAAACAAGGAAGCAGGCTGGAGTAACAGATGGCACAAGGTGCAGGCAAACTGTTGAGGACTGCAGAGGACTGTAGTAGGCTGCAAGGCAGGGAGTCCAGAGGAGCAGGACAGAGAGCTGTAGTAGGCTGCAGACAGAGAGCCCAGAGGACCAAGAAAGTGCTGTCAAAAAAACAAGGGAAATTTCCGTGCATGTCGTGTAGCAATTGCAATAACATTATCAAGGGCGATACAGTCACACACCCCAGAACTGGAGAAAAAATAAAAATTAAGGACTACTCTACTTGCATGGCAGAAGGAGTTATATACTGTATCAAATGGCCTTGTGGCCTACTGTATATTGGACAAACTAGCAGGAAGGCACGAGTAAGATGGAATGAACATAAATCAAATGTTAGAACCAATAACCAACACTCACCAATTGCTAGACATTTTAATCAAGCAAAGCATCAGATAGCACAAATGGGATTCCAAATTCTAGAAGTAGTGCAAATGAAGAACATTAACATAAGAACGTGAAGCATATTGGATCGAAAGACTTGATATGGTATTGCCCCGAGGGCTGAATGAACAACTGAATCTACACTGTTTTATATGAAAGAGTCACCATCCAGTTGATTTTGCCTTTTCTTAACTTTCTCTCTTTCTTTCATAGCAAACGCGTTTAGTAACTAATGACACTGGCTGTTGTCAAGCCAGACATAAGACCTAAATCATGCCATAAGGGGTTTACAGCTAGGAGAATGACATTGATGAGAGTGGCACAACATTGCAAGTAACTACAAGGAATGATTGGTTCAGTTTCTAGTACTAGTGCACTCTGTCTCTTCTTGGATAGGTATATTTGTGTAACATATGCACATACCCCAACAGGACTCATATGTTGAACATCAGGATGAGTCAAAGACTTGGCTTCTGAACCTCTCTATTGCGCTCTGCATTAATAGATTTGGTACTTACGGTCTTTAGATGTTTGGAATATGCCATGAAATGTTCATTACTAGATCTGTATTCTTTTGTAATCCTTTTTACTTACAGCCCATTATATCGGACATGGCAATTTCTTTTGGTTTAATGTCAGGTTTAGATGACTCCATCAGACTTATTTACTCTTTTCCATTACCTTGTTTGCCTTTATTTTTATTTTTTTTAGATATACTGCAAAAAGATGTGACTGCCTATGTAAACCGTTTGTTCACCTGCACATATTTTTGTCAGCATTGTAGTTACTCGATTAATTATTAGCCGCAATCGACTCCCTGTAGTTTTACTGTCATTTCATACATTAACAAAAGCGCATTGTATTGCTATTTTGAAAATATTGCATACACAAGCATTTCTTAGATACGCTCGCGCTCTCCAGTACACTACCGTTATTTTTCTCTACTTGTAACTCCTCAGCGTTGCTGTCCTTGTCAGTAGCCTATTGTCATTGGCTTTCAGTAACCGCTGATGCATACATAACTTAACCCGTTGTCACGTCTCTATAGCATCAGACGGTATTGGCCTGTTTCCATGACTCCGATCAACATCAGCGTAACATTACGCAACCACGTCACACGTCTAACAAAAGCGTCTCCATGACAACGCTCGCATTTATTCGCTAACAGCTCGTGACCAGAGTAAGACCACGTCTGACTGTGTCCCCGCCTTCATTTCAACACTACGGGGTAGGTGACCTATTAAAGTGTATTTATGCCCATGCATTTGTGCATGGCCAGCTAGTGAATGCCATTTTGACACTCAGATTTCCTTTGTTTGTCAGGCGGGATTATTCGCGCTCTGGTAGTTTTTGGACAGAGTGTAAGATTGCACGCACCTAGCTTACAGCAACGCCGCTAACAGCCTTAATGGCTTCCATCACATTCCTGCAATAGAATGAAGAAAGCCTTATCTTTCTATGAGGTAAACTTTCTCAGTGTTATACCAGTTTACTTTAAGCAATATGAGGCACTTTTAAATATTTTACCACAGCATCTTTCCAACCTATTTTTGCAGATGGAATTGTTATAAGTGGAATTTCATTGGAATAAAGGCTTTTAACAAGCAGTAGGGGCAACAAAACTAGTAACGCGTGTGCTATAATAGTTTCTAATACAACAATATACAAAAGCAGGTATGTGTTCCTTTACCGTCATAATGTAGGATGCAAAATTGCAATTTTGAACGGGATGACTATTGTTTGTTTGTTGATGTTAGGATTTGCGTCGCATTTAAAAGGATTACACTTGAATGTTTCATAAATACACAGCTGGGTATTTTTCAGACTAGTAGAGATTGTATACAGAAATTAGTAGGATATTTCCAGTACTTTTTGGATCCTGAAAAATAATGGCGTAATTATGGCTTGATGGAATGGAAACATGATGAGGTCATTAGCAGCATTATTATGATGTAATAGTGACAGGGTGAGGCATAAATGCAGGTCTTTGCTCTACTTGGGATGGTTACTTGTGGTAAGCAGCTTAATGGATCTATGCAAGTACTCGATATGACTGTTTTTTTTGTTTTCTCTGTTTGTGTTCTTTTCCTTGTACTACAGAAATTCGCCCTGATGAAGGACCAAGTATAGGTCCGAAATACATTGGCATATTATTTCTGCTGCTTCTTCTTAATAAATGAAGTAAAGAAGTTATTAACTAAAAGTTCCGTTTTGGACATATTTCTTTCCAAAAAATTTTTTTGGTGCCTTGTGAGGCGCAATTATCCACAATTTATTCATCTATTACATATGAATGAACCTAATATCCTTCAGTAGTTTTTACTAAAATTGGCGACCCAAGGTCTGATGATAATTTTTTCTCATCAGACATTTATGCAACTTTCCTGTACACCCAGTATAGTGTATACTGGTTTACTTGGTGACGCCATTAATCGCCTGCTCTAACTAACTAAGAGTTACATGAATGTAAGACAAACTCAGCGGTGCCCGCCCTAACCACTTTCTCTTAGCCCAGAGGAGCAGGGCAGCGAGGCAGGGAGCCCAGAGGAGCAGGGCAGAGAGCTGTAGTAGGCTGCAGACAGAGAGCCCAGAGGAGCAGGGCAGCAAGGAGCAAGCCCAGAGGAGCAGGGCAGCGAGGCAAGGAGCCCAGATGACCAGGGGCGCAGGCAGAGGAGTGTAGCAGGCTGCAAGGCAGGGAGCCCAGAGGAGAAGTGCAGCGAGGCAGGGAGCCCAGAGGACCAGGGCTGCAGGCAGAGGAGTGTAGCAGGCTGCAAGGCAGGGAGCCCAGAGGAGCAGGGCAGCGAGGCAGGGAGCCCAGAGGACCAGGGCTGCAGGCAGAGGAGTGTAGCAGGCTGCAAGGCAGGGAGCCCAGATGAGCCGGCAAAGGGCACTGGATCAGAAGCAGGATAATACGGCAACAGGAACAGCATACAATGTTGGCTCAAGGCAAAACGGTGCTGGGAGAACTCTTAATGCAAGAGACTGTGCTCCTGCAGGCAGCTGCTTAAATACAGCCCTGCCCTGTAATGGGGGAGGCTAATTGGCAGCACCTGGAGCAAAACACCTGAAGGTAATCTGCCTCCTCCCTCTCTGGTCCTGAGAAGGTGGAAGCAGCACTGATCGCTAGGGTTTCTGGGGATTGTGGTTCCAATACTGATGAATGGGAATAGCCAGGAAATTATAACTGTAGCAAGCTGCATTATGGTACATGTAGTTAGCTGAATTAAATAAGAAAGTACCAAATTCGTGCAAATGGAAATTAAGGACCAAAGTGTGAATAGGGGTTGTTCAAAGAGTATTATGAAGATAAATGAGTTCCAAATAGTCCATGATGGTTGCCAATGTGTGCGCCAGTGGCACAGGCATGACAGTATGCCCCTCCCCATGCCTCTCTCCAGGCCCCCTGAAGACTGACCAACAAGAAGAGCAAGACCAAGGCCCGTCACACTGTGAGAGAGTCTTATACTAAAGAGGCACTTCTTGAAGATCCAAAAACTGTGTAAGGCTGCAAGGTGAGAGTTTTTAAAGGAGGAAACTTTACCAATGTTCAGAATCTTTGAGATTGAATCCAAAAAAGACAGTCTTAGGGGCACAAAACACACCAGTGCGTTGATGAACTGAGGAACTGTGAAGATCTGCTGCAGGCTCCATGGCACATATTGCTTTGAAAGTTGTGGTCCTCCTTAGGGCTGGCAACGGTACAGTGCTGAAAGGTGGAACCAGAGATACAGCTGAGTTGGTTGCTCTAGGAAGGTCTTTCAAATCTTCAGATGTATTGGTAGTCGGCGTGATCTTTATATTTGAAGACAAATCAGGCAAGGCATGAATTTCATTACAAAGTGTAAACAGGGGTGTCTCTTTGTTCACAAATGGATCTTCAACGGTATTCAGATACCTGGTCTGGTTCTTGAAAGGAACGGTATCCTCTAAGCACTCGGTTGTCTCATTAGATATGATAGAAAATATCACCACTACAGGATAGTTTGAGGGATGTAGATCAGGAAGAGAAGGTGCTGTGGGATCAGGTTGTGTAGCAGAAGCAGAGGATTCAGCC
The DNA here is from genome assembly GCF_040938575.1 of Ambystoma mexicanum. Taxonomy (NCBI): domain Eukaryota; kingdom Metazoa; phylum Chordata; class Amphibia; order Caudata; family Ambystomatidae; genus Ambystoma; species Ambystoma mexicanum. Next base: position 435,985,416 of record NC_090940.1, read on the forward strand.
GCAGTGAGCATAGCTGCGGAGGAAGCAGGATTCGGGCATCGAGAGCATCAGAAGTAGCAGTAACTTCAGGAAACACAGGGGCAGGTTCTTCAGAAGCAGCAATGGCAACATCAAAATTTGCAGCAGGGACTTCAGGAGTCACAAATGTTGCATTGACACCATGAGTTGCAGGGAGTTCAGAAGCCACAGCAGCAGGGAGATCAGGAATAGCAGTTGGAAGTTCAGGTGCGGTAGCAGCTGGGAGTATAGGTGCCACAGGAGTACCAGCGGGCAGGGACTCAACTGAGGCTGATGGAGTAGAGTCTGGTAGTTAAGGTGCTACAGAGGCACCAGCAGGAACAACCGGAGCTGTAGCCTTAATAGGAGAACTTTTAACTGGCTTTGCAACAGGTACTGTCCTTGCAGGCAGAGAGGAAGGGGGTGCGTCTACTGCAGTAAGAGTGATTTGAGATGCTGCCTCAGTAGCAGATTCAGGAGTACTAGCAGGAGGAGCAGCAGAGATTGGGCTTGCAATTCTGTAACAGGTAGCATGGCTGATGTAGGATCAGGAAAGGGTAGGCTTTCTGATGGCTGGCCTTCGACGTCTTGTGTGCTCAGGTTGATATATGGGTCTGGGGTATTGACTGTTGGCAAAGCTGGATTCCAGACAGGTATTGGGTATAGTTCAGGATCTGACTCATGGTCTGGTGCACAAAAGTCCATAGAAGCAGAGTACATCTCTGACTTGGCCACTTCAGTAGAGGCTGTAAGTGTGAGTAAAGGACCGCCATCAAGGGTAAGAACGGGACAATCCTTTTACTCAGCAGGCTCTCCAGTCAGATGATTAGACTGGATTTGTGGTATAATGGCAGTGCGAGTGATTTGGCCCACCGGAGAAGTTAATTCTTCACTATCTGAACAACAGCCTGAGTTACTGTGGCTAGTAAGCGAATGAGCTGTGTCAAGCTTTAGATGGTATGCATATGCCAAGTTCAGATCTTCCATCTGATCTGTAGAAGTCTGTATCTTTTTCTGTGTTACCATTCCAGGCCTTATCATGTCAATCTCTAAAGACACAATGTCGGGTGTTGGGCATAGTGTCAGATGGTCTGGTAAATTGTGTCCCTTTGCTAGATTCTTACAATGCAAATAGACTAATTCATGATAGAGGTCTTCGGTTTGCCTTTTAAGGCTCAAGAGCTGTTCTTGTAACTGGTATGTTCCATTTGCCAGTTCTACAACTTCAGAATCTGGTGTAGCAGAAAAGCCAGGTGTTTCAATATGAAGACTGACCTTAGTGTTATCGTGGTTAGTAGTTACTGGGGAAGCATTAAGATAACGGATGGTTAGTATTGGTCTTTTGTGCCCAGGACCAGCTGCACTAACCTCAAGATACTGAATGCCTTTTCCTGTTAAATGAGTGTTATCAGCAGTCTGGGGTGGTTGTGTAGCTTGCCAAGCTGATCTTGAGCATATCACTTTGGCAACAGCGTACTCTGGTTGAGAGTCTGCCACAATGAGTGCAATATCTTTGGCTGTAGCAGTGTCAGAAGAAATGCCAGAAAGTGCGTGAGTGTTTTCCACTGTTTGGGCTAACAAATTCTGCAACAATTCATTATCTAGCTGTAGTTCATCTACAGATAGGGACTGTGGATCATAGTTACAAATGTCATAGTAGTTTAACATAGAAGGGTCAGAGAGCCAGTGAGTGTAGTACTGTGCTTGCAAACCTTTGTTTACTAGGGCTAGTCTGTCTTTTAAAATAGGGTTTTTGTTTTCTGGCCTTAGGAAAACTTTGGATTTTTGCAGAGGTTTCTTGAACCGAAGGGCAAGCATCTTTGGTCTGTGTGTGCCTTTCCTGCCTATGGGACAAGCATTTATTTGCTCTTGCATTCTGTCAGGGATGGCACTCTGTCAAGAGTGGCACCGGGCACCCAGGAAGGTTGTGGGTGGCTGTGCTGATGGAAGGTGACAGATAAGCACACACAGTAGGAAGCTCAACAAGAAATAATAGGTAACAGTAGCTGTGAACAAAAAAGGGGCAGGGAATACAAAGGTACAAACAAACTGGATTCCCTCTTGGGGTATATGCAGAAATGGGAAAGAGTGTTCCACGGACCTTTGGAAACTCCAGCCTTCTGCACAGATTGCTATTACAAGAGCCCACTCTGTATGCTCATGGCTGGGAACAACAGCTGTGGATGTCTGTACAGAAACAGTTTAACTGAAATGGATAACCTAAGGGATGACAAAAGACTCAAGGAAGAGAAGGACAGGGATCAAGAACAGGGGGTTGCAAACAAGGAAGAGAGTAAGGGAGCAGTAGTCAGGAAACAGGGGGGCTGCAAACAAGGAAGCAGGGCTGGAGTAACAGATGGCACAAGGTGCAGGCGAACTGTTGAGGACTGCAGAGGACTGTAGTAGGCTGCAAGGCAGGGAGTCCAGAGGAGCAGGACAGAGAGCTGTAGTAGGCTGCGGACAGAGAGCCCAGAGGAGCAGGACAGCAAGGAGCGAGCCCAGAGGAGCAGGGCAGCGAGGCAGGGAGCCCCGAGGAGCAGGACAGAGAGCTGTAGTAGGCTGCAGACAGGGAGCCCAGAGGAGCAGGGCAGCAAGGAGCGAGCCCAGAGGAGCAGGGCAGCGAGGCAGGGAGCCCAGAGGAGCAGGACAGAGAGCTGTAGTAGGCTGCAGACAGAGAGCCCAGAGGAGCAGGGCAGCAAGGAGCGAGCCCAGAGGAGCAGGGCAGCGAGGCAGGGAGCCCAGAGGACCGGGGCTGCAGGCAGAGGAGTGTAGCAGGCTGCAAGGCAGGGAGCCCAGAGGAGCAGGGCAGCAGGCAGAGGAGTGTAGCAGGCTGCAAGGCAGGGAGCCCAGAGGAGCAGGGCAGCAAGGCAGGGAGCCCAGAGGACCAGGGCTGCAGGCAGAGGAGTGTAGCAGGCTGCAAGGCAGGGAGCCCAGAGGACCAGGGCTGCAGGCAGAGGAGTGTAGCAGGCTGCAAGACAGGGAGCCCAGAGGACCAGGGCTGCAAGGCAGGGAGCCCAGATGAGCCGGCAAAGGGCACTGGATCGGAAGCAGGATAATACGGCAACAGGAACAGCATACAATTCGTGGCTCACGACAAAAAAGGTGCTGAGAGAATTCTAATGCAAGAGACTGTGCTCCTGCAGGCAGCTGCTTAAATACAGCCCTGCCCTGTACTGAGGCAGGCTAATTGGCAGCACCTGGAGCAACACACCTGAAGGTAATCTGCCTCCTCCCTCTCTGGTCCTGAGAAGGTGAAAGCAGCACTGATCGCTAGGGTTTCTGGGGATTGTGGTTCCAATACTGATGAATGGGAATAGCCAGGAAATGATAACTGTAGCAAGGTGCATTATGGTACATGTAGTTAGATGAATTAAATAAGAAAGTACCAAATTCGTGCAAATGGAAATTAAGGACCAAAGTGTGAATAGGGGTTGTTCAAAGAGTATTATGAAGATAAATGAGTTCTAAATAGTCCATGATGGTTGCCAATGTGTGCGCCAGTGGTACAGGCATGACAATAAGCGAGTGCACAAGTAAAAGACGAACAGAATGGTCAAGTGCCTTTCACCTTTAATAAAGCACTTCGTTCTTATTCTGGTCAGCATTTCACGTGCTGACAATTTTGCAAAATAAGTGGTGTGAGGCCCCAGGCATACATGTATGTGCTCAGGATCACACAATTTAGGTGATGTGGATAATCCAGTAATGGTCTCTAGGCTCCATATTCCAGATCACTTTCAAGCAAGAGTCCTAAAAGGGAGAAGAGCTTGGTCCGATGCCCAGCCTAAGGAAGATGGTACAGGGTGCTTATAATATTTCAGAATTCGAATTCCAACCCTGATTTGACACAGAAAGGGCGAACCTTGACTGGATGAAGGCTAAAAGCGCTTCATCCCATTGCCTGCTTCCTGAATGCTCTCCCAGTAAGACACAGACGCTGCAGGGTTCTCTTGACCTTCAACTGGTCACGTTTCACACTGCTGGCCGGATTTCGAATCTATCCTGTGCTGGGGTAGCCAGTCCCCTTTCAGAGAGTGAGTCTACAATGACTGACTCAGGGAACTTAACAAAGGGGCAGGCCAAGGCCAGGGGAGTTATTTACTCGAGGAACGAGATCCTCAAGCAAAATTAAGATCACATGAGACGATACAGTTCCTTCAATGATAGTGATATCATCAAAACGTGCAGTGTCTTGCTTCTTACCTGAAAATCAATCGAGCGATCTTGTGGCTTGCCAGGCAGGCACAGGCCTCATGCAGCCCGGGCCACCTGCCTGCCTCACTGTCTACTAATGTGCGCACAGTGCACCTTACGCGTAGCCTTGGCTGCAGCAGGGCACGTTTGGTTCCAATCCGGTGCCCAGTCCATGAGGCCCTGCGCAGGCACGGGCCCAGCCCAGCTGCTGGAAAGAAAAAAAAAAATGACGGTGTCTGCCTCGGTCAGTGGTGGCAGCCAATTCAAGCCAAACCGCCCAGGCGGAGCCGAGGCAAAATCACGCGATGTGTTTATGTTAATGCATGTGTATCCTTCCGCTCAAAAAAGAGGCCCTACAGGCCAGAAGCCTACCGGGGATGTCCCGGTGTCCCAGGGGAGCAGTCCAGCCCTGAGGAGAGGTGGCGCTCCCAGAAGCAAGATTGAAGTGGGTCACGTAAGTCTTTTGTGGTATGGGAGGGGTGGCGCTCTGAGAAGCAAGATTGAAGTGGGTTACAGGAGTCTTTTGTGGTATGGGAGTGGTGGTGCTCCGAGAAGCAAAATTTAAGTAGGTCACAGGAGATTTTTGTGCTATGGGAAGGGTGATGCTCCGAGAAGCAAAATTCAAGTGGGTCAGAGGAGTCTTTTGTGGTATGGAAGGGGTGGCGCTCCGAGAAGCAGGAATGAACTGAGTGATAGGAGTCTTTTGTGCTATGGGAAGGGGGGCGCTGCGAGAAACAAAATTGAAGTAAATCACAGGAGTCTTTTGTGCTCTGGGAGGGGTGGCGCTCCGAGAAATAGGATTGAAGCGGTTGACATGAGTCATTTGTGCTATGGGAGGGGTGGCGCTGCGAGAAGCAAGATTGTAGGGCGTCACAGGAGTCTTTGTGCAATGGGAGGGGTGGCACTCCAAGAGGCAAGATTGGAGTGGCTTACAGGAGGCTTTTGTGGTATGATGGGGTAGCGCTGCGAAAAGCAGGATTTAATTGGGTGGCAGGAGTCTTTTGTGCCATGGAGGGGTGGCACTCCGAGAAGCAACATTGAAACTGATGACAGGAATATTTTGTTGTATGGGAGGGCTGGCTCTCCGAGAAGCAAGATTGAAGCGTGTCACTGGAGTTTTTTGTGGTATGGAAGGCGTGGCACTCCGAGAAGCAGGACTGAAGTGGGACACAGGAGTCTTTCGTGATACGGTCCAGGTAATGTAGTGGATGACTAGGCAGTGCAGGGTGTGACTGAAAGGCTTCATGTTCATGGCAATGAGCATGGGCCTTGGCAAGCATGGGAGAAAGACACCAAAACCAAGGGATTGAGTCAGTATCTGCGATGTGATTGGGAGACCATGTGGTGCAAGCATTGAAGAATATTTAGGGAAAAATGTGGTTTGCCAATGAAACCAGTCAACAGTTTTAGCTTTTGTGAATGTATGACATGGGCGTTTGCCAGACACTGCCACAATGATACTACCTGGCCATAAGACGGTATCAGCTGGAAAACAGTATGATTAAATTGGCATACGATAGCAGTGTCTGCCTAATGCCCAGCTGATCTTGAGCATATCACTTTGGCAACAGCATACTCTGGTTGAGAGCCTGCCACAATGAGTGCAATATCCTTGGCTGTAGCAGTGTCAGAAGAAATGGCAGAAAGCGCGTGACTGTTTTCCACTGTTTGGGCTACCAAATTCTGCAAGAATTCATTATCTAGGTGTAGTTCTTCTACAGATAGGGACTGTGGATCATAGATACAAATGTCATAGTAGTTTAACATAGAAGGGTCAGAGAGCCAGTGAGTGTATTACTGTGCTTGCAAACCTTTGTTTACTAGGGCTAGTCTATCTTTTAAAATAGGGTTTTTGTTTGCTGGCCTTAGGAAAACTTTGGATTTTTGCAGAGGTTTTGTGAACCGAAAGGCAAGCATCTTTGGTCTGTGTGTGCCTTTCCTGCCTATGGGACAAGCATTTATTTGCTCTTTCATTCTGTCAGGGATGGCACTCTGTCAAGAGTGGCACCGGGCACCCAGGTAGGTTGTGGGTGGCAGTGCTGATGGAAGGTGACATAAGCACACACAGTAGGAAGCTCAACAAGAAATAATAGGTAACAGTAGCTGTGAACAAAAAAGGGGCAGGGAATACAAAGGTACAAACAAACTGGATTCCCTCTTGGGGTGTATGCAGAAATGGGAAAGAGTGTTCCACTGACCTTTGGAAACTCCAGCCTTCTGCACAGATTGCTATTACAGGAGCCCACTCTGTATGCTCATGGCTGGGAACAACAGCTGTGGATGTCTGTACAGAAACAGTTTAACTGAAATGGATAACCTAAGGGAGGACAAAAGACTCAAGGAAGAGAAGGACAGGGATCAAGAACAGGGGGTTTCAAACAAGGAAGAGAGTAAGGGAGCAGTAGTCAGGAAACAGGGGGGCTGCAAACAAGGAAGCAGGGCTGGAGTAACAGATGGCACAAGGTGCAGGCAAACTGTTGATGACTGCAGAGGACTGTAGTAGGCTGCAAGGCAGGGAGTCCAGAGGAGCAGGACAGAGAGCTGTAGTAGGCTGCGGACAGAGAGCCCAGAGGAGCAGGACAGCAAGGAGCGAGCCCAGAGGAGCAGGGCAGCGAGGCAGGGAGCCCCGAGGAGCAGGACAGAGAGCTGTAGCAGGCTGCAGACAGAGAGCCCAGAGGAGCAGGGCAGCAAGGAGCGAGCCCAGAGGAGCAGGGCAGCGAGGCAGGGAGCCCAGAGGAGCAGGACAGAGAGCTGTAGTAGGCTGCAGACAGAGAGCCCAGAGGAGCAGGGCAGCAAGGAGCGAGCCCAGAGGAGCAGGGCAGCGAGGCAGGGAGCCCAGAGGACCAGGGCTGCAGGCAGAGGAGTGTAGCAAGCTGCAAGGCAGGGAGCCCAGAGGAGCAGGGCAGCAGGCAGAGGAGTGTAGCAGGCTGCAAGGCAGGGAGCCCAGAGGAGCAGGGCAGCAAGGCAGGGAGCCCAGAGGACCAAGGCTGCAGGCAGAGGAGTGTAGCAGGCTGCAAGGCAGGGAGCCCAGAGGAGCAGGGCAGCGAGGCAGGGAGCTCAGAGGACCAGGGCAGCGAGGCAGGAAGCTCAGAGGACCAGGGCTGCAGGCAGAAGAGTGTAGCAGGCTGCAAGGCAGGGAGCCCAGAGGAGCAGGGCAGCGAGGCAGGAAGCCCAGAGTACCAGGGCTGCAGGCAGAGGAGTGTAGCAGGCTGCAAGGCAGGGAGACCAGATGAGCCAGCAAAGGGCACTGGATCAGAAGCAGGATAATACGGCAACAGGAACAGCATACAATTCGTGGCTCAAGACAAAAAGGTGCTGAGAGAACTCTAAATGCAAGAGACTGTGCTCCTGCAGGCAGCTTCTTAAATACAGCCCTGCCCTATACTGAGGCAGGCTAATTGGCAGCACCTGGAGCAACACACCTGAAGGTAATCTGCCTCCTCCCTCTCTGGTCCTAAGAAGGTGAAAGCAGCATTGATCGCTAGGGTTTCTGGGGATTGTGGTTCCAATACTGATGAATGGGAATTGCCAGGAAATGATAACTGTAGCAAGGTGCATTATGGTACATGTAGTTAGCTGAATTAAATAAGGAAGTACCAAATTCGTGCAAATGGAAATTAAGGACCAAAGTGTGAATAGGGGTTGTTCAAAGAGTATTATGAAGATAAATGAGTTCTACATAGTCCATGATGGTTGCCAATGTGTGCGCCAGTGGTACAGGCATGACAATAAGCGAGTGCACAAGTAAAAGACGAACAGAATGGTCAAGTGCCTTTCACCTTTAATAAAGCACTTCGTTCTTATTCTGGTCAGCATTTCACGGGCTGACAATTTTGCAAAATAAGTGGAGTGAGGCCCCGGGCATACATGTATGTGCTCAGGATCACACCATTTAGGTGATGTGGATAATCCAGTAATGGTCTCTAGGCTCCATATTCCAGATCACTTTCAAGCAAGAGTCCTAAAAGGCAGAAGAGCTTGGTCCGATGCCCAGCCTAAGGAAGATGGTACAGGGTGCTTATAATATTTCAGAATTCGAATTCCGACCCTGATTTGACACAGAAAGGGTGAACCTTGACTGGATGTAGGCTAAAAGTGCTTCATCCCATTGCCTGCTTCCTGAATGCTCTCCCAGTAAGACACAGACTCTGCAGGGTGCTCTTGACCTTCAACTGGTCACGTTTCACACTGCTGGCCGGATTTCGAATCTATCCTGTGCTGGGGTAGCCAGTCCCCTTTCAGAGAGTGAGTCTACAATGACTGACTCAGGGAACTTAACAAAGGGGCACGCCAAGGCCAGGGGAGTTATTTAATCGAGGAACGAGATCCTCAAGCAAAATTAAGATCACATGAGACGATACAGTTCCTTCAATGATAGTGATATCATCAAAACGTGCAGTGTCTTGCTTCTTACCTGAAAATCAATCGAGCGATCTTGTGGCTTGCCAGGCAGGCACAGGCCTCATGCAGCCCGGGCCACCTGCCTGCCTCACTGTCTACTAATGTGCGCACAGTGCACTGTACCCATAGCCTTGGCTGCAGCAGGGTACGTGTGGTTCCAATCCGGTGCCCAGTCCAGGAGACCCTGCACAGGCACGGGCCCAGCCCAGCTGCTGGAAAGAAGAAAAAAAATGACGGTGTCTGCCTCGGTCAGTGGTGGCAGCCAATTCAAGCCAAACCACCCAGGCGGAGCCGAGGCAAAATCACGCGATGTGTTTATGTTAATGCATGTGTATCCTCCCGCTCAAAAAAGAGGCCCTACAGGCCAGAAGCCTACCGGGGATGTCCCGGTGTCCCAGGGGAGCAGTCCAGCCCTGAGGAGAGGTGGCGCTCCCAGAAGCAAGATTGAAGTGGGTCACGTAAGTCTTTTGTGGTATGGGAGAGGTGGCGCTCTGAGAAGCAAGATTGAAGTGGGATACAGGAGTCTTTTGTGCTATGGGAGGGGTGACGCTCCGAGAAGCAAGATTCAAGTGGGTCAGAGGAGTCTTTTGTGGTATGGAAGGGGTGGCGCTCCGAGAAGCAGGATTGAACTGAGTGATAGGAGTCTTTTGTGCTATGGGAATGGGGGCGCTGCGAGAAACAAAATTGAAGTAAATCGCAGGAGTCTTTTGTGCTATAGGAGGGGTGGCATTCCGAGAAGCAAGATTGAAGTAGGTCACAGGAGTCTTTTGTGCTATGGGAGGGGGGGCGCTGCGAGAAGCAAAATTGAAGGAGGTCACAGGAGTCTTTTGTGCTCTGGGAGGGGTGGCACTCTGAGAAACTGGATTGAAGTGGTTGACATGAGTCATTTGTGCTATGGCTGGGAGGGGTGGCGCTGCGAGAAGCAAGATTGAAGTGCGTCACAGGAGTCTTTGTGCAATGGGAGGGGTGGCGCTCCAAGAAGCAAGATTGGAGTGGCTTACAGGAGGCTTTTGTGGTATGATGGGGTAGCGCTCCGAAAAGCAGGATTTAAGTGGGTGACAGGAGTCTTTTGTGCCATGGAGGGGTGGCACTCCGAGAAGCAACATAGAAACGGATGACAGGAATATTTTGTGGTATGGGAGGGCTGGCTCTCCGAGAAGCAAGATTGAAGCAGGTCACAGGAGTCTTTCGTGGTATGGGAGGCGTGGCACTCCGAGAAGCAGGACTGAAGTGGGACACACGAGTCTTTCGTGGTACGGTCCAGGTAATGTAGTGGATGACTAGGCAGCGCAGGGTGTGACTGAAAGGCTTCATGTTCATGGCAATGAGCATGGGCCTTGGCAAGCATGGGAGAAAGACACCAACACCAAGGGATTGAGTCAGTATCTGCGATGTGATTGGGAGACCATGTGGTGCAAGCATTGAAGAATATTTAGGGAAAAATGTGGTTTGCCAATGAAACCAGTCAACAGTTTTAGCTTTTGTGAATGTATGACATGGGAGTTTGCCAGACACTGCCACAATGATACCACCTGGCCATAAGACGGTATCAGCTGGAAAACAGTATGATTAAATTGGCATACGATAGCAGTGTCTGCCTAATGCCCAGCTAACATCCATACACAAGCTAAAACTGTTGGCGTTGTCAGCACTTGTTCTTAACAGGTCTTCTATGCAAGGACCATAAATAAATAAAGTGGCAGATGGCACACTTAAGACAGTTTTATTACCCTAGCCATTAACTCCCAGAACGTTGCTTCCAAATGACACTGGCAGGCCGAAGTTGGAGGAGTCTCCTAGACAGAGCTGGCTCAAAGAGATCTCTGGAAGATATGTTTTGTGAGGGGAGGGCTAGGTAAAAGGTGAGAATGACCATAGGGGGTATACTTCACCAAGCGTAGTAAATGGGTGAGAAAATAGCCAAACAACATCCACACACTGCGTGTCATCCCCCTACTATCTGTACTCCAAAGCAATAGTGTCAGCATATTGTTGGGCTTAAGTACCACCTAATAGTCAAAAGTAAAAGCCGGGGCAGGTTTGCTTCATGAGGTGCAGTGGGCGGAGTAGAGCGCGAGAAGCAAGTTTGGTGCAGAAGAGAGTGGAAAACAATGAACAGATTGTCTGGAATGGAAGAAAGGTCCGAAATTAGAGGTGACACAACCATAAAGCCATGGAGGTGATGCTCCATTGTGAGCCTTCACACATAAAATCGGGTCCCTTTGTAGGAGTGGGTGCACGCCAGGCGCCAAACGGCACTTTACCTGGATGTTTTTCCAGCAGGTGCCATCAGCGTGCCCTTCACTGGTCATTGTCCATTTGATCGGCCCAGCTCTTGCACACCAATTCTGACTGGTGTATGCCTTGGCAAATGAGTTTCAATGGGCATGTGTAAACTGATTGAGCTACAGGTCCCGCCGAGTTGGAGTAATACCACTAGAGAGATTTAAGACCGCAAATCTAAAGTGGCAGTTGCTATGAGTTCTTCTGCTGGTTCATCCCGCAGGACGATGCTGATGGGTGCTATGGCTTCTGCTGCATGAGTTCCCATCGGGGCTGATACAGAGATTCATGAGGCTGGGGGCAAACGTTCAGTGCACTGTCGCAACGGCTCCACCAACCGGGGATGCAAGAACTCTGCCTTGAGTTTATGGATGGAGGATCCCGAATTTGTTTTATTACGATTGTAAATAAAAGTAAATAAAACCAGTAATCAAGGGACAGGCTCAGTGTTGCATATTAATGCTAATTAATTAACACCCTTAAGCTCAAACAACCAGTTTCCAGCTGGAATTGGAATCACCTCCTTGTCTCCTTATAGTGCAGAAGATGACCAAAAACCCACAGTCCAATGAATGGATCCAGTAAAAACCCTTTGTAACTGGTTGGCTGGCGCGCTCACCAAGGGGAAATGAGGTCCAGGTCCCACTTAGATGATGGTTCACTCGAGGGCAATGATTATATCACTGTGAGGTGACAAACAGGTCACCAGCACCCTCCCTGCGTGTAGGCTGTGCACGCTTGCGCAAGCCTGCAAAGCATGCTTCTGTGAGAGGTCAGACAGACCCCCCCTTGCCATGTAAGTGCCAATTTCCAATGGACCCCCCTTCACTTTGTGCATCTCAATGATCGTTTGCACCTCCGACTGCTTGCCCTAAAGCAGGCAAATACCCCATTTGGATCTGAAAATCCCCAACACTAACTGAAAAAAGCCCCACTCAGAACCCTTGAGCACCCTGGTGGAGCTGTCTTTATGCAGGTGTTGTTGTCGCTCTATAAAGCTGCGGCTTCATACCATTGACCTATGCTGAGCATGGAGAGTCAGCTTATTCAGCACAGGTGAGGACTGGCAGATTCCCACCAGTGGCATCTGTATCCCATGCTGGAGAACCCTGGCTGCCATGGCTGGATTCCTCGTATATGACATGGACGCAGGGCCGGCCTTAAGGGCAGCAGCGCCCTGGGCGAATTGGCGCCCCCCCTCGCCCTCCGGTGCCCCTGGTTAACAGGGGGCGGGGCGGAAGGGGGGTGTGCCAGGAGGCGCCATTTTTTCTTTTTTCTAAACCTCCTCGCTCTGCGGGGAGGTAATGGTATAAATAGGGCGCGTTAACACCCCATTGTCATAGAATGAGCCCGCCGCCGCGGGTTCATTCAATGACAATGAGGCGCCTGCCACGCCTTCTGCCACCACGCCTTCTGCCACCACGTCAGCTCGGGGGATCCCTTGAATGACTCCCCGGAGCTGGCGTGGTGGGTGGCTAATGGCGCCTTTGCGGTGACGGGTGCTCTTAACAGCAAAAGCCTGCCTCCCGCGCCTTCTCCCACAACGCCATCTCGGGGGAGCCCTTGAAAGACTCCCCCGTGGCACACCGGGCGGTCGCCCGCTCGCTCCCCCTAAGACCAGCTCTGCATGGACGGTTGCATTTCTCAATGGAAAAAATGACCTCATATCATACAAGCATCCTATAAGAAGCCTTTGCATGTACACAAGGGATAAAGGGCATTTCAAACAGCATTGCGTGGCAGTCATAACCCGTGCATCCGTCCATTTTGGACCCATTACATAACAATAACTCATTCCCCTTTTCCCCCCCAGAAATGTGTAGAATGAATCTTGCTTTGTTTTTTGGCATAAAAAGGCCGCAGATTTAATTTCCACAATATCATAAAACCACACTGCACACATTAGTGGAAATAACTCAGAAGATAAGATGCGGCGACTGCTCCGTGTCCAAATCACCTGCTTCCCCCTTCTTTGCTAGAGAGTCCAGCCTAGGCCCAACTATCCCAACCCCTTGCGTCCGAGCCTCTCCTGCCCCTGCAGGTGTTCCTGGGTGGGGAGAGTGCCGTTTCCTTGGGGGAAGCTGAGCCCTTGTTGTTTCCCCCAGATGCCCCTGCCGTTTTAGGCTCCCAAGGGGCGCTGGTCTGAGAAGAGCGAAGACCCTTCTGGCTTTCTCCTGGCTCATCCGGAGTCTGTCTCTTGTGTTTGGTTGCACAAACACCGCCACACCGCCTGTCGTCCTGCGACGTCGACGATCAGGCCTCCTTGCTTGTCCTGTTTGTAGGGTGGGTGGATGGGAAACGAAGTCCACTGTTGGCGGGCGGGCATCCCACTGCAAAGGCTAGATGCTGCCTGCAGTGGGAAACCCGCTTGTTATAAAGGGGTAGCCCCTCCTCTTTCCATTGTTGCCCTTCGCTGCCTTTTCTCTGTTTTTGCTGCGCTGATCCATTTTGCGGGCTTTCCCTAGCTTTGCCGCACTTCTTGCGGGCACCTCCCCTTCATCCTGGGGAGGGGGAGGACAGGAGGAGGACACCGCCCGGGTTATCGGGGTGCCTCCTCCATTTTGGGATTTTGTCATCGTCACTGTCATAACTTGGATATCCGTCCATTTTGGACCCATTACATAACAATAACTCATTCCCCTTTCCCCCCCAGAAATGTGTAGAATGAGTCTTGCTTTGTTTTTTGGCATAAAAAGGGTGCAGATTTATTTTCCACAATATCATAAAACCACACTGCACACATTAGTGGAAATAACTCAGAAGATAAAATGCAGCGACTGCTCCGTGTCCAAATCACCTGCTTCCCCCTTCTTTGGTACAGAGTCCAGCATAGGCCCAACTCTCCCAACCCCTTGCGTCCGAGCCTCTCCTGCCCCTGCAGGTGTTCCTGGGTGGGGAGAGTGCCGTTTCCTTGGGGGAAGCAGAGCCCTTGTTGTTCCCCCCAGACGTCCCTGCCGTTTTAGGCTCCCAAGGGGCGCTGGTCTGAGAAGAGCGAAGACCCTTCCGGCTTTCTCCTGGCTCATCCGGAGTCTGTCTCTTGTGTTTGGTTGCCCAAACACCGCCACACCACAGGTGGGTTACCGCCCACCGTGGCTCCCCCCTGCTTCCTTCCTTACATTTCTAGGATTTTTGTGCAAAGGTTCCAGCAGAATAGCTCCAACCCCAGTGGTGACAAATGTACCCCATCTTTAAGAAAATACTCTGGAGAATTTAAATTAATCAAGCTGTGCCTGATCTGGCCAAAGCCCCTGCCCCTGCATAATTTTGCCATTGCACCATTTAGCTTTCGTCTGGACCTCTCCACGGCTGCGTGATTATCCGCGCCCCTCCATTCTGGCCTTGGAATTATCTCTGACCAAATGATTTCTGTTTCTCCCAATTGACCTGCCAGCTCCTGTAGAGAGACCATCATTTCCCGCATCAGAGCCCCCCTTCCCAGGCTTGTCAGGTCGTTACCTTCCAAGTGTATGACCAATATGTCCAGCTTTTGCTGTTTCCCGAGCAATCTGCGCACCTGCCCCTGCAGCTGTGCCCATTTCATCCCCGGCACCCCGTGCCACTCAATTCGAAATTCGCTGTCTGTCAATTCTTCCTGTTCCGCCACCAGCTTGCCCCTGCCCTTGACACAAATGAGTGTCCTACTACCCAGACCGCTCCCTTTTTCCTCCGGGCTGCTGCTGGTGGGAGAAAAGGTGGCATGTCAATTTATATTTTTTCCGGCCTGATATACCTCTTAAAACACCCAGACCTCCATCTACCAATCTGCTTGATTGCTCCTCCCCCATGCCCATGGCTGCGGCTGACGTGGCTGCCCCAATCCGAAATGAATGCGTCCCGAATACTCCCTTTGTCTCCCCAATTCCTTTGAACGCCATTTCCATAACCCTTCTGAATTGGAAGCGGCTTAGAGCTGTTCCATTGTGATGAATGAGCAGTGGAGCCTCCCCTCCAGAGGGGGGTCTCAGCCTGAGGAAACCTGCCACCGCCCTGACCGGGCATATTGCGCTGCCCATGATAGGTTGGAGGGTCACTGTGCACCCTTTGCCTTCTTGGTCAGTTTTTGATCTCCTCACCCATAACACCGTATGTATACCAAAACAATGCACATCTTTAAACTGTAAAAACCCCTTCCCCTTTGTGTCCTTGTTTTCTGGCACCAGTTCACTCACCCAGAAGGCCTCAAAAAACGCCAGGGTCAAAGCTGCTTTAAACAGTGCTACTTCAAAACCCCCATGGCACACTACCTCTAAACATGCTACTATCTTTTGGAGCTTGACAATGTCTATGGGCCTTCTTTCTTCACTCTTAGGTGTTCCTTGCTTGGCCCAACCTCTCATGGCCATCACAATGTAGTGCTCCTTTGTGGGGTCATCTTTCCCTTCTAACTTGTAATAATGAGCGATGGCCGCCAGGTGGTAAACCATCCAAGACCTGGTTTTTCCTTCGTGCCAGCCCCAACCCACAAAGGCCCTCATCGGCAGCTCCTGCTGACTTTCCGTTAATACCACCTGCTTAAACGCCAAGTACCACTCCCAGCATGCTTTGTATCTACTTGCCGTGCCCGGAGCTAGCGCCGTCTGAATCAAGGAACTCAGATTGCCCCAATCATGTCCCACCACTGTGTTTCGAACGGGGCCATCACCTTGTCTGCTCCCGGACAACTCCCTCAGAATTTTTCCCACTGCAAACGAGAGAGAGCATCAGCGGCCATGTTCTGCACCCTGGGTATGTGTCTTGCTCGCACTTCAATGTTGCATCGCAACATGCATTTGTTGAGCTCCCTTAACAGCCGCAATACCCTTGTGCTGCTGGCAGAACCTTGGTTTATGATCTGGACTACCGCTAGGTTGTCCGACCAAAGCATGACTTTGCTGTCTTTTAGTTGTTGCCTATAAAATAAGGCAGGGAACCCTCTTTTTTTCTAAGGGGGCTTGACTCCAGAGGGTAAGGCAACAATTAGGAAAGTAATCGGAGTCAACAGCTACCCTAGTCATTGACGCTTTCAGTAGGAAAAAGATCACAGTGGGGCTAACTTAGCACATATCAGTTAGCTCATAACATAAACACCAAAAGATCAAGATATCTTTTTCAAACATTAAAGAATGCGATTTATTAGATTTACACAATTAAAAACCTTTACAAGAGTCGAAAGGTAAAGAATTCCATCCTTGGCACAAGAAAACCAATAAGTTTGTACAAAGTTATGCAGTAATTATACACATGGGTGGGTTAGTACAACAATGGTGATTATGATTACATATACTGCCAATGTTATGGCAGTATGAAAACTTGTCACACGAAGTGGTTGGTGAAGTGCCAGGCACCTGAAATGGGTGAGACAAAGGATGGTGAGGTTACAAACTGGAAAATAAGATTAAAAGGGGAGTGTTTTGGAAACACTGTGAAAAAAGGACCTACCTAGGGTAGTTGAAGCGTCATGACTAACATGGTATATTTTGTATAGGGCCACAATCTGGATGAGTCTCAGGCCGGTGGATTTTGTCCAAAATTAGGACAGAAGGTCTCTGAAACAAGTGAAAAGACCGAGTTGTAGTTGATGAGATGGGTTTACGATTTCGAAAAAAGGGGTTTAATAATCGTTTAATAATCATTTACCTGGTCTGGTTCACAAATGAGTCCCAGGTTGTTAGAGATGAGAGTTGATTTCTATCTGGGATGCTGGGTAACCGCGGTCTGTAATAGACAAGGAGGAAGGTTGTTGTAAACGTTTGTGTAGCACGCATCGAGATATCGTGCTTAAAAACGTACTGACAGTGCCTGAATGGAAGTACAGTGATAGTGATAAATTCAGTAGGTGATGGATAAAGGCGGTCTCTATTTGTGGATAGAGTGACTGTGTGTTTTTGTTTCAGCGTGCCTACACTGTAAACTATCATTGCACCGTGATCGATTCATTATTTCAAAAAAATGGCGGAATATAACTCGAGCAAAGGTCAGTGCCGATATAATCTATCTCACATAGTGTTGGCGCAGTGAGCGGAGGCTTAATTCTGGGAGCACCGAAGCTGATCGGTCTTGTAACTAGTAGGAAAAAGTTGGCAGGGAGGGCTTACCTCTGTAGTCGAGCTATGTTTGTGGCTGCCGGGGTAGTTAGTAGCTTGCGCATGCGTATATATGTCAAGCAGTGGTCTAGATGACATGCGTGGGGAGAGTAGTGTTCATGATTACTTAGCCAATGTGAGTGTTCATAGACATGCGCACGCGTTTAAAGATAGAATGAACGTGCGTGAAGAGTGAGTAGTGTCACTGCGTCTGCATGTATTGAGTAGAGAAGGGGACTGAATTTCATGACGTCAATCAACATAGAGAAAATAATATATAATCTATTATCAACTGATTCGCCAAATACAGAAACATAATATTATGACAGGAAAAACAGAAACGTAAAATGCCTACATTTTTGTTGAAAGAAACATTTTTAAACACGAGTGATCAAGACGTATTGTTATAAACATACATTTGTAAGTCATTTTTTGTGGCAAACGGACAACCAGTGGAATAGTTTCAAGAATATTAACATGCGTGAGGAAATAATAAGCTTAATTTTCAGAAATATGTCTTAAAAGGGGTCTTCCATTAATAGAAATGCAGAACTATGTGAGATATTACTTGTCTGCTATTCTAGGGTGATGTGGGGCATCCAGAGTCAAGGCAGCGCTCAAGGGAGATTGTTAGAAAAAGGGGGTTGAGTTATTTGTTGAAGAAGAGATTCCACTCGATGGATATATTTAAGCCATTTCTGACAGAGTCCAGACGATAGATCCATTTTTGCTCAAGTTTTCGGAGCGCTAGGTCACGATTACCTCCACGAAAAGGGTTTTGGACAGTCTGTAAAATGACCCAGAAAATGTCATTATGGCTGTGTGTTTTCTGCTTAAAATGAGCTACAAGTGGTTTGTCTTCGACGAGGTTTTTGACACAGGAGCGATGTTCACAAATTCTCTGTTTAATTTCCCTTTTGCATTTACCGATGTATATCAGGTCGCAAGGACATTTTATGGCATATATTGACCATTTTGTTTTGCAGTTGGTGAAGTTTGGAAAAGTCCATCTAGTTTCTTTTAAGTCGATGTATTTGATGTTTTTTGTTAAACTACACATTGAGCAATTTCCGCATTGAAAATTGCCTTTCACGCTCGGAAGATCCCACAACGTGGTTTGTCTTGTCTTTGCTTTTGTCCTATCTTCATAGGTATGCACTAGGCGATCTTTTAAGTTCTTATTGCGTTTGAACGCAAATCTTGGTTTTTCTGGTTTGAAAACATCTGTGTTCAATATGTCCCAGTTGGTAAGAATGACCTTTTTCATGCGATTGCTGAAAGACGTGAAGGTGGTTACGCATGTCATTCTTGTTGTTTGTATTTCTGTTGCTGTAGGAGTGAGACATTGTTCCCTGTCGGTGTGTTTTGCTCTCCTGCGAGCTTGACGAATAACGTGTCCGGGATAGCCTTGTTCTTTAAGACGTGTACTGAGGTCACTGCTCGTGGAGTCATATTCATTAATGGTACCGCAGTTTCTCCGTAGTCTGAGAAATTGACCGAAGGGTAGGTTCATTTTTAAGCCTTTGGGGTGGAAACTGCTGTAGTCCAAAAGGGTATTTTTGGATGTAGACTTTCTGTATAGGGTCGTGGCTAGGCCATTGTTGTGGTCTTTGTAGATGTAAAGATCTAGGAAGGGTATTTTATTTCGGTTTTGCTCGCAGGTAAATTGGATGCAGGGGTTGCATTTGTTGAGCCAGTCTAAAAAAATTAACAATTGATCCTCCGTATCTTTCCAGATCATGAAAACATTGTCGATGTACCTACACCAGCATACTTGTCCCGTGACTTGGCCTCCTATTTGGATAAAAGAACAAGCATAGACCCACCCACTTCTTTTCTGTTAGAATGCATAAGGATAGCACTAACAGAAAATTACTTCATTTTTGAAGAAACTTTCTATCAGCAATGTCACGGGACAAGTATGGGTGCAACTTTTGCCCCAGACGTGGCAAATCTCTTTATGGATTCTTTTGAACAACACTCCATTTACCATATCTCCAATCCCTTCAAGAATTCTATCGGCTGCTGGTGTAGGTACATCGACGATGTTTTCATGATCTGGAAAGATACGGAGGATCAATTGTTAATTTTTTTAGACTGGCTCAACAAATGCAACCCCTGCATCCAATTTACCTGCGAGCAAAACCGAAATAAAATACCCTTCCTAGATCTTTACATCTACAAAGACCACAACAATGGCCTAGCCACGACCCTATACAGAAAGTCTACATCCAAAAATACCCTTTTGGACTACAGCAGTTTCCACCCCAAAGGCTTAAAAATGAACCTACCCTTCGGTCAATTTCTCAGACTACGGAGAAACTGCAGTACCATTAATGAATATGACTCCACGAGCAGTGACCTCAGTACACGTCTTAAAGAACAAGGCTATCCCGGACACGTTATTAGTCAAGCTCGCAGGAGAGCAAAACACACCGACAGGGAACAATGTCTCACTCCTACAGCAAAAGAAATACAAACAACAAGAATGACATGCATAACCACCTTCACGTCTTTCAGCAATCCCATAAAAAAGATCATTCTTACCAACTGGGACATATTGAACACAGATGTTTTCAAACCAGAAAAACCAAGATTTGCGTTCAAACGCAATAAGAACTTAAAAGATCGCCTAGTGCATACCTATGAAGATAGGACAAAAGCAAAGACAAGACAAACCACGTTGTGGGATCTTCCGAGCGTGAAAGGCAATTTTCAATGCGGAAATTGCTCAGTGTGTAGTTTAACAAAAAACATCAAATACATCGACTTAAAAGAAACTAGATGGACTTTTCCAAACTTCACCAACTGCAAAACAAAATGGTCAATATATGCCATAAAATGTCCTTGCGACCTGATATACATCAGTAAATGCAAAAGGGAAATTAAACAGAGAATTTGTGAACATCGCTCCTGTGTCAAAAACCTCGTCGAAGACAAACCACTTGTAGCTCATTTTAAGCAGAAAAAACACAGCCATAATGACATTTTCTGGGTCATCTTACAGACTGTCCAAAACCCTTTTCGTGGAGGTAATCGTGACCTAGCGCTCCGAAAACTTGAGCAAAAATGGATCTATCGTCTGGACTCTGTCAAAAATGGTTTAAATATATCCATCGAGTGGAATCTCTTCTTCAACAAATAACTCAACCCCCTTTTTCTAACAATCTCCCTTGAGCTCTGCCTTGACTCTGGATGCCCCACATCACCCTAGAATAGCAGACAAGTAATATCTCACATAGTTCTGCATTTCTATTAATGGAAGACCCCTTTTATGACATATTTCTGAAAATTAAGCTTATCATTTCCTCACGCATGTTAATATTCTTGAAACTATTCCACTGGTTGTCCGTCTGCCACAAAAAATGACTTACAAATGTATGTTTATAACAATACGTCTTGATCACTCGTGTTTAAAAATGTTTCTTTCAACAAAAATGTAGGCATTTTACGTTTCTGTTTTTCCTGTCATAATATTATGTTTCTGTATTTGGCGAATCAGTTGATAATAGATTATATATTATTTTCTCTATGTTGATTGACGTCATGAAATTCAGTCCCCTTCTCTACTCAATACATGCAGACGCAGTGACACTACTCACTCTTCACGCACGTTCATTCTATCTTTAAACGCGTGCGCATGTCTATGAACACTCACATTGGCTAAGTAATCATGAACACTACTCTCCCCACGCATGTCATCTAGACTACTGCTTGACATATATACGCATGCGCAAGCTACTAACTACCCCGGCAGCCACAAACATAGCTCGACTACAGAGGTAAGCCCTCCCTGCCAACTTTTTCCTACTAGTTACAAGACCGATCAGCTTCGGTGCTCCCAGAATTAAGCCTCCGCTCACTGCGCCAACACTATGTGAGATAGATTATATCGGCACTGACCTTTGCTCGAGTTATATTCCGCCATTTTTTTGAAATAATGAATCGATCACGGTGCAATGATAGTTTACAGTGTAGGCATGCAGAAACAAAAACACACAGTCACTCTATCCACAAATAGAGACAGCCTTTATCCATCACCTACTGAATTTATCACTATCACTGTACTTCCATTCAGGCACTGTCAGTACGTTTTTAAGCACGATATCTCGATGCGTGCTACACAAACGTTTACAACAACCTTCCTCCTTGTCTATTACAGACCGCGGTTACCCAGCATCCTAGATAGAAATCAACTCTCATCTCTAACAACCTGGGACTCATTTGTGAACCAGACCAGGTAAATGATTATTAAACGATTATTAAACCCCTTTTTTCGATATCGTAAACCCATCTCATGAACTACAACTCGGTCTTTTCACTTGTTTCAGAGACCTTCTGTCCTAATTTTGGACAAAATCCACCGGCCTGAGACTCATCCAGATTGTGGCCCTATACAAAATATACCATGTTAGTCATGACGCTTCAACTACCCTAGGAAGGTCCTTTTTTCACAGTGTTTCCAAAACACTCCCCTTTTAATCTTATTTTCCAGTTTGTAACCTCACCATCCTTTGTCTCACCCATTTCAGGTGCCTGGCACTTCACCAACCACTTCGTGTGACAAGTTTTCATACTGCCATAACATTGGCAGTATATGTAATCATAATCACCATTGTTGTACTAACCCACCCATGCGTATAATTACTGCATAACTTTGTACAAACTTATTGGTTTTCTTGTGCCAAGGATGGAATACTTTACCTTTCGACTCTTGTAAAGGTTTTTAATTGTGTAAATCTAATAAATCGCATTCTTTAATGTTTGAAAAAGATATCTTGATCTTTTGGTGTTTATGTTATGAGCTAACTGATATGTGCTAAGTTAGCCCCACTGTGATCTTTTTCCTACTGAAAGCGTCAATGACTAGGGTAGCTGTTGACTCCGATTACTTTCCTTTTAGTTGTTGCCCCCATAATCTGAACGCAACCACAATAGGAAAGAGTTCCAACAACGTGATATCTCTGGTGACCCCTTGCTGATGCCACTCTTCTGGCCATGCCATGCCACACCATTTGTTGTCCAAGATTTCCCCAAACTCTAGTGCCCCAGATGAATCTGTGAACAATCTGGACCTGTCATTGTTGCTCCAATCCCCTCTCCACATCCGAACCCCATTGAATTTGTCCAAGAATGTGTCCCACCTCGCCAGGTCCTCCCGTACCTCTGCCCACAACAGCACATGCTGGTTTGCGTGCTGTAACCCCACTGTTTTTAGCTCAACACTCCTTGCAAACACTTTGCCCACTGGGATGACCTTCCCTGCGAAATTGAGGTTACCCACAATCTCCTGGAGTTCTCTCAAGGATGCCTTATTCCTACCCCTTAGATCTTTGATGGTCTCTTTGAGTTTTTCTACTTTCTCCTGGGGGAGCCTGCACTCTCCCTTTGCTGTGTCAATTTCGATCCCCAAGAAGGTCAGACAGGTCACTGGTCCTACTGTTTTCTCCCCCGCTAGCGGGACCCCCATTGTCTTCATCAGTCTCTGGAATGTCTCCATGAGGGCCCTACACTCATTGGACCCCTTCTTACCGATAAACAGAAAGTCATCCAGGTAGTCTACCACCGCCCCTTCCTGACACTCCTGTTTTACCGTAAACTTTAGAAAAGTACTAAAAGCCTCAAAATACGCACAAGAGATGGCGCACCCTATAGGTAAACATTTATCAAAGTAATAGAGATCCTGCACCTTGAACCCAAACAAATGTTGGCTTTCCTTGTGAATGGGCAGCAACCGTAATGCAGATTCTATATCCGCCTTCCCCATCAGGGCTCCCTTCCCGGCAGCCCTTACCATTTCCACCGCATCTTCAAAGAATGAGTATTGTACTCTGCATAGTTCTTCACTAATCCCGTCATTGACTGACTCCCCTTCGGGAAAGGAAAGGTGGTGAATCAGCCGATACTGCCCTTCCTCCTTCTTGGGAACCAACCCTAAGGGGGATATGACCAGATTACACTGCTAGCAGGCGGGCCTCCCACTGCCAAGGCTAGATGCTGCCTGCAGTGGGAAACCTGCTCGTTATAAAGGGATAGCCCCTCCCCTTTCCATTGTTGCCCTTTGCGGGCTTTTCTCTGTTTTTGCCGCGCTGATCCATTTCGCGGGCTTTCCGTTGCTTTGCCGCGCTTCTTGCGGGCACCTCCCCTTTATCCTGGGGAGGGGGAGGACAGGAGGAGGACACTGCCTGGGTTATCGGGGTGCCTCCTCCATTTTGGGATTTCATCGTCGTCACTGTCAATCTCTGTGGTGTTCCCCCTCCTCCACACAGCGGCTTATGGAGGAGGCCTGGGAAATGAGGGAAATGACGCAGTTATATTACTGGGAAGCACAGGGGCACATGGGAGAAGATATTCTGTGTGATGCCCTGAAAACGCATGCATTACATATAATGAAAAACATGCTATGAACAGACCACCCAATTCTCCCATAATATTGGGGCTGGGGGCCTGTGATTGTTTTACAATTTCTCTGAGCGAAGAATGCAGTCAAGCTTCCATTAAAAGCAGTCACTTGACCCCGCCTGCTCTGAAATTGTTCGAGAAAGCCCCCCTTCGCCCCCAGAATGTGATAATACCTTGGCGGCATCTCTGTTCATTAGTTGCAAATGACTTCTAATGGCGCCATTGCAGCATGCAGGGTTTTGATATCGGCCCAAGGTCAAGACAAAAAAAACACAAGAGGAATTTTCCTTATGAAATAAAAACAAACGGAAATACCCATACACATGTATATGTAACACTTTATTGCAACCTGACAAACCATATGCAAAAATGCCTGGAAGACGCAACTTCATTTAAAGTCCGCAAACTAGAAGCATTTATTAACATAGGAACAAAGCTGCAAAGATGTTCACAAAGTACAGGTTTATGCTACTCATGACGGCCATTTTGAAAGTGTATGGCAATGGAAGATATTAAGTAAGGGGAAGGGAAAGACTTCCATTGTGGAAGCGCATTGAAGAATAGGTTGATAATGTGCGCTCCATGTTTAATTAACTAACAGATTGCAAACAAAAGGTTGTGATGGTGCCTAGGATGGGATTATATGCATTATTCTCCAGCAACGGGTTCCTGTGGAAGCCAATTGACGTATTCCAGCCTTGAAGCAAAGAGACTGCTGCGTCACGCATGCCCCCTGGTCCCATGCGCATCCTGACCCCCTGTTGCGTCACATGCCCCCTGAAAGCAGGGGGGACCAGCATACATTCTAAATGCTTTCTTATGGATGAAGTTGCTCACAAAGGGGTGTTGGTACACCCCCCGAATTGTTGCAAAAAAAAGGTGCAGGCGTCATTTTATTTTATCAGGTGAATTCCGTTATTGTAACCTACATGCTTCAATTGGATCCAGTAGAAAGCCTTTCTTAAGGTGTTAGTAGCATGAGCGATTCCCAGATGACATGGAAACACGTGATATGCGTTCCCTGCTGTAACCAGTGGCTGCTGTCTCAGATGTCTGTACTTATGTGTTCGGGTAGAAATGCCACGTAACTGTTCCCAGATACTTTCTCCTGGATCTACAGGTTTTTGTATAACCCCTGAACCGCTCTGAAGAAAGTATAATTGGTGGTTTGTGGCCATGTACCACCACCTCGCCACCCTTTCTCTCCCTGCCCACAAACCTGTGGATAGCTCCACACAAGAGCCACTCGTCCCCTTGCTGATCATGGCGCCTCTGTTTCCACTACTCATCGCCCTTCTTTCCCTTCCCTCTCCCCCTCTTTCCCTCACTCCCCATTGCCCCACACTGGCCCTTCTTCCCCCTTCTTTCCCTTCCCTCTCCCACTCTTTCCCTCACTCCCCATTGTCCTACACTGGCCCTTCTTTCCCTTCCCTCTCCCACTCTTTCCCTCACTCCCCATTGCCCCACACAGGCACTTCTTTCCCTTCCCTCTCCCACTCTTTCCCTCACTCCCCATTGCCCTACACTGGCCCTTCTTTCCCTTCCCTCTCCCACTCTTTCCCTCACTCCCCATTGTCCCACACTGTCCCTTCTTTCCCTTCCCTCTCCCACTCTTTCCCTCACTCCTCATTGCCCCACACTGGCCCTTCTTTCCCTTTCCTCTCCCACTCTTTCCCTCACTACTCATTGCCCCAAACTGGCCCTTCTTTCCCTTCCCTCTCCCACTCTTTCCCTCACTCCCCATTGCCCCACACTGGCCCTTCTTTCCTCTTCTTTCCCTTCCCTCTCCCACTCTTTCCCTCACTCCCCATTGCCCTACACTGGCCCTTCTTTCCCCTTCTTTCCCTTCCTTCTCCCACTCTTTCCCTCACTCCCCATTGCCCTACACTGGCCCTTCTTTCCCTTCCCTCTCCCACTCTTTCCCTCACTCCCCATTGTCCCACACTGTCCCTTCTTTCCCTTCCCTCTCCCACTCTTTCCCTCACTCCTCATTGCCCCACACTGGCCCTTCTTTCCCTTTCCTCTCCCACTCTTTCCCTCACTCCTCATTGCCCCAAACTGGCCCTTCTTTCCCTTCCCTCTCCCACTCATTCCCTCACTCCCCATTGCCCCACACTGGCCCTTCGTTCCTCTTCTTTCCCTTCCCTCTCCCACTCTTCTTTCCCTCACTCCCCATTGCCCCACACTGGCCCTTCTTTCCCCTTCTTTCCCTTCCCTCTCCTCCTCTTTCCCTCACTCCCCATTGCCCACACTGGTCCTTCTTTCCCCTTCTTTCCCTTCCCTCTCCCAATCTTTCCCTCACTCCCCATTGCCCCACACTGGCCCTTCTTTCCCTTCCCTCTCCCACTCTTTCCCTCACTCCCCATTGCCCCACACTGGCCCTTCTTTCCCTTCACTCTCTCCCGCCACTCTTTCCCTCACTCCCGATTGCCCCACACTGGCCCTTCTTTCTCTACCCTCTCCCCCTCTTTCCCTCACTCCCCAATGCCCCACACTGGCCCTTCTTTCCCAACCCTCTCCCCCTCTTTCCCTCACTCCCCATTGCCCTACACTGGCCCTTCTTTTCCTTCCCTCTCCCACTCTTTCCCTCACTCTCCATTGCCCCACACTGGCCCTTCTTTCCCTTCCCTCTCCCACTCTTTCCCTCACTCCCCATTGCCCCACACTGGCCCTTCTTTCCCTTCCCTCTCCCACTCTTTCCCTCACTCCCCATTGCCCCACACTGGCCCTTCTTTCATCTTCTTTCCCTTCCCTCTTCCACTCTTTCCCTCACTCTCCATTGCCCCACACTGGCCCTTCTTTTCCTTCCCTCTCCCACTCTTTCCCTCACTCCCCATTGCCCCACACTGGCCCTTGTTTCCCCTTCTTTCCCTTCCCTCTCCCCCTCTTTCCCTCACCCCTCATTGCCCCACATTGGTCCTTCTTTCCCCTTCTTTCCCTTCCCTCTCCCAATCTTTCCCTCACTCCCCATTGCCCTACACTGGCCCTTATTTCCCTTCCCTCTCCCACTCTTTCCCTCACTCCCCATTGCCCCCACACTGGCCCTTCTTTCCCTTCCCTCTCTCCCGCCCCTCTTTCCCCATTGCCCCACACTGGCCCTTCTTTCTCTACCCTCTCCCCCTCTTTCCCTCACTCCCCATTGCCCCACACTGGCCCTTCTTTCCCCTTCTTTCCCTTCCCTCTCCCACTCTTTCCCTCACTCCCCATTGTCCTACACTGGCCCTTCTTTCCCTTCCCTCTCCCACTCTTTCCCTCACTCCCCATTGCCCCACACAGGCACTTCTTTCCCTTCCCTCTCCCACTCTTTCCCTCACTCCCCATTGCCCTACACTGGCCCTTCTTTCCCTTCCCTCTCCCACTCTTTCCCTCACTCCCCATTGTCCCACACTGTCCCTTCTTTCCCTTCCCTCTCCCACTCTTTCCCTCACTCCTCATTGCCCCACACTGGCCCTTCTTTCCCTTTCCTCTCCCACTCTTTCCCTCACTCCTCATTGCCCCAAACTGGCCCTTCTTTCCCTTCCCTCTCCCACTCTTTCCCTCACTCCCCATTGCCCCACACTGGCCCTTCTTTCCTCTTCTTTCCCTTCCCTCTCCCACTCTTTCCCTCACTTCCCATTGCCCCACACTGGCCCTTCTTTCCCCTTCTTTCCCTTCCTTCTCCCACTCTTTCCCTCACTCCCCATTGCCCTACACTGGCCCTTCTTTCCCTTCCCTCTCCCACTCTTTCCCTCACTCCCCATTGTCCCACACTGTCCCTTCTTTCCCTTCCCTCTCCCACTCTTTCCCTCACTCCTCATTGCCCCACACTGGCCCTTCTTTCCCTTTCCTCTCCCACTCTTTCCCTCACTCCTCATTGCCCCAAACTGGCCCTTCTTTCCCTTCCCTCTCCCACTCTTTCCCTCACTCCCCATTGCCCCACACTGGCCCTTCTTTCCTCTTCTTTCCCTTCCCTCTCCCACTCTTTCCCTCACTCCCCATTGCCCCAAACTGGCCCTTCTTTCCCCTTCTTTCCCTTCCCTCTCCCCCTCTTTCCCTCACTCCCCATTGCCCCACACTGGTCCTTCTTTCCCCTTCTTTCCCTTCCCTCTCCCAATCTTTCCCTCACTCCCCATTGCCCCACACTGGCCCTTCTTTCCCTTCCCTCTCCCACTCTTTCCTTCACTCCCCATTGCCCCACACTGGCCCTTCTTTCCCTTCCCTCTCTCCGCCACTCTTTCCCTCACTCCCCATTGCCCCACACTGGCCCTTCTTTCTCTACCCTCTCCCCCTCTTTCCCTCACTCCCCAATGCCCCACACTGGCCCTTCTTTCCCAACCCTCTCCCCCTCTTTCCCTCACTCCCCATTGCCCTACACTGGCCCTTCTTTTCCTTCCCTCTCCCACTCTTTCCCTCACTCTCCATTGCCCCACACTGGCACTTCTTTCCCTTCCCTCTCCCACTCTTTCCCTCACTCCCCATTGCCCCACACTGGCCCTTCTTTCCCTTCCCTCTCCCACTCTTTCCCTCACTCCCCATTGCCCCACACTGGCCCTTATTTCCCTTCCCTCTCCCACTCTTTCCCTCACTCCCCATTGCCCCACAATGGCCCTTCTTTCATCTTCTTTCCCTTCCCTCTCCCACTCTTTCCCTCACTCTCCATTGCCCCACACTGGCCCTTCTTTTCCTTCCCTCTCCCACTCTTTCCCTCACTCCCCATTGCCCCACACTGGCCCTTCTTTCCCCTTCTTTCCCTTCCCTCTCCCCCTCTTTCCCTCACTCCCCATTGCCCCACATTGGTCCTTCTTTCCCCTTCTTTCCCTTCCCTCTCCCAATCTTTCCCTCACTCCCCATTGCCCTACACTGGCCCTTATTTCCCTTCCCTCTCCCACTCTTTCCCTCACTCCCCATTGCCGCCACACTGGCCCTTCTTTCCCTTCCCTCTCTCCCGCCCCTCTATCCCCATTGCCCCACACTGGCCCTTCTTTCTCTACCCTCTCCCCCTCTTTCCCTCACTCCCCATTGCCCCACACTGGCCCTTCTTTCCCTCCCCTCTCCCCCTCTTTCCCTCCCACACTGATTCACTTCACGTAGATGCAAAGGCAAAACGGGTAGCTTTGCTAAGGCCTGTTTACATTTTGTATAGCACTACTTTAGGGGTTCTCTTTTTTATGCACTCCCAATTTTAAAACTGAAGTGGGTCGAGACAAAAAGAGAGAAGGTGATTTGCCCAGGGTCACAGAATTCTGGTTAAATGGGCAATCCAGCTCTCCTGCTTCTAAATTGTACACCTTAGTCTAAACAGTTTAACACAAATATGAATGAAGATATCAAGGAACCTTCCCAAGCCGCGGAAGCATATATCGTGCATTGCACGATAGAAATGACTGGCATCACTTTGATTGTTTAACCTGGAGACAGGCCGCACCACCAAACGTTGCAGCATATCACTTCTTTGACTTACAGAGGCGTTGCTAGGAGAGCTGAGGGGGCTATAGGCCCGGGTCTTTTGGTTGTAGCCCTGGATAGAAGCTCAAGGGCCTGCTATCCCAGAGACCCAACATTAGCGTAGCCCCAGATCTTTTCCAGACCTAGCAACGCCCTTGCTTTCCTGTGAAGGAACCCATGCACCTGATAAGGCCAGCGGCTTTAGGAACATGTTAGGCAAAGCACGCCTGGATCACATTTAGATACGAAATGCACACGACAGAGAACACGTATCTTCTAAAGGCAGTACAGTAAAAAATGCGGATTAAATGCTTTGAAATGAATCTGCGTTGTTCCGCAAAGTGGAATATCAAATGCAAAGTCGAAAGCAGGCTGTCAATCACAATTTGAGAAGGTGCCAAATTCACGGAACAAAAAATACTACCACTTAGCAACATAGGTGATTAGCTGCTACATTTGAACACACATGACGGCCGCTGACCCTTGAAGCTTCACTCCATTGAACTGCGCCCCCTTGTCTGATGATCATGAGGTGAAAGCTGCCCAACAGAGGAAATCAAGGAAGGTGGGGGGGGGATACAGGGGCACAACAAGGTGCTCTCTTCTCCTTGCCAGGCTCTGTTTAATGCGTGAACCGGAGCAGATTGTGACGTTGCTGGATAAAATGGGCAACATGGAGATTGTTACACCATTTTTGCAATGTGATGGTTGATCCTGAGACATATAACTGTTGTGCTGTGTGCCCTTTGTTACTAATGGTTTTCCACCTCTCATGGTGCAGTTCCCCCAACAATCGGGGCCTGCCAGGCAAAGTCTGGTGGCGTTCCTCGTTGTGGTGCCAGTGTTTGGGGATTTTCTCATTCGCCCCCGATTGCAGCCTCGCAGCGGACATATTTTAGCACACAGTTGGGCATTGCACAAAGAACGGCCTTGGAACGTCTATGCTGTGAAGGCCGCGTTACATCAATAGTTGTCCACTTACAGTAAGCTCCCATTTCATTATGGCTGTCGATTATTCTCAAACATATATTTAATTTAGAGGCAAACCAAAGGGGGTTCTGGGAGCCTCTCTGCTGGCACAAACACAGCCCATTGACCTGTTCTTGGGTGGATGGCCCCCGGGAGCATCTCAACCAAGTCTTTAGCTCACCGTCCCTTTCACAGAGGAGAAATATCCCTACATATCAGTCTTTGTCCTGCCCAGGGGCAGTTCAGCACCGAAATGCTAGGCAATTTTCCTCTGAACAAGAGTACCAACAGCAATCCCATACACCTTGTTTCAGCCTTGTTGGGCATCATCAGTGAGGTGGAGCAGTGCCTCCCTGAGAACAGTGAGCAAGGGCTCCACGTCTGGATTCCCCTGGTAACTTAGGGCAAGACCCAAAGTTACTTAATATGCAAAACAAAGGGGGTTCTGGAAGTCTCTCTACCGGCACAAACACAGCCCATTGACCTGTTCTTGGGTGGATGGCCCCCGGGAGAGTTTCAACCAAGTCTTAATTTAGAGAAATGGGTCAAATACAGCTAGGTTAACTAACTCCGCCAAGCCTTACACACTATTGAATGCTTTCAACAGATAAGACATATAAGGACGTTTTGAACTATGGCCGTGTACCTTGCAAGACTCTCTGAGTGATGCAAAGTTCCTTGAAACTGAAATGAGGGACAGGGAGCCAGTAGAGAACCTACAGCGGTGGGTAGGTGAGATAACCTGGGCTAGGATGTAGTAATAGATTGGGTGCTGTGTTCTGAACACGTGCAGCCGGTATTTGGGAGCTCCAATGTAAATTAATTTGCATGGTTGTGGCAGTTGGGTAATATTGCTAAGTTCTGTTACATTAAAAGGTACTGGATACACGCAAACGTTCACCTCCACGAGACATCTGGGTGGTAAAGAACTGGAAATGGGTATAGCGTTCTTTCAACGACAGTTAAGTATTTTCTACTGAAAAAAATCATCAAAATATATAGGGGGGTTGGGAAAGTGTATATAAGGGGTGGGAGGTCGGGAATAGTTAAAAAAACAATAGGAGATGGGGGTCTTGGGGGAACCCCCAAAACAAAAATAAATCAATTTCGATTAGTTTTTTCAGTAAAAAATACTCATAAAAAACATTGAAATTACACCATCGATGAAACGACATAGAACCCTGGAAATGATAGCTATCAGAGAATCAGAAAGACATACAGTGAATTGTAATCTGTATGGTACTTGTGCTTGGGAAAATGAGTCAAAGGAAAGACTCTTCTAAAGTTTTGACGTTAAATATATTTAACAGCCATATTTGTTATCATTATGGTTGGCACAGGACAGGGGCCTGAATCTAGTTGTAGGGTATTTTCATAAATGTTTCTTGTATGCTCGTATTTGCAACGTCAGCAAGGAATCTATCAGAAAGGATTGCTTTGATGTCTGCGCTTGAGATAAGCTCATCTAAGAGTAGTTTGTTTGACCCGTTTGCTTATGCATCTCAGGTCACTGCTGATCTCAGGGACACGCTGCCTGTTGCACCCTTTTGTGATTTATACGGTTGGAGTACTTATTTCTGGTTGTAAAGAGTATAGCGAGTCTCTGCTCATCATGGCCCAAAAGGACCTGTTACTTGGGGACCTTTCATCATACCAGCTATTCACCCCCACCTAGTGACTTGAACATTGGGTGGCCCTACAACTTTTCCCTCTGGCCGTCTAAAACTACTCGTGTAAGATGACAGGCCTGAGGCACCTGGCCATCTCCAAAGCAGCTAAACAAGGTGGGAAGCCGGCTCTCACCACCCTCTGTGGGTTGAGCCCAAATATCAGAATGCCACTGAGTAACCATATATCATTACCAACAGCCGCCCAGTACAGTACAGGTCCATGACATTTGTATTATCGTCTGACAAGCCGTGATCCCTGCACTGCAAAACCCAGTTTCCAACACATTTTTCCCCATCGCAGACACACCTAAAAGCAAACTAACTGCATCCCTCAAGCCTCCTCTCTTTGTGGCGCTGCGTGCAAACTGCACTGCCAACATGCAAGATATAATCCACACCCAACATGATGCACTACCGTCCTGCAGTGTAGTCACTTAATGCCATGCCCAAGATGGATACAAGCACCTAGTGAAGTATTGTGCCTTTCTATATATGCTGTAAACACTTCAGAAGCACAGCATTGGTAGTGTAGAGGATCACACACTCAAATTATGAGCTGGGTTTAAGCCTCTCCATAAGTGTTTGTTCTGTGAATTGTTAGGACCTAAAGTGGCTTACAGATGGCCTACATTAAAAATATTAATATTATGAACAATTGTGCAAAATATAATGTTGCATCTTAAACACGAAAGAAGACAAACACTTTGAAGAGAAAGGGAATATAGATGGGAGCTGGGTTTAAAACTCTGTGTCAGGGCTCTACATTGTGTCTCAGTTTCTTGAATTGAAAGTGAACCAATGTAAAGTGGTGTCAAGTGACTGTGAATATGCAAGGATATCACTGAACACTCATAGGATAATTTTTTTGCTATGCCAACAACCCTCTCTCTTACATTGCAAACAAATGAAATGCCTCTGGTGTAAGGTAGGGTTGGTGGAAGCTCAAGGTTAACAGTGACTTTTAATGTAGGTCCCGTTAAAACCCGATTATGCAAGATGCCCACCCAACAGTGACATACTATGAGCGGATCACCTTCAAGGTGTAGATTAACACATTTCAGGACAGATATTTGGGATGCAAAACAAGCCCACGTAGCCTTGATGGCTTCTGCTCCTGGGGAGCAGGCGGCAGGAGTAAAGCAGGGGTAAAGACTGAAATAAATCAAGAAATTGGTGGAATTAGTGCATAGGAGGCAGAAGAAACAATGTGCCCCATTCACAAAGGATTGTTATTATTAATAATGTGTTGAGAAGCACAACTGCACAAAGGCAAAGGAAAAGAGCATCACCTCTCGAAGTGCAATCAAACTTCCAAAGGCTGAATTTGACGCATAGTGGGATTATTGTGTCTGGGTTTTTTCAGTTTCCAGTTATCCTATGAGCACTTGTCGCCTAAGAGGGCTCGAACTGGGTACTAGGTAAATGTAGGAATTAAGACTACCAATACTCTGCATCAGTCAGTTTTATATACCTACAGCATGTGTAAATTCAATCTAGGCAAGGCCGACTTAGAATCAAGTATGATGATGACATCTTCAGCAACACTTGAAAAAGGTAAAAAACCCAAACGTGGAAAATCGGACACAGAAGGCACTCTGCAAATATCCTGAATACATGCTTAGTGACAAGTGACAAATAACAAGGGGAGTATGCTCTTCTAACATGCCTACCATCACAGCACTTCCTGAATGAATACATATATGTGCAATGGTGCTTCAACATCATGAATTCTTCCAGCTGAAGAACCACAACTCGCATGGAACTGAAGTACACTGTGACAGTAAAGAAACATGAAACATGCTTCCTTGAGAACTGCACCATGCACCACACTCCAGCTCACGTACGGGGTTTCCCACGTTTCGGAGGACCTGGGTAAAGATGGACACACAGCTACTGCAATTTCCAAACTGCAGAGAGGCCAGGGGACGAAAAGCAACAGCCCACTGAAACCGCTAGGTGCAGCCCCAGCCTTGGACTTGGCCAATCGAAGGCCATTGTGGGGTGTAAAATTGCCACTGGATGCGAGAAATAAAGAGGCCCAAGTCATGGTTAGGGACTTCAATGAGCGAAGGGCCCTGGATTGGGTGATAGAACAGGCTACCCAGATTTATGAAGTCCAAAAGCCAGCTGAGAACAAAAATAACCCCAAAAGTTCCAAACCATCTAACACACCCACTGCTGCAAAGGTGGCGAAGGTTAAAAAGATCCCCATTTTGGACTTGGAAATGGCAGGGCCCTAAAAATACAACCCCCCCTAATAAGCAGAATGAGAGGCAGAGGAGACCCACCGATCCATCCCAATCGGGTGGATGCCAGGCATGGTACTCGACAAATGCTCCATCTGATCCTGCCACCTACATCAGCCCAAGATACAAGGGTAACACACCCATCTTGGGGTATGTATGGACTCCACCGGCACAAGGGGGGGGGGTCCAATCAGGTAAGTACTGCCCCAGGAAACTACCCTCAAAACTTCCCTCAAAACTTCCCTCTGAACTTCCCTCAGGAGGGAAGAAATACTCCACCCTCCAACTTAAGTTTCTTTCTCAGTTACCCTCCAAACCCAATTTTCAGAACAATCCTCCTCTCTCTCCCCGCTTTCATGACAATAGAGCCCCAAATCAGGGAGAAGGGAGACCAAGGAGGATGGAGGGTTATCAGGGAAACCCTCAATAGCTGAGCTCTGCTGGGAGAAGGGACATCAACCCCTTCCGAGAGCAGCAAAGGTATGACTCCAGACCCCCAAACCAACCAGAAAGGATGTCTCAATTGGAGCGCCAGGTCCAAAGTTTGACACAAGACCTCGATCGCATGTTTAGGGCTCAGCAGAACCCTCAAATGAACATGGCCGCCCAGAACAGCTCAACACCCAGGTCTGGTGCTCGGAGCAATGACTGGGAGAAAACCCCGACAACCAACAGGTTCCAGAGGAGGAGGCCCGGGGGCAAAGGAGATGCAAAGCCCTAGAGGAGACTAACTTTCTCACCCGAGAAAAACCCCAATAAACCTCTGAACACAAATCTCACCCCCCAAAAAGGTGGAACCTAGAGATGGTAAGTAGGAGAAATCAGGGGTAAAAGAAAACCCATTATGTGGAGGAAGTCCACGTCATCCCGTTTGAAGGGGAAGAATCCCTGGAGAATTCAGGGAAGGAAATCTTCTCTTTCAGGGATGGGGCATCCCTCCCATGGAAAAATGGGTCCCAAAAGACCCTAAATTAGACTGTGTAAGTATGGCGACTATCCCAGAATCACCAATTCCTGAACCCCAACAATGTCACCCAGATAACTCTCAAAGCAATGGGGGATCCTCCCCCCAAACAGGTTCAGGCAACTGTCTCCAGGAAAAGGGGAGCATAGAAGAATCAGGGAAAAAGGAGGACTTCCCCAACCCGTTTGTTGCTGGGTGCAACATTTTCTTTAAAGATTCCCGGACTCCGACGCAGAAAACAGTCCAAGATCACACAGTGCTGTAGTTCAAAATAAAGAAATTAACTGGCAAGCTGGCACAAAATGCACATTTTCTTTGCCCCCCTTGAGGAGAGGGAAGGGAGATTTTATGCCTTCGTCAAGGTACAGGGTCAATGTGCATTGTCAGCGCTAATGGTTACGGGATCCCAAGCCACCCTTCCAGGGCAACTCCAAAACTTCGATGGAAATGATATTTCTGTTGAAGGGACTGCAGATCTGGAGATTAACATTGGGCGACATAGGGTGAAATACCCGGTGATAGTCGTCACTCCCGAGGGCACATCTTGTCTAGTGGGGAATGACCTCTTCCGGAGGTTATCGCCCCTAACTGACTGCTTGAACAAGGTCTTCTAACGGGCCAATCAAATTGAAACAAAGTACCAATTACGTGAGTTTAAATGGCACATGCCACATGATTGAACAACGGTCTGACCAAATCGAATTTCACTTTAGGAACAATCAAGTCCCAGACAACAGTGTCATCTCTGTAGGAGAACAAACTGGTGATGGGAACCCTTCTCCATTTTTGAAAATTAACCTTCCTCTCAGTTTTAAGTGGCATTCCACACTGGAAGGAAATACTCTGAAAAACCAGCTCAAAGTTTGACCGACATCCAGAAAAAGGGTGAAGAGGCGGTTTTTCCCCATTCAGGTAAATGAGGGGGGGAGCCTGTTCCCGCTAGAGTATGCCTGAATAACGGAAGAAGCTTCATCAGCAAAGAATTATTCAGGAAACTCCCAAAAGATCAGACCATTCCCATATTTAAATTGATTGATAAGTGGCAAATGGGCCTGGAAACTCCAAATTCCAAACATCTCCTGCCTAGCAGGTTCATGCCAAAAATGTCCATTGGCAACAAAAGCACTGAACATAATTGCTGGGTTGTGAGAGATGTCCCCTCCGCATCTTACTTAGGCAGTGACATTCTCAATCGATTCGCAATTAATTTGGACCTAATTAATTACAAAGCCTGGTCCCAACAAGGGGGTAAACCCATGAGCTTTGACAACACTGAGAAAGCATTTTGGTCAGCTCAATTGCTGGCATATGCAGTTGAAGTTCAAATAGGAGAAGAGGTCACCATCCCAGGACAGGTACAACAATTCACAATTCTACTAAAAATGAAGCGAGGACAGAACCTCAAAAACACAGACGCTTATATAAATTTGAATTATCACCTCTTACAGCAAGGTTTGTATTTACATCCAACACAACTAGCTGACCTAGAACACAACACCATTCGAATGTTAGTGGATAACAGCAACCCTATAAGTATCACTTTGTGTGCAGACACCTTTATTGGACTGGGGGTTGATGCCCAACATTATTCTATTGACTTAGGGAATGAGATCATGGGACCAATTCCAAATGACTGTTACAATTTTGACGACGATATCCCTCCGGACAGATTTTCACCCGGCAAGGGGGAAATTTCTTGGTGTACTCTTCCTACCCTTATGGTGGGGAATAGCTAACCTGTCACATCAGGAAGGATGAGGTGGTATTTCAAGTCAACAGTGACTACCTCCCCTCCTTGAAACCTCATGTCCAGTCCAATGCAATAACACTCAACTGGAGGATACCGCCGAAATTGCAACACTCGAGGTATTTCGAGGCTTTAGGCAGATGGTTAATGAATTAATCAACCTTGCTGATGCCTGTGAGACCGAGGAGCAAAAGCAGAAGCTGAAACAGGTGTTTTGGGATTTTCACTGGATCTGTGCTGTGTACTCGTAGGACGGTGGTCGCACCGAGATACATTCAACCTCCATACCTACAGACCCTGGGATGGCACCTGTATTTGTGAAGCAATACCGGTTGCTTCTCGCGTTTATGGAGCCACTCACAGAGATTATAAAAAACATAGAATCCCATGGGATAATTTGTCCAGTCCACAGTACCTTTAATAACCCGTTACTGGGGCTACTCAAACCCAATGGCCATAGGAGACTTTGCGCAGACCGTTAGGGAGTTAAATAAACTGGTCCACATGTCAAGGTGGCCTCTTCCCTACATCGATCAGGGACTGGCCCACATCCAAGGGTCAAAGGTGTATACCACCATTGACCTGACCAACGGTTACTGGACAGTAGCCGTGAGTAGGGAAGACCAGTACAAGCTTGCCTTTACCTTCGGGGGGCAGAAATACATGTGGACCCGAACCGCCTATGGATACATAAACTCTGGCAACAAATTTAACATCTTCCTGCATAAGGCCATGCCCGACTTGGGTGAAAGGGGAAACCTGGCCTATTTAGACGACGTTTCAATCAAGAGCTCAACTGTGGAGGAACACATAGCCGACATACGCTATGTTCAGACCCAGTTGCAGAATGCCGGAGAGAAACTGTCCTTTCAGAAGGCACAATAATGTAAGACCTGCGTGAACCTTTTAGGGCATGAAATCACCCCAGAGGGTTTCAGTCCCCAGGTGAAAAAGGTAGAAGCCTTACTGAAATTAAAAGACCCCACGACTCTGCGTGAACTACAGAGCCTTCTTGGACTTACTAATTATAGTAGAAAGTTCATAGAGGACTACGCAGAAGTCTCAAGATCCTTGGTCCATTTACTTAAGGCTGGGTCAAGTGGGAGTGGGGTCCAGAGCAAGCTGAGGCAGTGAAACAACTAAAGAGAAGCCTTTTAGAAGCACCTTGTTTGGCTTACCCCATAAATAACAAGGATATCTTCTTGGACACAGGGTTCTCAAATACTTGCTTAACAGCAGTATTATATCAAAAGCATGACAAGGTCAACAAAGTCATCTTGTATGCAAGCAAGACTTTGTCCTCTGTGTAGGAAAAATTAAACGATGTAAAAGGCACTCCTGGCAACAGTGTGGGTATTGAAGAATTACTGACAGTTTATCCAGAAGTAGCCCATCATTGTCAAGACCCCTCACCGGCCCTTGCAATATCTCCAAAGTGACCGAATCCGAACAGGGAATGTGAGTAATTCCAGAATTACTTCCTCGATTATGTCCATGCAAGGCTTTCCTGTGGAGGTCAGATATGGCCAAAACAAGAAGAGTCCACCAGGTGTAAGGTTTGGCTGACTTGCATGACTGTGCTCAAGAAAACTGTCTCGAAGATGAAAGTCTAAAAAGTATGGACGCGTACCTTACTTCCCCGCACAAAGTCTATGGGGAAGACATGTGCTAGGGGATACCCACAGTTTATGTGGATGGGTGCTCCTACAATGTTGATAATCGTGGGGAAAAATAACTAGTGGCTGGCTTTGGGAATGCCTGGGTGAATCATGCCCCAGAGCCCTCTGCTGGGTACAAGATTGGTGCCCAAAGTAGTCAGGTGGCAGAGTTTATGGTGTTACATAAAGCCATCCTCACTGTTGTGCAACACCAACTCAAAGAACTGGTCATAATCACTGATTCAGATTGTGTCAGGAATGGGTTCGTGGAGCACCTGATTAATTTGAAAAATCAAGGCATGCTCTGTGCAAATAACAAACCACTCAAGCATGGGAAATTAATTGAAGTAATCGATGATCTGGTCTCCTCTAATGAGATGACTATATACTGGAAAAACATCAAGGGTCACTCCAGAAATGAGGGACTAGACAAAACTAGAAATTACTTTGCTGACAAGTTGGCCAAAACCAGAGCCATCCACTGCGATCTCATAGAAACTGAATCCCTGTTGGGGGAAATCCAGTTTGCTGCTGTCACTAGGTCCCAAACCCATGCCCAAAAAGAACTCTCAACTGCCCATTGGAGTAAGGAAACCCCAGATGCTGATTTGATTACAGCACAAGAAGGGTAACCGATTATTGGGAAATTTTATCAACATATTGAAGACCCCGTGAATTTTCCTCGGACCGAATCTGATTATATCGGGAAAGAGGATCTCCGGGTGTTGATGACATTTTCCAAAATGTTCAGAATCCAAGACGGTTTGTTGGTACAGAGATCCATCTCTGGATGTGACCAGTGGGTGGTACCTACCTCATTCTGGAGCCTGATGTTAAGTCACGCCCATGACGCAGCCACTGTCAGTCATAGGGGGTTTCATACAACTTTGGAAATCTTGTGAGAGTTCACATATTGGCCACAAATGGGGTCAGGACCTCGACCTATACTTGAAGGGGTGTCTTGTGTGTGCTCAGTTTCAGCCAAGTTCCCTCACATACCGAGCTCCCCTACAAAAAATGGGAATGTCACTGGGCCTCATTACAAGTTTGGCAGTAGCCTTGCCGGTAAAACTGCCAGGCTACCCCCAAACTTGCAATTTTTTCCAGTGCCCGCAAATGGGCAATTACCAGGTCATTACGGCCCTGCCAGACCCGGTAATTGCCCATTTGCAGGCGCCAGAAAAAAGATGCTCCCCATTCCCATTATGCCCTATACGGCTGAATGGGAATGGGGAGGTTGGATGCACCGGCACCGTTTATAACGGTGCCGGTGTATCCCACATGCTGTGCTCGCGGGTGCCTTTCTGCCTGCCAGGTCCGACCTGGCGGGCAGAAAGGCACCCGCGAGCAGAACTCATAGTTTGCAGGTCCGGGAACTACGGTACCGGCATGCTTGCCGGTACCGTAGTTCCCAGGCCGGCAAACTTATAATGAGGCCCACTGCCTTGGTCAGACTTTCAAGTCAATTTCATCAGGCCCGTGATTCACTCCTCTAGAGGAAACAAGTACAGGTTGACCGTGACATGCTTGTTTACCAAGTGGGTGTAATGTCTCTCGGCCCCGAATTGTAAGGCTGAAACAGCAGCCGCCCTAATGATCAATCACATCTTCTCGCGTTTCGGCCTTCCCCAAAGGATTGAGTCGGGCCGAGAAAAAGTCATTTTACCAGTGAAGTGATGACAAAGATGTGGGAGTTACTCGGGGTGAAGCGAAAACTCCACATTGCCTACCATCCAGCCTCGAGTGGGGGCGTTGAGTGGTACAATAAAATGATTGTGGGCATCCTGAAGACATTTTTGGCAGACTCTGCACCTAGTTGGGACATCCGGCTACCGCTTGTCCTGATGGTCATCAGGTCTTCACCATCTTCTGCAACAAAAATGTCACCATTCGAGCTCATGATTGGGTGAAAAATGGTGCTACCTCAGCATATGCTCTACAGAACTCAAGAGCAGACCCTGAGCAAAGCGTCCACAACCCATGAGTACATTGAGAATTTACAAAAAAATACATTCAGCACGCTTTTGCTTACGCTCAGTGAAATCTAGAAAAGTCGGCAGGGAGATTCCGGAATGCAGGCAGCAGAGGCAGCAGCTTAATTCTGCAGCTCCTGGCCCTCTCCTTCTATTGATATCATTGTTGATTATGAACTCAAAGAAAAAGATTGATATTGCTGAAAATCCAACTCATAAGAAACCCAATCAAGCATCAGAGATGGGTGAAACTCCTAGCCATCAGGATATCTACTCCCTGCTGATGAAAGTGGCTGAGGATGTGGGGGAAGTAAAATCTTCCATGGCAGATCTTTCTCTGAAGGTCTCTCAGTTGGACAGCCGTGTTTCTGTTTTGGAG
Source organism: Ambystoma mexicanum (assembly GCF_040938575.1). NCBI lineage: Eukaryota > Metazoa > Chordata > Amphibia > Caudata > Ambystomatidae > Ambystoma > Ambystoma mexicanum. The sequence continues at coordinate 436,025,785 of NC_090940.1, forward strand.
AATGTTTCTAAATCTATGGGTACAGAAATTGCTGAGAGCTTCAGGGCATACAACAATTTGAAGGAAGAGTTACAGAAAAGAAAGGAGAAAGGTTTGGAGTTGGACTTGAACATGAGAAGTAAGAATTTGAGACTTGTGGGGATTGAGGAGCTAACAGAGAAAACCAATGAGAACTTGATCCATTTGGTGATTGATATATTGAAGGATTGCTTCAGTTATGATCGTATCACTCTGGAGGATATAGATCAAGTGTACAGAGTGGGCAGAAAAGCTGGCCCAAGAGCTAGACAGATTTTAATCTCTCTTATAAATACCAGAACAAAGGAGAATATTCTGAGAGCTGCGAGAGACAAGGGAAATGTCTGTTTTAAAGGGAACCCAATTTACATATATCCTGACTGTCCTAAAGAAACACTGTTGATCAGGAGATCATTTAAAGAGGCTAAAGACTTGGCAAGACTTCTGGGTGTAAAGGCTTTCCTGAACAGAGCTAATTTGCTGACATTCATTCTTCCAGATGGTGAGAGAAGCACATCTGATCCAAAAGAAGCTTTGGGATGGCTGGATCCTCTGCAAAATAGCTCTAAATTGAGGTCATAATCAGGTCTGATTCAACATTTTCCCCACCGGTCGTATAGTTAATGCCACATTGTTTATACTTTCATTATTTTGATTGTTTCTTGGGTGGATTGACATTAAATTTGCTGTTAAAATGGTGCTGACATTTGGAAACAGTTAAACGGATTCAGGGTTTAAAGAATGCTCACCCTGATTGTTATCGTCATTTTGCTGGCTGTACTGACAAGGTGGTTAGAGGAGAAGACTCTGATGCGTGCCGGCAGCGTAAGTCAGCTGATCTGATGGGAAAGGCTCGCTGACGGGACACGTCTCAGAAATGCTACAAACATAACTGCTTTCAAGGATGGATGGTGCTCTGGTTGTGATCGAGGTACGTGATATGCGGTGATCGCGTAAACAGAGATTGTACTGGATACCATCAGCTGCTGGGCCCATCTGCGCTATCTGTAGAAGGTGATTACGTGCCCCACCATTGATTTCCCTGGTCTTCATGGGCCTCCCCCTTCGGCGCAAAATCTTCAGATATGACCAACTGTTGGGCACATGTTTGAACACAGCTTCGCAAGTCATCCACCTGCAATCCTGCCCCACTCCTGATTCCTTCATCGGCACATATATATCGGACAGGAACTAGTCTGGTTGGCCTGATGATTACACGTCTCTGGTATTAACATGTAGACCCTACCGCCTCACATTTCGTTTCTACAACTCTACCTTCACGCCCTCCTCTTTATTAACCATTTATAAGGAGATTAGGTGATGATATGAGCTGTATCGTATATTACCTTCACTATGCTCATAAAGGTGACATTTGGCATTACAATCTTGCATTTCAAATCCTCATCCACGCGAGTGTACCAGGCTGGATCTTGTCTGATTGAGCCTGATGAATGCATGTTCTCTGGTGTTGACTCATGGACACAACTGCTGTTTACTCTCTTGTATAACAATGCTACTTTATATAATTTTCATATGCCAAGGAACCTGTGGATTTCGCTCCCCTCACAGTCTCAGAGTGGAAGAGGAGCAAGTTTATCTAGTTCTCGGGGCCTGGCCCGGAAACTACACAGTCTTTCGCTTCCTGGTCAAATGCTCATCGTGAAATAAATGTTTAAATGTTACAGGTATTTGTTCATGGATCTGCATGCTCTACTGAAAGGCAATGAGTTTGGAATTGTAATCGTATGGTATATTACTATTCTCATGTTTTTGATCCTAAGTTTATGGCGGTCTGGGGTCGATGATGGGGTTTGGATTGTTAGCCTTCAAAATTGAAACTTAATTGTATTCACTAGATTCTGAATATGATCGTTAAACTAGTGCTATATGTTATGTTTATTAAATGGGAGGGGATTGTGAGTGGTATGAAGAAATATGAACAAGAGGAATATATATTCAGATAACCTCACAGATTTTAGGCTGGTTTAGCACGGTTATCTGTTGGGCCCCCCCAGAAAAGAGCTCTCTCAGTCTGGGGAGATTCGGAGCACTTTTTTTGGGGACAATCCATGATGGGAAAATCTACATGACATTGAGGAAATAGTGAATAATACAACCTACAGTTCCATGCCCATTGAGGTTTGATTAGATGTGGGCAGCATTTGTGTTGAAATATTTCCTGGGGGTGAGGGGGGTTGAGGTTGGTGATGGGGTTTGGATTAGCTGCCTCCACAATGCAGCTTGGTTATTCTGTAGGAAAATTAATGTGATCATCAAAGCTTTTGGTTTGTAATATAGTTATTAAATGGGAGATGATTTGTTGGGGTTGGTAGATATTAGACTGAGAAGATTAGAGGATTTCATGGATTTTAGGAGGGTTTGGCTTGCTTATTTGCTGGTGGGATAGAATAGAGCTATTGCAGTTTTTGAGGAGACTGCAGTGTGGGGGGAGGTGGGAGCACTTCCCTGGTGGTGGACGGGACAGTTTTATGTTATTAAAGGAGGTGGAATAAAGCAACCTATAGTCCCTTGCTCTTTGGTTAGTGGAATGACATACTTGAGATATGATTTAGTGTGAGCAGATTTTTACTAGGGTGGTTATGTTTATTGATTTTAAATGCTAGCTATGCAATATATTGAATTTTGCAGTTCATTCTATTTACATTCAAGACTAATGCTTTATCTTCTTCTAAGGGGTTTGCTTGGGATGTGGAATGTTGGAGGCATATGAGTGGCCTCAGAAACGTTTATGAATTATTTCTCAAAAGGGAAGGGAGATTGTTTTGTTATGATGATTTCAAACATAAGGTCTCAGCATCTTCTGGAGTATGATATTTGTTCAAGGTCTTGGTATGATTTATTGTATGCCGGTTTTTGGGCAGGATGGGATTTCGGGGTTAAGACTTTTGAAATTGGACTGTGACTTAATTTCCATTGGGGACAATGGTTGGGTCAGTTGGGTTTTTAAACTTGCTATCAGATTTAAGTGTGAGTTCATGCGGATTTAGGAGAGGTGCCCAGAGCACTGGACTGTTTGGAATGTATTGTTCATATTCCACATTACAGTTGTTGTTGGTCTCTTGCTTCTGTTTCAGAGAGGGTGGGTGTGGGATCACTTTTGTAAATTTTTTTTAGTCTGGTACCTTTGCATGAGTGGAGATTGGGTTTGTATGAGCTGAATGGTATGAGCAGAGTGATGCAGATGGGTGATGAATTGCGCGTGATCCCATGGAATGCGAATGGTTTAAATAATATAAATAAGAGAAAGAGGATTATGACTTATTTGAACGATCTGAAAAGCAATATCTGCTTTATTCAAGAGACACATCTCTTAGATGGGGAATTAGAAAACTTGAAGAAAGGCTGGATAGGGAAAGTTTATGACTCGTCTTTTAATTATAGATCAAGAGGAGTAGCAATTCTAATTATGCTAAAATGCTGCTATAAAGGTTTTGAGAGACATTTCGGATAGAGAGGGGCGGATAGTCGCCTTGTTGATCAACATTCAGGGGTCCAATGCAATTTTATGTAATATATATGCACCATCAGTGGATGATGGGACTTTCTTTAGGAAAGTCGTACAAACTATACAGGACTTGGGTTCCCAAAACATCATTCTAGGAGGTGATTTTAATGTAGTACTGGATCAAGGTTTGGACAAAAGTAAATGTAAGCCAAGAACACTAAATGATAACCATTATTTGGCTTTGATAGACCTACTCACTGAACACAACTTGAAGGATAGTTGGAGATTGGAACACCCCTCGGCCAGAGAATATAGCTTCTTTTCAGGATCGCATGCGGTTTATTCCAGGCTAGATGTGTTCTTGATTGCAGGGAAAATAACTGAGAATTACAGGACGAGTGAAATTGGCAACATTCTTCTTACTGGCCATGCGCATGTGGTCATGTATTTGAAATTATACTTTACCAGATTGAGGAGAAGGGTGTCAGAAAAATCCATTACATCAATTCAAGGTCAGGATGAGCGGATAACCTTTCATCCGAAGGAAATCAATTATCCCTTCCAAATTTTTTATACAGAGTTACACCAAAATGAATCATGCATCACTGGCAAAGGTGACCGGTTCCTTGAAGGGTTAAAGATTCTGAAGCTCACAGAAAGTGCATCACGAGCGCTTCATGAGGACATCTCTCTAACCTATCGAGCCTGTTGCCACCACCTCTATAACATCCGCAAGATCCGCTCCTCTCTCACATTGCATGCTTCCAAACTCCTAATCTCCTCCCTTATTTTCTCCCGCCTCTTCTACTGCTCCTCTCTTCTCTTTGGACTCCCTATCTCTCACCTAACTCCCTTAAAATCCATCTACCACTCTATCCGTACTCTATGGCTCCTCAGCCCTCGTGACTCTATTTCTTCCTCTCTTTCTCAACTTGACTGGCTTCCCTTGCTCTCACAACTGTAATTTCAATTCCTCTGTCTTGTCTACAAATCTCTCCATGACCTGGCGCCCCCCTACCTTTCCTCCCTCCTCTGATTTTACTCCCCCTCCCACTCTCTCCGCTCAGCAAAACTCTACCTCCTCACTGTACCCCCAGCCCCATGTGCCTCCTCACGCTTCCGCTCCTTCCAACTCTTGGCCCCCCTACACTGGAACTCCCACCTGCTCTCCATCCACTCCACCCCTACCTACTCATCCTTCTGCCACTCCCTGAAAGCCCATCTTCTTCACTCCCCCCCTGACTTCCCTTCCCTACCCCTCCCCTGCTACCCTTGCCCCCCTCCTTTCCCCCATCCTCTCTCCTTCCCCTTTGACCTTAAATTGGTAATAAATACTACTTAAGTGCAATGCGGACACCAGATCCCTCCCCCTTCCATTCCCCTCCCCCCTCCCTCCTCCTCCCCCTACCTCAAATCCTACACCATAACTCCCTTCACCTACCCCCTCCTCTACCCTCTCCCCACCCTCTCCCCCCTTGTTAATAGTTCTACTTATTGTTCTAATGACCTGTTCATATTTGTAAATATGCTCCTCTCACTTTTGTACCTGTTGTTATATTGTAAAGCACTTTGGTTTAAAGCACTATATAAATTCAATAAACATAAACATAAACATATAATGATTGAAGAAATTAAAAGAGCCATCAGTAGGTTGAACGTTGGGACGTCGCCGGGACCACATGGTTTACCGGTAGAACTCTATAAATTGCTGCCGAATTCAGCGCTGGTTCTATTGAAGGACATATTTACAACATCTATGGCGAAAGGCTCTTTACCGCCAACCACTAGACATGCAATTATCTCAGTCTTTCTAAAGAAAGGGAAAGATGATACCCTCCCTACGAGTTACAGGCTAATTAGTCTGACTCTTTCGCTTTAAAGAGGGGAACGTGGCAAGGGTGCCCTCTGTTCCCCTTGTTGTTTCTTATTGCAATTGAGCCTTTGGCTGCAGCGCTTAGGCTGGAATCTAGGTTGCTCGGTTTGAGTTGTTGGGGGATTCAACAAAAATTGTGGCTATATGCCGATGATTTACTTTTAGTCCTCAGAAATCTAAAACAATCTCTACCCGTGCTAATGGAAATTCTGTCGTTATTTCATCTGTCTTCTGGCTACAAAATAAATTGGACTAAGTCAGAAATACTGCCTTTGGTGCCATATTGTGATAGGCAGTACATTACAAACTTAGGATTCAAGTGGTGTGCTGAACAATTGTTGTACTTAGGGGTCTGGATAACCCCTAGGATTACTGACTATGCACAAGAGAATTTGAAAATGATATGTACTGATTTCAAACTGGATCTGGTACGCTGGAGATTACTCCATCTTTCACTCTGGGGGAAGGTGAATGCTCTCAAGATGGTCTCAACTCCAAAGATCAATTATGTTCTGATTATGATTCAGCTGAACATCGACTCAAAACATTGGAAAGAATTAGATAGGCTAATGCAAAATTTCCTTTGGGACCAAAAACCACCCAGATTAAAGCTATGAGAATTGCAACTGCCATTGGCAAAGGGTGGGCTGGGAGTCCCTAATTTTAGGGCCTACCATCTCGTGTTTGTTTCACACTTTATGTTTGCTTTTCTTGTGGCCGAACCGGATGAGTGGGTGACTGCTGAAACTAGCTACAATGGGCCTCTCTTGCCCAGGGCGATTTTAACATCAGTTTGCGGGTCTGGCTGTGTGAAAGATCCCTTGATTGCTTGTTTGAGGAGTCCTTGGAAGAAACTGTGTGCATTTTTTAAAATAGATGCACTTAAAGACCCTGGTGCATCGATATGGATGAATCCAAGTATTAAACTGGATGCAAAGGTTCTTTTTTGGCTTGAATGGTTTCTAGGAGGTGTTTGGTAGATTGCTGATCTTTTCAGGAACAGGAAATGGATGACTGCCAGAGAAATTGAGGAACAATTCTGTATTACTGCTTTCAATATCTCTGATTATCGAAAACTCAGAAGAGCAATGGGTGAGATAGATTTTGGGACCCAGTTGAATCTGGACTTGTTCTCCATGAAACCAAAGCTGGGGAGGGGAGTTTCGCCAGCCGAGTTTATGGTTTGGTTGTGGCAGAATACAAAGGAAATGACTCCATGAGGGAAGAGTAGAGTCGAATGAATTGGATGCGATATACCGAATGAGCTGTGGTCAAGAATGTGTGGCAATGTTAGACTCTGTTCATTGGGGCTTGGTGAAAGATCACGTCAGATTAAGATTTTGAATCGCATCTTCTGGACCACTGAGCGGTTGTGGACGAGTGGTCTGGTGGATAACTCTGATTGGTGGGCATGTGTGCATGAATCCGGTACCCTTGAGCATATGTTGTGGGATTGTATAAAGGTGAGAGGATTTTGACTGCATTTTGATGTGGTCTGTGAGAGGGTACTAGCAGAGAAGTTTGATTTTGATTTTAAAACTTTGGTGTTGGGGAGTGATCAGATATTGGAAGGGAGCACATTATGCCAGAAGAAATGGTTATTCAGAGGTGCTAAGATGGGGAAGAAACTAATCTTAACCAGTTGGAAGTCTGCTATACCCCTGAAAATAGATGTTTGGATCACAGAAATGCATAATTTGGCGGAGATGGAAAGAGTGATATATAGAAGAGAAGGGAAACTCTCGCTGTTTGAGAATATTTGGGGGAATTTTCTATCGATGTACTAGATTCATGATGTATGTGAACCTGGGGCGGGGTCTAGGGGAATGGGGGGCTGGAAAAATGGTTGGTACTGGGAAGGGGAGATATTATAGTAAGTATTAAGGATGTTGTACATAGTTCTTATTGTCTAGTTTTGTTTGATTTGTTCTGATATTTCAATGTGATTTATTATGCTTTGATCTTATTTGTATTACGTAAATCTGAAAATAAATAATAAAAATAAATAAATAGAAAAGTCAGCAGAGCGGATGAAAACCCACTACGACTTAAAGACCACAAAGAAAGAGTACCAAGTAGGAGACATGGTCTACCTGTACAATTTTCAAAGGAACCAGATCAAAGAGCGAACGTTCTTCCCCTCCTGGCGTGGTGCCCTTGAAATTTTAGATAAAATCTCACCTGTCGCCTATAAGATCTGCATCTCTAAAGGAGAACAGATGGAATAGAAATGGGTTCACATCAATCAGTTGAAAAGCTGTCATCCCAGACAGAACTTGCGACTGATTGAAGAACCCATTGAGGGTAGAGCGCAGGAACCATCTGAAGAATAAAGGTAAAGAATTGGAACCCGGATGGAGAAAATCATACATTTACAGGGAGTAGACCAACTTATATTCATTTTGAAGTTATTAAAAACAATAATCATGTTAAAAGAAATGGTGATGCATAAAAAGTCATGTGTATCTTGTTCTTTTGTTTTCAATTCGCATGTCAATACTGGGAAAAATAGTACTTTATGAAATACTTAACCTCTCTTTTATTCTTGGCAGATTAAATAACTCCTTGCCTGTACAGGCCACAGGTGGAGCCGCCGGAAAGGGAAGGGACCAGGGTCAGAAACCAAAATCCAAAAAGAGCGCCATTCCCTCAGGACCAGGAAAAGAGCAGTTGTGCTCCCACAGAGATCCCTGGAACAAACCCAGGCCACAAGGAAACAGACACCCCACTCTCTCCTTGCTCTTCTCTCTGTTTTATTCATCAAAGAATCAAGCGGGGGGATCTGTGGGGTGAAATCTATCCCCTAGATGTGAGAAATAAAGAGGCCTGAGCCATTTGTGCTTGCTTACTGAAACAAAAGCCCAGAACAGAAATGATGTCGGATATAACGCCTAGTGAACCTAAATCGCAAGGGAAAGAAAATGGGCCTCAATTGCAAAGGTTAAAATGTGTGCAATGCATTTTGTGAAGGGAAAGAAAGACACGTGGCAATTATGTTTTGACAATCTATGGAGAGCTCCACCGACAGATATGGAAACCGCAGTGTACAGTATCTTCAATGGGATGCCAGAATTGCGTTTCAAGCAGCCACAGTAAAACTGAGCCTTTTACATGTACATTAAATCAAGTATGTAATTTTATGTTTCTATCCAAGATTACCAACATGCTCAGCAAAATGCCCACCAGACTTTCAAGCTTGGGCATGGTGTTCTCACAATGTGAAACTGAACCCCAGGACCTCCCCCTGTTAACCTGGAGATTCAGGCCTGGTTGTCATCATCCATCAGAACAATTTCTTAAATATAGAAGAAAGAATTACTTCTTAGACCAGAAACGCAGGGAAGAACAGATAGGCCCATCTCTGTTCTTGCAGCAGGATTGACCTTGAGGTCACAAAGCCCATAAAGTTCCCGTTAGGAGCTGAAATCAGGACATCACATGCCTTGAAGGGGTAAGCTAACATAAACACAGATCTCTCTGCTTATGCCACATGCCTGAAAGAGAAGTGACACTTTAAAAAAAGGTGGGGGCCCAGCAAATGAGGAGTGGAACTGCCAAATTACTTAAAATGGGAGGAATGCATTTCATCTCATAAAATGGACATTGTATATTGCACAATGGTCATTGTAGGCTTTTATTAAAGATGACAGTCAACCCTTTCTAACCATGCTAAAACGATTTTGGTGGGATAAACACAACTAAACTTATTAATGAAAATGTGATCTGGGCTTTCCCGTGATTGACAGAGATGCGAAAGTTGATAAAAGCATGCCAATCATAATTAACATGACACCCGTAAAGTGGCATATTTTTTACTGATATGGTTCCTGAGTAAATGAAGAAAAACTGTATCTCTTCACAGAAAGGACGTGCGGAGTCTATACTAGTCTTATCTCATTTGCCTTAAAATGTAGTTCTTGTAAATGTATTCATACATGTAAAGTTCTGGAAATTAAGGGTACTTGCCATGTTTAGATATTTTGAGTTCAAAAACATGACCGAGCCCATCTGCCAAAGTGGGATGATGAATCTCTCTCCTACTGCTGCTTACCCAAAGCACTCCCCCATCCCCTTGTCCTATCAGCACCCAGGTGGGAGGGGGTTAGGGAAGAATAGTCAATCCCTTCTGCGGGAATCAAGACAAGTTAGTGATGTCATTTGCCCTATAAATAAGCCAGTTTGCCTCAGAGCTGGAGTACTTCCACTAATTCCAAGATTTGACCTGCTGCTACAATCTGGCCAGAATATACCAGCAGAGAGAGGCCTAATTTTGCAGTGGAGTCAGGAGACAAAGAAACTGGAGGAAAGAGAGGAGACCCTTGAATGACCCCCCTTGCTGTTCCAGCAGTGTGTCCTGATGTTTCCTGATGCCTGATCCTTAACTTTTCCCATAACATCAAACCTCTCACAAACATGTTAAAAAAAGGTCAACAATACTTGTGTACAGAAAAGGCTCAAGACTACTTTAACCTACTCAAAAGAGCCTTTTCTTCAGCGCCCATTCTTAGGTTACCTGACCAAAAGAAACCCTTTTTATGTAAAGCAAAGCCTCAAATTCAGCTATTGGGACCGTGCTTAAACAAGAATTGGCTACAGGAATTGAAAACCCTATCGCATATATTTCAAAGACTTTGTCTCCTTCGGAAAACAACTATACCGTCTTAGAGAAAGAGCTTTTGGCCATTAATAAAGCATGTCAGGAGTAGAGACATGTATTGCTTGGTTCAATTCTACAAAACTTAGAATGTCAAAACATTTGCTAAGCCAGGTGGGCCTATTTCTTTTCCTCTTTTGGCATAAGTTTACATACATTCCTGGTTCTGTTAATCAATTTTCAGATGCATTAGCCGAAGTACAGGAGAAGAAACAGACAAACGTTTACCCGAAAAACAAATTCCACAAACTTCTTTTCTTTGTCATAAACCTCTTACAAAAGCCTAGTATTATCAGAAACTGCAAAACAAGACATTATCACATATGCCTTACAACAATAAAATGGACTATTGTTTCATGGACATCAACTATACATGCCATCTATTCTCTTGCAACAGGAGATCCTAAGACTTTGTCATGACCATAAAACCGCTGGTCACACAGGAATTCATACTACTCAAGACCTAATTTCTCATAATTTTTGGTGGCCGAACATGACAACAGACGTCAAGGATTACATATCCTCCTGTATGATTTGCCTTCAAAACAAGATACCCGGTAAGGCACGAGTAGGTAAGTTAGTCCGACCAGCTCTACCTTCGCAACCGTGGGAAAGCATCTCCACTGATTTTATTGTGGATTTACCACCTTCCTCCGACAACATGGTGATCATGGTAACCATTGATTCCATTACGGAGATGGCGCATTTTAACCCTATTGTCACAGTACCAACAGCAGCCCCAATGGCATCCAGTTTCCTTCACACTATTTTCAGACTGCAGTGACTTCCCAAAACAATCTTATCTGACTGTGGACCTCAAAATACTTCCACCGTTTGGAAGTAGTTGTGCAAAACATTGGGGATACAAAAAGCCCTTACATCTGGATTCCACCCTCAATCCAATGGACAAATCGAAAGATTGAACCAATCTTTGGAACAGTATTTACGATGCTTCATTTCAGCATCACAACATAGCTGGAGCTCTTTAACACCACGTGCGTGATTCGCATACAATAATTCCATTCACTCGGCCACTGGTAAAAGCCCCTTCTTTTGTACTTATGGTTATCATCCTTTGATCCTACCCACTGTTATTAACCCATCCTCCAAAGAACCTTCAGTCGATGAAATGATAACAGACATTCAAACAGGGCATACCTCTGCCCTGCAAGCATTGGACGGGGCTAGAGCCAGATCTAAGTTCTATGCAGACAAACAGAGATCACAGGAAACTGCTTTCAAGACTGGTGACTTCCTACCCAAGAGTATGATTCCTTCAAAATGTTATCCTTTTTTATTTTTTATTTTTTTACTACATGTTTTGTAGTTTGTACACAAACTTTTAACATTTCATCTGATCTTTTCTATTAGATGCATTATTTACAGAAATAAGAATAAGAGGAGGAAAAAAAAAGAAAGGGGAAGAAGTTTAAGAATTAAAAAATCTAGTCGATATTAATTTGTAGTTCCATTAATTTTTCCCAATATTGCATTGTCCTAAATATAAGTGGGAAATCATTTTCACTCATAATCTGTTCCCATCTTTCTGCTGCGTCATATTGGATTGATTGTTGGGGGAGCATCTGTCCAAAGATTTTTCTTGTTTCAGATAGGGAGGGGCAATCAATGAAAAGGTGGGGAGAGATTCAATTGAGTCTGCATGTTTGCAAAATCTGCAGGATGCTTCCTTGTTGGGAATTTGCCTGGTGATTACGAGGTATTCTCTAGTTGGTGGGATATTGGGACGAAATCTGAAGAAGGTGTCTCTTATTCGCTTACATGGGAATTTTGTTAAGTATTTTGGTGGTTCATTTAGGGATCTTGTCTCGTATCTCGTATAGAGTGATAGTCTGTATTTGCTTTTCTCTTCAATGGTGTGTATCCAATCTAGTTGGAGAATCAATTTCTTTGCTTCCATTGGTCGATTAATTAGTGTTTCGCTGCTTATTTCATAGTTTTTAAGAATTTGGCAGCAAAATGTTCTCCTAAATTCTTTGGTCCTTTCAGGATCCTAAATGCAGTGGGTACAGTTGCCTGTCAAATTCAATTACCTCCTTCATTGAAGAAGATAAATCCCATCTTTCACATTTCACAACTCAAGGCTCATATAACTGACCGCTTTCAGAGAAAACAACTTAGCAAACCAACTCCTGTGGATAATGAAGGAACGGAATATGAAGTTTCAGCAAATGTGATTCTCAATATTTCAGGGGCAGACTACAATATCTTTGGAACTGGAAGGTATACGGCCCTTCTGATCGTACCTGGGAACCAGCTTTACATGTTTACACCTCCAAACTTGTAGAAAGATACCACTGCACTCGCCCTTGGAAACCGGGTCTGCTCCAGCAGGGGGGGGGCATACTGTTAGGAAACAGAAACCAACAACTCTCTCTGTATGGAACAAATGGAGAAATGGCCATCCAATGCATTACAGACTCCACTCAAGATGGCAACTGCTGCAATCTATTCTATCTCCAGTGGACGTTCTAGTGTTCCCTAGTATGGTGTCTGATGTTTTCCCCAACAACTATTTCTCCTGAAGAACAGAACATAGCGGTGCGTTCCTATGTTATTGCTTGGTTAGCGTTCATTGCCGCTTGTTTCCTCTCTCTTGTCCCTCACGTAATTTAATTTTTTTCGGGACCGTTTTATGCCTTGCCTTCAAATGGGAATTCTCTCCCTACTCTGCCACTTTCTTGTGCCGTGCAGCTCTCCATCTCTGCAATGCCATTGTCCAAATCCGTTCAGCTGCCTAGTGGTATTTCTCCCTTCTCAGTTTTCGCTCTTTTCCATTCTTTTGTTTTCTTTGCAGTTAACTTGCTCCACGCTGTTCTGTCTCAGCGCGGTTCCTTTTCCACCGCCTTCCTGCCTTTCTTCCTTCTGGTTATTTCTTCCTGTCCTTTGTGTCTTTTTTGAATCTTCATCTTGAAACCACAAAGAATTGAATCCAGTATTACCATTATTCTGCCTTGGAGTTCCCATTACATTCTTTAGAAGACCACAACTACCAGCATTCCTCTCTGGATTACGATTCTGGACTGCATTTCTACTGACCTCCACCAGGTTTTATTCCCTGCAATGGTTTCCAGAGGGCTTAGCCCAGCGGTATTCAAACTGTGGGGCGCGGCCCCCTAGGGGACCGCGGGTGCATGCCTGGGGGGCCCCGAGAGCTCAGCATGAAATATATAATTTTTTTAGTTGGAAGAAATGGGCGGGGGTGGCTCACATGGTCGGGCTGAAGCATGAAACTGTCTCAGGCAACAATGAAAAAGTGGCCCACAGTTGTAAATGGATATTCATTCCTTTAGTCACAGACTGGGCCTCATTACAACTATGGTGGTATGGTAAGAACGGTGCCGGTAAGCTACTGGCACCGTTGCTACCGTACCGCCATAGTAAGAGTTGTGCTCACGGGTGTCTGACAGCCTGCCAGGTCTGACGTGGCAGGCCGTGTGGCACCCGCAAGCACAGTTCGTCGGATGCACCGGCACCGTTATTAACAGTGCCGGTTCATCCGAGCTCCCCATTCCCTTTCCCCATTCTCATTGAGTCCCTTTGGGGCTCAATGGGAATGGGGATCTACCGGTACCGGCACCCGCAAAAGGGCAGTTATCAGGTCCGCCTAACTCGGCCTAACTGTAAAATTACAATGACCTGGTAATTGTCCATTTTTGGGTGCCGGACCAGGATGCAACTCCGTCGGCAGCCGTGCCGGTTTTACCGGCACAGCTACCGCCAGAGTTGTAATGAAGCCCACTGTTTCAATAGTACCCAAGGGGGTGCTTTGTGTTAAAATGTAAGTAAATTGTGATATATTCAGCAACAATGGTCAAAATTACTAACTGCATAGTTAAATAACTCATCAAACTGGTCCACATTGGCCAAAATGGTGGCCCATTTTGACTGGCCCACAATAGCATTTTACATTTTTGGTACAGGCATTGCCCTATAGGCCTGTCCGAGCCTGGCGGCTCATCCATAATGGCGAGGGGACGCCCACCCAGTGGCCCCTCACCCATTATGAAGGAGCTAAGGAGCCAGCCCAGTGAAACAGTGAGCACTCCCTCGGTTGCTTTTTCCAGCTAATGGAGTTCCTCTGGGCTGGCTGGAAACACTGTTTCCCTTTGACAGTTCAGTTTAGTTCCCCAGCCGCACATGCTCACTGAGCCATGCAAGTGCTGGGGCGTTTTGCTTCGCCAGCATTGCATAGCTCATTGGAAATGAGCTCCTGTGCCAGAGACAGAGCAGCCTGGAGCAGGCCATTTCAGCACCCACACGCAGGCCAATGCAGAAGGTACGTTCATGTTCATTGTTTTTATTTAAACATGTGTATGGATGCGTGTATGCTTATGTTATGAGTGAGTGTACGGTGATGGATGCTCATGTGAATGATAGCGATTGCTGTATGAATGTGCAGTGCCTTGCATACACACATAATCATGTTTATTGTGTTAGGACCAGTGGGGCCCAGGGGACATGGATGGTATCTTTTTACTGGACATCTATCATTCAAAACCCTCTGCATTGTACACAAGGCTTTCTGGGGCCTGGGTCCAAAATACCTTCACCTATCCCTCCACAAATACCTCCCCTCTCGAGCTCTTCGCTCCTCTACCTCCAACTCCCTCAGGTTCAGTCATTTTTCAAAGAAACGAGCTGTGGGTAGATCTGTCTTCGGCTGGGGCCTCCCTCTGGACAGCCGCCCTACCACTCTAAAACTTGAGAACCATCTCCGGTTCCGGAAGCACCTCAAGACCTTCCTCTTTTCTTCTGCCTTCGCCACCCTCTGGGCCCAGGTACCTGCTCACCCTGCCACCCTCCTGCACTGCCTCCGGGCCACCCCTTGCACTGGGGTCTGTATCTGTACCCATACAGCCCCCCTTTTTCTTCCTGCACTTATCAGACCTACCCTGTCTGCTACCTTAAACGTAGCACTTGCAAATTGCTGGCTGCACTACCACTGTTTGTTGCCTTTATTATTTATTTATTGTTATTTATCTGTTTCTCCTCTGCTTCGCACTTTCCACTTCTCCCCCTTTCATGCACTTTTCCCCTCCCCCTCTCCCATGCACTTGCACGTTCTCAATGTCACTGGGCCCAGTAAGATCGTTGTTTTATTCTCCTCTGTTCCCCTTCCTTGCCTTCTCGTGCTCTGAAACACTTGTGTACGAGCGCGATAGAAATAAAATTACAATATCAATATCAATGCCTGCCGCCTGGGCCCCCCAGCACCAATTGCAAACTGTTTGGCTATTTACCCATTTTTTGTTAAAAGTATGCTCTACAATGCATTATTTTAACCCATTATTTTAAAAAAATTCAACCTCCTTTATTGGTTCGGGTTCCCTCACTATGCTCGGTCACCATGGCATTTTTGGGGAAAATAGTTATGCCCCTCCAATGAAAAAATATCACCAGCCGCCACTGGCCCTCAGACTGTGTTGGGAATGGGATGGGGGGAACCCAGGGACTACGGTGGGAGCACAATGGGCGGGAACCATGGGATAGTGGTGGGAGCAGAGTGGGGAGAGCCCAGGGTGTGTGATGGGGTGGGGAGAGACCAGCGACTGGGTAGGAGTTGGATGAGGGAGCCCAGCGACTGTGATGGGAGCAGGTGACGGCGTGCAATATATACTGTCCATTTGGCATTTCTGGGGGTTCCCGACCTGCCCAAATTTTGCTCAGGTGGGCCCCGGCCAAAAAAGTTTGAAGACCACTGGCTTAGCCCATCGGGTGCACAGAGTTCTGTTTCTATTGGAACTTTGGACACCTGGTGGGATTCTCCCACAATTCACCATACTCTGCTGCGACAATTTGTGAGTAAATATATAAAGGTGAATTGTAACAGGGCACGTGTCAGAGCAACTGAGATGCTCTACATAAAGAAACGAAAGAATATTTCACATGGGCCAGACAAATCAAAAGTGTACAAAGCCCTCGCAATGAAAGTCAGAGAGGATCACTTATGTCAAGCGGATGCCCCGATCAATGAGCAGAGCAGTTCTGTCACACTTCAAATGATCTCAGTGTGGGAGAGACCTGACTGATTGAGGTACATTCTGGATAGGGAGGGTCTGATAGCTTGAGATGCACTGTGCACATGGTGTCTGGAAATTGAGGTTCCCAAGTGGTACAAGTAACTGGAGGACTGGTACTCTCAAGGGAGCACTGACGAGTGCCCCCAAGTGAGCTACGGTAGGCCAATAACTTGAACCACTGGGAAGGAGGGTCACCACTTCTCGTGGACATTATTGAAGTGATGTGAAGGGCCTTGAACAGCTGATGATGAAATGGCAAGAAGAACCTGGACAAAGATTACAAACACAGCCTGGACGAGCACCCTACAAAATATCAAAAGGTGCTCTGGAAATCAGAGAATCCATCCTATGCAACTAAGATGTCTATCCAGAACATATTAGACCCCAGCCAGAATGTTTAGGGTGGGCATTGCTGACTGTGGTGGATGCTGGTGCTGTGATGAGCCATAGGCAGGTACACTCCATATGCTGAAGCCATGCAGTAAAGTAAGAAAGTTCTGGAATGAAGTCCTAGTCAGAATTAACCTAGTCCTGAGGCCATCAGTCTCCATTGAGACCAGGCTTGTAATATTCGCCTTATAGTTCAATGCATTTCAGTAAAACAAAATGGCTTCCTTTAGTAGTCACCAGTGCTGAGGGAGACATTCTGAGACTCTGGAAGTACAGGAGGAAACCAGGCATCACAATATCTGGTTTCCTCCGTTCCCTCCAGCATCTCAAAATTGATCCCTTGGGTCTTGGACTTGGAATACGTAAGTGGAGTACAGCAAACATGGAGGACCAATTGGGTAAGTATGAATATATTTGGAGAGACTTCCTGAATGTATATGGCATATAAACTGCAGGGAGGTAGGTATGGTACAGGGTTCCCTCATATAGCCCACCCTTTCCTTCTTTGTGCCATCTTTCTCTCTATCTTTGTCTTGGCCTTCCCCCATCTCTTCTGCTATATGGTCTAGGTTTAGCTATATGATATTACACATGTTCTTGCTGAAGTTATTTAGCTGTGGAGAGAGTGAGAGGACCTTAGTGGATTTGACACATGATTACACAGCTGTGATAAACTCCTGAGATTTTTGTGTTTATCCTCTGATGCAAGGTTTCATTTTGTAATGATGACATTGAAAAATACAAATGTTCATAAAAAAAGAGAGATAAACAGAAAGTTGACTCGGAACCATCACAAACTTCAAAGTCAAGGGCGGTTTACATTTATTTTAGGCTTTTACGTGAGTTGGTTGGATGTTTGATTAAGATTTAAGATCAGAAAGCCCTGGGCTGAATCAGACTCAGTTAGTTTCTCATCTAGAGAAAACAGTAGCTCCTACAAGGCACCCTTGTTGTCTTCTCAGCAACAGTTCAATCAAAACTGTTCTCTGAAGCTAAGGGACAATCAAATACAATACATAGTTAAATGCAGTAACGAAAGGAAAGTCAATGTTGCCAAATTTGTTTCAAAAGTTTAAAAAAACATGTATTTAACCGAAATCTAGACATACATATATGAACTTACTGGGGCCTTCCAAAGTCTTTCTTTCCCTATAGTAAACCCTGGAAATAGCAAAGCAGGATCTTCAGACGATGTTGTGCGGGATGCATCTGTCGATGAATCCCTGGAAATTCCTGGCTTCGCCAAGTGAAGAACGCAAGAAATCCAATACTTAGATCAATGTAGAGAGTGCCCCCAGTGAAGAATTATACGAGAGTGGCCCCGGTGAAGGAATATGTGTTCTGACGTTGCTGCAGGAGCCCTCAGACGCCTGAAGCACTTGGCTAGGAGGTCTTGTTGAGCCTCCCTGGTGGCTCCACAGAAATCCCTGCACCTTCACACTTTGGCTCTATTTGAGTATCCATCTAATGTTATTAAATGTAATCGACTAGTGGTATTCAGGGTTGCACCACAGTGGAGAGATCCCGGTCATGCTTATGTTTTTCTCCGCTGCTGAATGTTTCATCCTCCCACAGGATTGCTTGCTGAGGTTTTACACCACAAATATTTCCATTCACAAACTTCTCCAGAAACCCAGATTGTATGCTACCATTGGAGGGATTGAGGACAACAGTATCCCCCAAAGCATTCCACGTAGTGCTTGTTTTTGATGGATACAGCTTCTGATACCAGTATCCTCATGATTCAGAAGAGGTAAAATATTCTCTCTCCCAGACTCGGTGATCACAGCAGTGCCTTCAGGTGGTGGTTGCCCATGGAGAGCTACCACTTCAACCCCTGAGTACTATTGGATGGGCATCCTATTTTAGTTCTTTTTGAAACACAATAATGAAATATATGCATTGACGAGCATCTATAGCTACCATATCTGCATTTGGTATTTGTATTTGGGTTTATATAGGGAAATCCTGGCGAGGAGGCAACACAGTACTGTGCAAGTATTTTGGGGTTAATAGAGCTCAGTGGAAGGGAAGGTTACAGGATATAGCTGATCAGATATCCCACAATGATCGGTGGTATAGACTTGGTGTAGTGTTTCCTAAGTGACCCCTAAAGAGCAGGGTCTTCAGTTCCGCCCTGGACGGCAGGAGAATTAGAGTTGCCTTCATTGCGACTGGGACAGTCTAACAGTAGGCTGTGGCATACAATGAGAAGGCCTGTCTCCCGGTTTTCCCTTGTTGTGACAGTTTGGTCTTGAGACTTGCAGTGGTCTGGCGCCTAGATGAGTTGTGACTAAGTAGTTCTGGGTTTGGGCGGTAGTTGCCTTATATGTGATTCAGGCAGTTTTGAAGAGTGCCCTGGCTCGGATGGGTTGCCAGTATAGCGCTGGTAGGAGGGTGGTGATGTCACATTTCTTATTAGGCATTATGAGGCATGTTGAGCAGGCCTAAAGGAGGGTCAGATGCCTGGCCAAGATGCCAGCAAAGGGGATTGTTCCTCCATTCAGGCGTGAGGTGACTAGGGCCTGAACCGTGATTCTAGAATCATCCGGAGGGAGAAAGGATGTGATCTCTTAGAAGAGGACTGAGGGAGTTTGGAGTTTGTTATGCTATGAGAAAGAGAGATTGCTGTCAATAATGAAGTCATGTTATTTGGCGCATGGCCCCGACCGTGGTGTGAATCCATCAATGTACATGTCATTGAGCGACACTTGGAGGACCTGCGGTTCAGATCGATGGCTCAGTAGGACAAACTCCATTTTGTGTTTCAAGTAGTTACAGGTACATGCCAGATATTACTAATAATTCTTTTCACACACAATCCTCACACTTAGCGTAAACAGCATATCTGCACCCACTCCTTAATAAATCGTCCTAACAGACGAACCCATAACCCGTGACACCAAATGCTCCTCTTCTACGTTCACCGTGCATTTCACATTGCACTTGTTCCTACGTTGCAAATTCTGGTATCATTCTCTCTAATAACACATTTTCTAGGCTGCAGTACATCTCTTACCCTTGGCTGTGATCTTGAACCCCAAAATGGTGATATTCTATTTTCGTAGCTGTTCTGCACTAATTGTGAGCTAGTATGACAGTAATACACAAACTCTTCTTTTCCTCTGCCTTATCAAAATGTACATTATCACCACACTCACTTGTTTGCACAGACAATGAACGTGTACATGGTATTTATATGTTATTTATAGCGCGCTTCATACCCAGAGGTTTCTTAATGCGGACCGGGGATCGAACCTGTGTTGCTCAGTGTTGTCTTGCTTCCAAGGGGAGAACGTTACCTCTGAGCTATCCTCCCGGTTCATGGGTACTTCCAGAGTTTAACTGTTGACGAAGCGCATGCGATTTCATGGAGCTCGTCTTCAGCATTAGTTGTGCCAGAACTTATCCGGCATCCACGCCAATAAACGTACAAGACGCAAACAAAGCTCTTAGCGTAGCAACATAATGGCCTACAGACTATGCTGTCCTTCGAGCACACGGGAAAAACTTGTAACATTCCAGTGCAATTAATTTTAGGTCCAAAGTGTTCTTCCAGCCACGCATCATCAGCGTAAACACACGGACTGGTCCATCTCCACGGGCCGCCTTCAATTAGGGAAAGTTGGAAAATGTGCCCTGAACCAACCTAAGAGGAGATGCTGAGGACGGCCAGTGTACAGACATTTGGAAATAAAAGGCTTGTTTAAAACAGTATGATTAATATTTAAAACTATAGGAAAACAAATACAATAGATACCTTCTCGAAAAGACAAAACATCAATAGTCCACAGAGCAATACTAGGCCCACCAGGCTATAGGACTAAACAGTCATGTGGTTCTTTATTGTAGGATGGTACTTCTTGGGTTAAATGGTGGCTGCAGAGGCGGCGAGTAATAATGGGCAGGGACTTTCTCCCACTGAGAATTTTTTGTACATTTTGGGGGCATGCTGTTTTGCTGTTGGATGGTAAAATTACTCCATCTTAAGAAGGAGTTTGTCTTCTCTGCGATGTGCCCCTTTTCTCTTAAGCTTCCAATGATGGCATATCTCGAAGCAACAAAGGGAGAGCAGCAGCAACCAGGCTGGTGAGTGCCAAATGCCAGGACAACACGCGTAGGCAATCTGAGACACTGGCAAGGGCCCTCGTGGCTGCTGGCAGGAGTCCTCTTCCCTCTCCCAGGAGAAAGCTTTTGTGTGTCTTGTGAAAACGTGCTCTTGGTGCAGCATAGAGATCTCTCCCCCTTCTTTGGACCTTATAATCTCCTAGTGCCACAAGGCTGAGAGCTGATTTCTTGGAGCTTTTCTACTGTCCTCGTCAGCTACTCAGACAGCACATGGGAGAGCAAAAGAGATGGGAAAAGCTACACTTACATTGGCCACCAAAGACCTACAAGCTGCACAGCAACCGTATGCACTGGGTATTCCTAGAAAGGTGCCAGCAGGGCATACCATGGGCAGGCAGGGCAACGCCTTCCACTTTTGCTCCAGCTGATAACCATCCTAAACCCTCCTAACCATCCTAAAGACATCCACATCAGACCACAGGGACGCGAGTTTCTCTGGTAGCCGCAGATTCGGAGAAGCCCTCCAGGTGGCCCGATTAATTCATAAGCTTGAATGATCGAAGGTGCTGCAGTGTATGGGCCCTTCTTTGATCAGCTGGGAAGAGCCAGTGAGATCAAAGTGCATTGGACCTGTCTCAGTCAGTAGTCAAGTTTTGGCAAGAGTGGCAACTTGGGTAATCTCCTTTCATTCAGCTCTCTTACGACCCAAATTAGCCTGTCCCCTTTTGCTTGATAAAACCTGGACAAAGCATTTTTGCGAACACATGTTTATGTTGTCTTTATATCCCCCATGGTGACGAAAGTCAGTTTCAATGACTGGGACTTGGAAATGTCAAAGAGCTCACGGTATGTACTACCAAGGGAAATTGGTAACTGACGTTCAGACCTATACAAGAATCCCCTATCCTTGTGCGCTGTTTAGGAATGCCGTGGCAGGTATCTTTCTCATTCAAGGTGCTTTCAGTTTAAACTGTTGAAAATGCAGCCGATTATCCCACAGCCGTACTCCCTTCAGGGAAAATGATACCCAGAATGTGTACTCACAGTTACAGATTTATTACGACTCACACAACAAGGTTAAATAACTTTGGAATGCCACATCAAACCACCATATATTTTCATAAACAAATATCATTCACAAAGTTTTTTTGTTTGCAAATTTGAACTCGAGTAGCACATCATTCTATTTCTAGTTTCCAGTGTGTCCATGCACATCATAGCTAGTTTCAGTAGGCCCTCTCAGAAGTAGGGGATGGTGAATGTTTACAGTGGAGGGGTGTACAAGGTTTTACGAATTGGCATGATCGATTGCAGCGATTGAGTCCGAACCATTGAGGGTGATGCAGGGGGATCACCCAACGAGAATATATTTTCTTAATAATTAGTTGAAATTGCAGTCTACAGCACACATGGCAGAAACATTGGGTCACAAAGCCATACCATTTACAATCTTTTCTTTCTGGAATCACACAGGTTTCCAACAGTACTTGGGAGCATTTTGCATCATAATGTGCCCAAAGAAAAATCATAAGGCCTGTCCTCACAATATACCAGCAATGCCTTTTAAAACACATGTTCCTTCTGTCAGAGCCCAACAAACAAATAACCCAACTCCTACCTTTCTGGACTGATTAAACAGAGGAGCATTGGCCTCGGGCAGCTGCAAACCACCTCAACACATCAACCTCAAGATGTTCCCGAACTTGATAAATCGCTCGGAAAACAGGACAAATACTGGGCAGCAAGCAACAACAGTTTAGGACCCAGAAGCAGAAGACATGATGCACTGCAGTCTGATCCCCACCCGTTTAATCTCCAGAGAATGGAGATTTAGGAAATCCTTAGCGAAGGAGACACCAGCATGCTTTTCATAATGGAAACTTGGCTAATAGCACACCAATCCAGAGCAGACGAGTGTTCTGTCCTGCTGTTACATTGTTGATTGCTGGATTTTCTCTCCCCTCCCCTTTCCCGGTGGCTGTGCAAGTCTGCTTTCACTTTCCATTGGAACCTGGATCACGTGTGTCTTTACAAAAGCTCCATTCAAAGCAGAGCGAAGCAGAGTGCAGACGAGTGTTCTGTCCTGCTGTTACATTGTTCATTACGGGATTTTCTTTTGCCCTGTGGCTGTGCAAGTCTGCTTTTGCTTTCCATTGGCACCTGGATCGTGTGTCTGCCTCCATCCATTCAAAGCAGAGCGAAGCAGAGGGCAAACAAGTACTTTGTGTTCTCTTGGGTGCCGGGGCCCAGGTCCACCTATCACTGATCTATTATTGACTCTGGTATGTTTTTGCTTGTCCCTATCCTGAGTGTAATCACAATCACCAGATGTCTGCAGTAGCGCCCTTTGCGTTTTGGTCTTGACTGTGTGGAGCCGGGTGGATTGGCTCCTGATTCAATTGTGCTGAATAGGAGGTTGTTCGGACAAGAAGTATCTTTAAATCCGGAAATCTTGTGAAGTGCCTCACTGGGTGGGTAGGCAGTTAATTGCACAGAGTTTGCTTTCTAGGACCTGTGTTTTGTTGGGTCACCGAGCCATGGTGGCTGTAATTGGAACGTTTTTTTCCGGACTGAACATATTTACAAGTGTTTGGTGTTTGGCAGGCTTGTGGGCGTGAGCTCAGGACATATATAATCTACGCCCTTGGAGACAGGTGGGACTTTGATTACTTACACCTGCCGCTCATCAACAGAAGAGATGTCCACACTGCTGACAGCACTATGTTGTATGTGTTTATAATTTCTTATAACAATTATTGTCGGGAAAAAAAAGTCACGAAGAGTATCTCAAATTAGAATTGATTTTAATGTGTAGGCAACAAAGAAAAAAGCAAATTTGCTATATGGTTTTCAGGACATTCAAATAAAAAATGGGGGAAGAAAGCCTATTTACATTAGGTAGATTGAAAAACAATTTCTAAAAACAATAACAATCTAAAGAGATGACACAAAGGATATAAGAATAGGAACAAAACCAAAATTAGAAACGAAAACAAAATTATCACAAATCATATATTGGATAATAACAGTTAATTTTGCAATCTACTACAAGGTATAATAGCTAATACCCTGGAGAGTGGGACACGATTAATTAATTTTCGTGCATTAAATCTACACCTATCGCTCGGCGGCCTCGACTTGAAGGTACTCTGGTGAGTCATTGGGTAAATAGCCTCTATTTTACCCCAATTTATAATTGCACGCTTTCCGGAGTCCTACTATTCCCCGTCAGTTATGAATGCTTGTTCATGATTTTGAGAAGTAACAAAACAAGCAATTGCAGCATGAGGTCAAATGTGAACTGTGATCTGGTACAACAACTGGATAAGGCAAGGGCCCTCCCCCTCCCAGCTGCACCAATAGAAACGCTGTCTTGTTTAATAAAGGGGCGAGCGGTCAAGGCCATGAACAAAAGCGCTGGCCTTGCCCTGGCCACCTGTGTACGGGATCCCCAGGGACTAGGCTGGGGGGCAGTGAAACACTGTCTGGTTTTTCACAGAAAGGTGGGGTAGTTCTGAAAAGCTGAGCGGGAATACTGCGTTCTCTCGATGTGGTCGTCACTGGTCCCAAAGGAGGTTTCCCCTCCCATGAGATACACCCATTGAGCACCACCCCCATGGGGGCTATCAGGTTGCAGCCTCACCACCCTGGCCTCATGGGACGGGGCTCCCCCTTCGGAAGCAGTGGCGACATCATGGGATTCGTCTCAGAGAGGAATTGTTGACTGTATTCGTATCCCCGGTGGTCTTAATGCTACCAAAGATAACATCAAAGTAAGGTTCTAAAATGCAAAACTGGCCGAGGGGTTATTTGAGGGGTTATTTGGGGTTGAACATTGCTTCCCAAAGGTGTAAATATATCAGTAAAACCCTTCCATGCCTTAAGCGGTAGAGGTACAACATCAAGAGCTCCCGAGGTCATTTCTGCCCTGGATGATGTAGAATGACATATCGGGAGCGCTGCTCTAAATGTAAATGTTTGTGACTCTCCAAGTTGAGTGTGGAGCGAACCCATCACTGGATGTAAATTTGCATTGCCAGATGGAATATTGCCAGGCTAAGGAAGAATTTAAAGGATAAGGAATGGTGCAACTTTATTAGGTTGCATCACATTCTTTGTTTCCAGGAGACCTGGGCCATGATGTCCTGCGCATTACAGGGTTACGCATCGTTTGAGCATTTTGCTAGGGAAGAGGAGGTAGGCCAACTGGGGGCCTGATGGCACGGATAGATTCTGCGATTGTTGAATTCGTCAAAGAAATAGCGGGTGGTTTAGCCTAAGCCTGAGAGCCTGTCATGGGAGGCGACCGGGAGACACCCCTGCGCAACCAACATTTGTGGTGAAGGATCGAGCAACACCCATTGATTATGCTATGGGCAGCATCCAAGCCTGGCCCAAGGTAGTAAATTGTGAGGTAATACCCAGGAATGAGAGTGACCACAGGCCGGTATGTTAAATGAAAGCCCTGCACTCAATCAGGATGAAATGGTGGGAAGGTCTGTCCCAATAGACATTATGGTCCAACCAAGGAAGGTGGTGAAATGGGTTAATTTAGATATGGATCACATTCTTCCGCTCCTGTATGAGAATGTACTGGAACTGATGGGTAGGGTCCTAAGTTGCGGGGATACTGACATTTTGGATTCATTCAACCAGACTGTTCCCATTATGAGACCAGGTAACGGCTCTTTGTAGGTTTATTGAGAAGGAGGCAAAGAATGCAGAGAGTCCAAAAAGGATCTTAATTGAAGCTGTTAAAAATGTTACTTCCATTAACAGCTTTGCAAAGCTAGAACCAATTATAAGAAATTAATAGTATCCAGATAGAAAGCTATGAATCCGCTAAATAGTAAGACTGACTTATGGCTGCTAAAAATAAATATTTGTCAAAGTTCTGCAGACTCATCACTTTTTGTCAGGAGACACATGGAAATGTCATTCATGGAAGTATTATCTCTACATGCTGGGAAGAACCCTTTGGCAAGTTTTATAGAGACTCCAGAGCAGTGTTTCTGTCCTGTGTTCGGGAACAGGATTCTCTGGTTACACCCCCACTGGCGTTCACAATTTCTGAAATAAGAGAAGCAATCCTTTCCCAGAGGTGTAATAAGGTCCCCGACCCAGATAAGATCCCAGGAGACCTGTTCAATGAAGAAGTACAGACTTGAGCCCCCAAGTTATTCAACGCAGTAACCAGAAAGAACTTAGCACCAGACCTTGGTCTAAAGCCAAGATACTTCCCATATATAAAAAAGGCGGTCGCGACCATCTGTGTAATTATAGGCACATATCCCTTCTTGCCTCGTCAAGGAAAATATTTGCGAAAGTAATCTTGGGTCATCTCAAAGATTGGGCTGCTTAGAGAGATATTATTGATCTCCGGCAAATAGATTTTAGGGAGGATATTAATACAGTTGATCAGTGTTTTAGGTTTATGCACATTTTATACAAATATGTGGAACTAAGGAAATGAAATATATATGCAGTACTTATAGATTTACGCACCGCTTTTGATACGGTTCCACGTGCCAAGCTTTGGGAACCTAGAAAACCTGTGGTACAACGAATGAGTTGTTGTCTACCATATTATTGCTATGTGAGAAAGATTATACAGTGATAAGATGGGGTATGAGGGGGAACCATACAACCTATCCTAGTGCAAAAGGGTGTAAGCCCTGGGTGGGTGTTGGCCCCAACTTTGTTTTTATTGTATATCAATGGCTTAATAGGCAGACTCTACAATATTTCCACAGATTTCCCCCGTTCTGGCTGGTGATAAAATGCTGATTTCATTGTTTGCGGACAACGGCATCTTAATTTCACCTACCATCTCGGGTTTGAGAACCCAATTGTTGGTGTCCAGATAATTTTGTATGGACATGGGCTTATCTATAAATATGGATGACTAAAGCCATGACCTTTAGTAAGAGAAAGGAAACATGTGGCTTTAAGGTAACCGTAGATAACAAGAATATACAGCACGTTCATTTCTACAATGACCTTTGTGTGTGATATGTTACTTCGTGTAGCTGGAATCAACAACACGTAAGAGCAGAAAATACACTTTTGAAACACAGTGGGGCCATCACAATCTTATAATTATGGTGATGCACAGCAAGACAGTGCTTGCAAGTGTATAAGGCATAGGCTAGACAAGCCACTTTGTACGGCGCTGATATATGGGGTATGTCAAAATGCAGCAGGCTTGGGACAGTAGAGAATGGGTTCCTAAAGAAAAATCGGTGCTCCCAGAATGGACATCTACAGCCTTAATCCATGAGGAAACAGGCTTATCTGCCATTGGGGATGTGGTTCGCCTCGTGCCAGTCCAGTATTGGGTTAGACGGTGGAGCTGGGATGAGCTCTTTAAATTTAAAGAAGCTGTTATTGACTTTCTGGGTCAACCTCGGAGTTAATCCCTCGGGTGTTTTTTACACGTTAAACCCTGGTTGCAGGTTCTAGGGCATAAATGACCTCTAGCATTCCCCAGCCGATATTGAGGTCAATGGTAAACAAAGAGTCAAGGAGGCCTACTGGAAGAAAATCGACCATGAATGCCAAGGTACCGTCCAGACTTCTCTTGCTACGAGAACCTATTGGCAAAGTAAGAGTTGCAGGGGATATTAAATATATCTGGATTATATGAGATCAAGGCTGTTCCGTTCATTATATATAAAATATAGGTTTAGCATCCTACCACTGGCTGCATTACATAATGTTTGGAATTCCAATGAAACAAATAAATGTCCTTATGGCCTGTATGGCTTGGACAGGGTTGAATCTGAAGAGTACTTCTTTCTGGCCAGCCCCCTGTATGTGTCATACAGAAGGTTGTACCTGGAACCAAGATTTTGGAAGTTTGGTATCAGCTTGTCCAGAGAAGCTATGCTACTTTGTAGAAGAACTGATAATGGGCAAAATGTTTCTGCTGTAGCAAAATATGTCTACAGAATGCCTAAAAAGATCTGCATATGTATCAGTCCTCTCGTGAGGAAATGTCCCTTCTTGAGCTACAGATGAGTGTACCATGCTTTTAGATTATTGAATCTGCTTTGATATTATTTGTTTTATGTGTCATGAAGTTGTACTTTTAGGCTGATTCCTTTAGAGCTTGAGATTGTATTTTATGGATTTTATCTATGTTTGATCTATTGATTTTTTCCATGTATTTATTTGTTGTTATGGTTAATTAAACCTTATAACAATCCATACAAACAATCCAGAAAAAAACATAATAAAAGCTAAAAGACATGCAGCACTAAAATAAGGTGAACAAGAAGGAGAAGAAAAGAAAAAGCCCATGATAAAACTCACTCCCCCTATAAAGTTATTCTGTACAAACTTAATTCATATAACCTGTTGCATCCAATACAAATTCCTCAGAAAATAAATAAAACACTAGATAAACATATTACATTTCTTTTGAATTTCTTTCCATATCTGATATACCGTCAAATGTAATATTGTACTGCGCACCGAGTAAATTTGGCTCCAAGTTTGATCAGATTCGTCATTCCTTATACTGAATCTAAGATTACAATAACCTCTTTTAAAAATTCCGTGCAACACTCGACAACCTGTTCACACATGCCTAGGTGTTTTAATTTTAGCATTGCAGATTCTACAGAGTCTCATGCTATATGCAATACTCTGCCATGCCCCAATATTAGAGAGAGTCAGGAGAGAATCCAATCTTAGTTTCATAATAAACCATCTCACGTTGGTTTTAAAATGGTCAACCAGGTAATCACGGGGTCTCTCCACAGGAAGGTCCTGTCTAACATATTCCTCATGTTTTTTAATCTTAGCCAGTTGCGTCATGTTAGCATCTCGGTCCCAGATTTTGGCCAGCTTTTTAGT